>NW_027556098.1:273419208-273934208 GCF_003287225.1 Phascolarctos cinereus | reverse complement strand
GGAAAGTAGAATGAGAATGCTTAACAATTCAGTCTGGCTGGAATAACGAGTGATGAAAGAAGTTAATATTTTTAATCATCCCCAAGTAAACTGGTCATTGATACATCAATTACAAATGATTTTTATCCATTCATTAAAGCAGGAACCTTAAGGATTCTTATTGAATAACCTTCAAGTCCAGTTTAAGTTTTTTTCTAATATTTGAAAGTAATTGAGCTGCATTCTTTTAGCAATATTTGCATAAGTATTTTCCCTATCTAATCTGAAACAATGATGTTTTACTATGTAAAGCATTAGTATAAGTATAGTGACAGTGTAAAATGTTAAAGAGAATGGAAAGGAATTTAAGGTTGTTTCTTTGTTTGTTTGTTTTTTCCTCAGTAAGGACAAGATACATTTCCTGTTCTCAAAGGGGCTTACAATAATATTTAGGTGTGTAGCAACACATACAGATGAATAAAGGATTTATATGAATAGGTGTTGACAAGATAACAATTTATATAGGAGCAGATATGCAAATAATTAACTGAATTGTTGACAGGAGGAGGGGGAGACTTTTGGAATAAGGGTGAAGACTATGGGTAGATTTTTTTAAAACATCCATAGAAAGCCTCATGGAGGTTATAGGAATGAATTATAGAAGGTCCTGAGGACAGAAGGACATGGAAGGATGTGGTTTTATAACAAAGAATGGACTAGAGCACATTTTCCTGAAATATTTCACTAGGTGGGAGGGGTGTTAGTGGTTGTGATAAAATACAGTTGTTCTTGTTTTTAATCACAGAATCCTAATAGCCATCAAAGTATAATTCAGAGTTAGACCCAAGGAATCTGCCCTTTAAAGAGTAAATAACAAATGAAAAAAAATGCAGTCTAACTGGCAGAAGAAGTCAAGTTAGTAAAGAGAGAAGAGGTTTGGTAGGGGTGGGAGTGGAGGGAGAAGAGATTTCTCTTTTTTTCTCAGAGAAGCTTTGAAAATAATGATAAGCTTTTTGATTGGGAAAAGACACTGAAAATCACATCTCCCACTCACCTAAAAGCGGCTATGGATCGCCTCCGTACAAATTCTGAAGTACAGCCATCAGCCATTCAGTCAACCAACAAGCACTTATTAAGTGCTTACCATGTGCCAGTCACTGTGCTCAGCAACAGCAATAAAAAGAAAGGCAAAAACAGCTCATCTTCAAGAACTTCCATTCTAATGGGGGAGACAACATACTAATACCTATCTATCTATCTATCTATCTATCTATCTATCTATCTATCTATCTATCTAAGATATATGCAGGGTAAATGAGAGTTAATCTCAGAGGGAAATTATGAAGGGGAGAAGATGGAGAGACTGGGAATAGCTTCTTGCAGAAGATGTCACTAATTCTTGAAGGAAATCAAGGAAGCCAGTAGGGAGAGAGGAAGAAGGAGAGCATTCCGGGCTTGGTGGAAATGTTGTGAAAAATTCCAGTCAGGACGAGCTGGAGTATGACATGTGAGAAATAATAAGACCAGTTAGAAGGTCACTGTGGTGGATTGTAGAGTAAGGGAACATTCCTGCAGTGGGGCACAGACAATAGGAGAGAGGAGATGGAGAGTCCTGTGTGAGGAAGAGTAAGAAGGCTAATGTTGCTGTGCCACAGAACACATGGAGGAAATTAAAGTGTAAGACCAGAAAAGTAGGAAGGGACCAGTTTGTAAAAAATGTCCCCAAAGAACATTTCATATTTAATTCTGAGAGTAATAGGAAGACAGTAGATTTTATTGAGTAGAGGAGTAATAGGTCAAATCTAAGGAGATCATTTCAGCAGTTGAGTGCAGAATGGGTTGGAGTGGGGAGAGACTTGAGGCTTACAGTGATCGGAGACTCACTACTTCTAAAAGCAGTCCCTTCCATTTTTGGACAACTCTCATTGTTAGACAATTTTTCCTTATATTAAGCAAAAATCTTCTCTGTAACCTTCCGCCTGTTGCTATTTCTGCCTTTCAGATTGATGATTAAAGATGATTAGAGGAAAAAGAAAACACTCTATATGTTCTAAAATATTTATAGCAGCTCTCTTTATGATGGCAAAGAACTGGAAATTGCAAGGATGCCCATCAATTGGGGAATGGCTGAACAAGTTATGGTATATGATTGTGATGGAATACTACTACGCTATAAGAAATGATGAGCTTGATGATGTTAGAAAAATGTGGACAGACTTACACAAAATAATGAAGGGTGAAATGAGTAGAACCAAGAGAACCTACTGTATCCAAGAGTTTGACACGCTAATAACAATATTGTTTTAAGAATAACTCTGAGCAGATAAGTCATTTTGACTATTATAAATACCCAGATTAACTACAAAGGACATGTGAAGGAACATGCTATCTGCATCCAGAGAAAGAACTGATAAATAGAAGTATGTATACAGTGATTTTACATATATGTGTATGTATGTGTGTGTATACACACACACTTGTGTCTAATGGTAGCCATTTCTAGTGTAGGGGAGGGGAGAGGGAAGAGGAAAAAAGAAAAAAGTTTACATCATAACTTCATTAAATATTTAAATACTAAATATTATATATTTAAATATTATATATTTAAAAGGAATAACAAATTGTACAGAATAGATTTGCAGTTTCATGTGCAGTCATTTTTTATTATACTGTTATGGAAATGCTTGTTTTATTCCATAACTTAAAAATAAAATAAATAAAAATTTAAAAAAATAAGTAGAACAAGCCAATCATTTATCCTTATCATAACTTTTCACATAACTATAGATAGCTATCATGTTCCTGCTAAATCTTCTTTTCTTCATCCTAACACTATCTCTGGTCCCTTTGACTATTCTTTACCTGGCATGGTCTGTCCTTTCACTATCACAGGAATTAGAACTAAAGTCTATCCAGTCTAATCTGCTCATTTTATAGATGAGGAAACTGAGACCTAGGCAGGTAAGAGACTTGCCTAAGGTAACAAAGGTATTAAACATCAGAGAGAGGAGTAGAATCAAGTAGAACCAAGCTTCTCTGACTGCAAAATTGGTGATCCTTCTCCTACAACATGCAGCGATGGGTGGAACAATGGATAGGGTATTGGATCTAGAGTCAGGAAGCCCTAAGTTCAAACACAGCCTCAAGTACTTAGTAGCTGTGGGACCTTGGATTAGCCAGTTAACTGGTCTCTGCCTCAGTTTCCTTGTCTGTAAAAAATGGGGTAATAATAGCATTTATCTCTCAGGGTTGTTGAGGACAGAATGAGATATCTGTAAAGCACTTTGCAAACCTTACAATGTTATAGAAAGGCCAGCTATCATCATCGTCATCATCATTTGAGTAACTGCCCTTGAAATGCATCATAGTTTACCAAAGTCTCCCTTACAATGTGTCACTGAAAATGGACAATAAATTTCAGATGTGGCTGGACCAGGGCACACTGACAAATATCACTTTGCTTGTTCTGGACACTGCTTGTGTTCATGCAAACTAGGATTATATTTCATTTATTTAATTATTTTGTCACAGTGTATTAGCTGGCTCATCTGGTACCTCCAGGTCTTTTCCATGTCTTTTCTGGACATATTTTCCTTGTCTTGTAATTGTGCAGATGATTTTGTGAACCTGAGTACAGAATTTTACATTTATCACAAATAAATATAATTATTTTCCTTATTGAGAGGTTAGGAAAATCTTTATTTTTATATCATAAGTGCTCCAAAAATGTTTCTCAAATTCAATAGAACCTTGCTAGGTTAGACTATTAGACTATATTGAGGGAATCCATTGAAAATGGAACAGATGGCCTGAATAAACGCATGGAGAGTGAGATGAAAATAGTGAATGGCTAACATTATTATATTTTATGACTCCTTGGCTTTTCATCAGCTATGCCTCCTTGCTGGAATGTGTTGTCCCCTCACTCTGTGATCCATCACGCTGGCCTTCTTATTAGTTTTGCTCTTTTTCACATTTTTCACAAGCTATCCGCATGCCTGGAATGATCTCTGCCTTCCCATCTCCCTACTGGCTTTCCCAACATCCTTCCAGACTAAACTAAAATCATACCTTTTGCAAGAGGCCTGCTCCCTTCCATGCCTTCTGTCTGAGATCTGCATGAATTACGGATTATTTTTTTTAACAAACAAATGAGGTTTTATTACTTCAACTGAAACTAGGCTAATAATAAAGTATTGTCTGATAGAGGTCCTTCAGAGATCTACTTTAATCAACTAAAATATAATCATATTATCTAATTCTAAAAAAATATGATTCTGAGATTCCATTTATTAAAGCAACTTTCCTAAAGACCCTTTCTGAGGCAGCCCTTTCTTATTGATGTTCTACTTTTGTGATTGTATTCTTTTTTACTTGAAAATAACAAATCTGCTTTTCTTAAAAAAACAGAATTGAGAAATAAAAGACATATTATATTCCATTAATTATTTGTATGAGCGTAGACCCAAACTATTAATAATACTTTGTTCTCGTAAGTAGTTTAAACCTTCACCCTATAGTTTTATTTACATTATGACTACAATTTTCTTAGCAAGCCCTTTCTTTAGATGATACAAAAAAGGTAGCATTCATCCAAGTGCTATTCTGAATAGTACTCAAATTTGATTTAGCAGATCCCAAATAAATCAGCATTTACTATGTCTTCCATATCAGGACATTTATAGGTATATGGACTGCGGCCCAGAAAAGAATAATGACTTTGAGCCAAATCTAGGGACTCCAGCTTGTAACAAGGGAATCCTGAAAACAATTTCCAGACTCCACCCTTTAGTTAATTTCTTATTGCTCAATTCTAGCCAACGAGCCTCCAGTTGGTCTATGTTGAGAGTGATTTATATTTTTTCATAAGTATTGTGGGAGGAAGGAAAGATGGATGGCGTGGAAGCAGGAAGAAGAGCATAAACAACAGCTCGAACAGACAACGGTACCCAAAGAATTATGAAAAGCATTATAAGAAAATGTCAAAAAAACAACCACCAGGCAGTAAATGACTCCAGTTTTAATCACCCAGTGCTTCTAGAAACGGCATCTCTTAAGTGCTTCCTCCTAAACCAGCCGGACTTTGGCTAGATGGCTGTCTCCCCTTTGTTTGTTCCTTGCACCTGTACAATAGCCTTGCCAAAAGCCACAATAACCAGACTAATCATGTACTTGGCTGATGCCTGCATTGTTGAAATGTATGAAGACAAAATTAATCTGAGTAATACTTCCCCTAATGCTAGCACTCCCATCATGCTTTGATCTTCCGGTTGTTTCCCTTCAGCACTTAATCCCCCAAATTGAAGGGTTCAATGTTAAACTCTTTCTGCTTGAAAAGCACTTTGTAAAGACCAAAATCTGCTAGACAGGGGTTAGAATATCCAAATTCCCCTTTAAAAGGAAACGGCCCAAAAATAATAACATGAGAATTATTAGTGGACTTCATGATTTTGTGTGGGAAATAACAGGCCACAGAGCAGAGAGGCTCAGGAGGTCAGTTAATGCAAAATGTCGAGGGAGGAGCTGCATTGGCCTTGTGCAAGGCTATGGGCCACACACTACGGGATGAAACCTAGACTGTAACGTGTTAGTGCATCAGGTCCATTTTGGGCATGCTGGTGAAACTGCCTGCCATGGGGAAATTGGGCTGCAAACCCAGAAGATGTCAAAGGGACAAGTCTCTGGTAAGGTCTCTGTTGTACAGAAGCAAAGAAGATAAGGGTATGTCTGCCCATGCAAGGGATCAAGGGATAGCGAGTTCATTTTGAACCAGCAGATGCATTCCTGATCTTGTTGGATACTGACTCAGTATTTCTGGAAGCCTTGTTGTTTTGATTCATTTCAGTTGTGTTTGACTCCATGTCAACCCACTTGGGGTTTTCTTGGCAAAGATGCTAGAATGGTTTGCCATTCCCTTCTCCAGCTTGTTTTACTGGTGAGGAAACTGAGGTAAACAGAGTTAAGTGACTTACCCGGGGTCATACAGCTAGTCAGTATCTGAGGATGGATTTGAACTCATAAAGATGAATCTTTCTGACTCTAGGCCCAGTGCTCTATCCACTGCACCACCCAGATGCCCCTGGAAGCCTTAGTTCACTGAAATTCCTACCTCTGCTTATTCCCATAGCTACACCTTAGCTCATCCCTGTTTATCTCTCTGCTAGACTATTGTAATAACCTCAGTTATGGTCTTCCTACCTCCAGCCTCTCCCCTGTCTAATCCACCTTTCTTATTCTTGCCAGAGAAGTTTTGCTAATGCACAGCTTGGATCACACTTTACTCCATTGTTTAATAAACTTCAGTAGCTCCTCATTTTCTGGGAAATAAAGCACAAACCCTCTAGTGTGTCACTCAAGATCCTCCACAATCTATTTCTAACACACTTTTTGGGATTTATTTTTTACTACTGCTCTTCTCAGATTAAGTTCCATCCAGACTGGGCTACTTGCTGCTTCCCAGTCTTCTGGGTTGGTGGCCCAATTTCCCCATGGCAGGCAGTGTTAAAAAATCCTGGCTCTAGAATCAGAAAACCATCTCCAACATGAAGCTTTCACTGATCTGTCCTAGCTAAAACTGATCCCTGGCTCCTTTAATCTCCCACAACACTCAGTTTAAAATTGCCCAAGCAGTTATATTGTAGCTTGTATTATAGGTGAATGAAGGACTGGCCAATAAGTCCAGGCCTTAAGAGCCTGCATGGTTGGCTGGAGCAATCCCTACGTGAAATTTGGAGCATATGCAGACATTCTGTAACTAGTTCTGGTCTGCTAACCATGTTTATGAAGAGGGGCTACTTTGCTTGGCTGCATACCCAGAACTAGTGGACATTCAAAAAGACCTCTCTTGTTTTGTTTTGGTTGACTTCTTCCTGGGATCCCCAGAGACTTCTTTCCAACTCCTTCTGTAGGGGGAAAACCCGGCCCTCTAGCTCTCATTTAGTATTATCTTCTCTTCCCAAGCTGGCAAGAAATACAACTCTCAGGATCCTTAGCAACTTAGGTCCCCTCTCAAGGAAGCCAACGCAAGATTTAACAGAAGGGCTATTATAGTAGTTATTTCTGTATGTGTCACATATCCCTGCCTTTAGCAAGGCAGCATGGAATAACATGAACAGTGCTGGACTTGTCAGCCAAGTTCTAGGTCTGAATTCTGCCCTCAGCACTTACTGCCTGTGTGATCTTGACCAAGGCCATTAACCTCTTTTTGTTTCTATGTTTTCTTCTCCATTAGATTGTAAGTTCCTTGAAGACAGGGACTGTCTTTTGCCTTTTTTGTATCCTCAATGCTTAGCATGCCAGGCACATAGTAGGTACTCAATAATTATTGATTGACTGTGCCTCATTTATCTCATTTATAAAACGGAGATGATAATTCCTAAAACACTACATTAATGTCCACTATTATCATTATTGAAGACGGGGACTATTTTTTATTCTTTTTTCATTTTCACTGCAGAGCTCAGTGTTGTGCTGTTGGTTTGTGCCTGTGACAGTCAGCACTGCATATTCAGCTGCTCATCCTGGGCAGGATATAGCCAAGTTGCTTAGAAGGTGGAAGGGGACAGATTGCATTTATGTTTCTGTCTCCACAAAAGCTCTCACAGAGTATTCTCCTCCTACCAGCTATAGTTCCGAGCTTTGGAATCAGGAAGCAATGTTAAAAAATCCCGCTCTAGAATCAGAAAACCTGGGTTTGCTTCCTGCCCTACCACCTGTGTGACCTGGGGAAGTCACAGTTAAGTGGATCTCAGTTTCTTCACCAAAAAAAGGAAGCTGGCATGAATGGCCTCTGAGGGCCCCAGTTCTATATGATCCTAAGACCAGTTGGGGTTCAATCCAAATACCAGTCATTTGACCATGGGCAAGTCATTTAAAAACTTAGTCGCCCAAGCAAGATGCTAAGATGAGAATTATAGACTTACCAATTTGCAGGGAAAGAGAGAATTTCAACAAGAAGAGTTGCCCACACTGATGAGATCACAGACCTTACACAGAGTAGACAATGCTCTCTACCTTTGTGGCTGGATCACTGAAGTTAACTTACCCTACCCTTCCAGGTGGAGATGCTCAATCAATCAATCAATCAATCAATCAATCATCATCTATTAAGAGCTTGCTAGTGCCTGGCACCAAACTAAATCCAGGGACACAAAGACAAAAGTAAAACCTTCAAAGTACTTACGTTGAAATGAGGAAGACAACACAAACATATATACTATGCTATATATGTGTGTGTGTGTGTGTGTATATATATATATATATATACTACACATGCCATATATATGTGTGTATATATATATATATATGTATATATATATATGTATATATATATAATATATACATGTAGTCTAATATATGCACATATCATAATGCAGAATGAAAACAATATAGTTTGGAAAGGTAGTCCAATAGCAGATGTATGTGGTGGGGTGGGGGTGTGGGTGGAATAGAAAAGGCTTCAAGTAGAAGTCAGAGCTCTACCTGAGTCTTGAAGGAAACCTGAGACTGCAAGAGTCAGAAGCAAGGTGAAAGTGGATTCCAGGCATGGGAAACAGCCAGTGCAAAGGCATGGAGATTTGTATGAATGGAAGAGCAAGGCCATAAACAGGCCAGGGCACCTAGATCTTGGAAGGCAAGCAAGGAACTGAGATGTAAGAAGACTGGAAACATGGGAAGGTGCCAGATTGTTATGATTTGTAATGTCAAACAGAGGGTTTATGTTTGATGCTAGAGGCGATGGGAAGACTGGAGTTTATCAAATGGGGGTGGTGGTGATGTGATCTGAGCCACATTTTTTGAAAATCACTTTAGCAGCTGTGTGCAGGATGAAGTGGAGTTCAGTTGAGATGGGGAGACCAATTAATTAGAAGGCTATTGCAGTAGTCCAGGTGAGAGGTGATGAGTGCCTGAACTGGGATGGTAGTTGCATGAGTGGAGAAGAGGAGACTGTGAGAGAGATGTTATAGAGAGAAACACAAGATTTGGTAACTGATAGCATATGTGGAATTTGTTCCCTTGCTCATTCTATGCAACTTGCATATATCCAGACCAAGATCAAAGACTTGAGCCGTCATTTTTGTTATGTTGTCTGCATATGTTTTTGTTTAATTGTTTTAGTCATGTCTGACTCATTGTGACCCTATTTGGATGTTTTTTTGGCAAAGATACTGGAGTGGTTTGCTATTTCCTTCTCGAGCTCATTTTACAGATGAGGAAACTAAGGCAAACAGGGTTAAGTGACTTGCCAATGGTCATACAACTAGGAAGAGTCTGAGGCTGAATTTGAACTCAGATCTTCTTGACCTCAGGCCTGACACTCTATCCATTGCACCATCTAGCTGTCCCTGTTCTCTGCATAGTATAGTCTTATAGTTGGCATTAACAATGCCAACAATGGGGCATTGTTGATTGGTTACACTGTCTTGGTCACAGTGGTCTAAGACCCCACCTTTACCTCAATTACCATAATGGGGAAACTGAGTCAATGGTGATGCTGCCCTAGTTATGTGAGGATGAGCAAGAAGTATTAATGTGACCAAATGGTTTAGGAGAGTTTGTAGCTGGAAATTTGGAGTTTAGGACTGATAAACTGCTGAGATTGGCCCTGCTGCTTACCTCCTATCTCACATCTTTCTGCATATCCACACTCTGCAGGACCTGAACATATTTGCAAATAAATAGCCTAATGTTATTTATCCTCCTCATGCTCCTCTGCTCAGTTCTCTCTTTCCAAATAAGCAAAGAGTTGCCACAGGGTATAAAAATGCCTCTTACTCCTTAGGATCTTCTTCTACCTCCAAAATTTTTCTTGAATCCATCCCATTTTCTATTTGCACTGTTCTCCTCCTGTTTCAGACTCTTAATACCTATTGCCTAGATTGTTACAATAGCCTTCTGACTACCCTCTCCATTTTCCACTCTTTGCCACATCATTGCTGGAATAATTGTCCAAACTTTCTATCCAATAAGCACATTCTCTTTACTCATAAACCTTCAGGGATTCCCCATTGTTCACTGAATAAAGTCCACATTTGCTAGCCTGTCATTGAAATTTGACCTACCAAGCCCAACTAGGAGCCAAGCGAATTCTATCCATGCAGAGTACCTTCTGGGTATGTGTCATGCCCTGCCATCTGGAAAGAGTTCTGGTTTTGAAGTCAGGAGACTTGGGTCCCACTTTTTGGTGGAGAGGTGACATTGGACACATCACTTTAACCTCTCTGTGTCTCAGTTTCCTAATCTATAAACTTGTGGTGTTCAACTAGTAACCTCCAAGTTTTTTTTTCTAGCACTAATCTGTGATGCTATACACCCATTTGAGGGAAAGGTGAAAAGGTGAAAAGAATTCTGTGGTCAAGTCCCTCCCTCCTTTCTTTCCTTCCTTCCCACCTCAGCTGTATCAGCACCACTGTGGGTCTGGAGAGGACAAGGTTTGAGGGGAGGCATGGAATGAGCCTCGGTTCACGTCACTTTCCATCTACATCCCATGCCTGAATCTGAGGCCATGCCTTGGAAGATGCATGCTCTTTAATCTCCAGAGCTCCTGCCCTGGAGCCCTGGAGATACTGATTGGTGATGTATTATGTGTGGTTCACTATATCAGACCACTACTCCACTCATACTTCAGTTTATTTCTCTGCTAGTTTCTTACTTCCAGAAGCATACCCTCTCCCTATATTTCATTTCTGGTTCTACAACTGCAATCAAATCAATACTATATTAACTGCTAGACAAGGCCTGTTAATATACTTCCCTATGGCTCCACTCATCATTTCAAAACCAAAATACTTTTCTCCGGCCACAATTTACCTATGTGAACCACCTCCCCCTATTAGAATGTAAACTCCTTGAAGGTAGGGACATGAACTGGCACATAAAAAAGCACTTAATAAATGCTTTTTCATTGATTCCTATTCAAAAAACAGTGAATAATCTAATTTGATGGAAGCATGGAGTATGCAGAGAAGAGCAAGGTGAGATAAGGCTGGAAGTCAGGCTGGATAAAATGAGAACCATATTATAAGGGCCTCTAATGCAAGGCTAAAGAATTTAAATTTTATTTAAAAAGCAACAGGGAACTCTTGCAGTGTTTTGAGTAGAGCAATGACATGATTAGATTTATGCTTAAAGAAGGTGAGCCTGACAATTATGTATAAAATGGATTAGCCATAATGAAGGCTAGCATGTATATATTGCTTTAAGGTTCTCCATGTGTTTTAAAAAATGTTATCTCATTTTATCCTCACAACAATCTTGGGAGGTGGATACAATTATTATCTCTTTTTTTTAGATGAGGAAACTGAGGCTGAGTTTAAGGTCATGTAGATAGCATGTATCTGAAACTGGATTTGAACTCAGATCTACCTGACTCTAGGTCTAGCACTCTATCAACTGTGCTACCTCTCTGTCCACCTAGACTTGAGATGAGGAAATTGTTAGGAGTTTACCTCTTCTGTGCACTTTTATCAGCTTTCCTTTTTAGGTATTGGTGTCCATGTTCTGTTGGTGTACCCTAACTACACTGGAAAGGTCTTAAAGACAGGGGCCATATTTCTTTTCTCTTTGCATTTTTCCCAAACTGGCTAAGGAAACTTTAATATAACAGGAACTTAGTAAATGTTAGTTTATGTACAGCACTTGGTGCTGTTTGCTACCACACACCACATCTGGTAATTGAGACCTTGGGTGAATCATAACTTCTCTGAGTCTCAATTTTCTGTTTTGTAAAATGATGGGGTCAGGCTAAAGTTTTACCTTAGACTTATCAAATTGGCAAATATGATAAAAATTGAAACAGTTGATGCTGGAGGCGGTTTGGGAAGGTAAGAACACTAATACAATACTGGTGGACTTGGCAATTTCTACAACTGTTCTGGAAAATAATTGGCATTGTCCCAGAAAAATCATTAAACAGTTGATAGCCTTTAGCCCAGCTATGCCATAATTGAGCAAATACTGCAATGAGGTTAAAGACAGAAAGAGAAGTTCCATATATAACCATTCATTCATAGTAGCGCTTTTTGTAACCCCAGTAACAAAAAAGAATTGAAAACAAAGTCAGTGTCCATCATTTGGAAAATAGCTGAATAAACTGTGATGCATAAAATGTGATATAATATTATTGTTTCATAAGAGGGGGGAAGGGAAGAGAAATAAGTATTTATATATAGCCTACTACGTGCGAAGGACTATGCTAAATGCTTTTACAAATATGTTTCCCCCCACTTATTTTTTATTTATTATTATTTATTATTTTATTTTTTCCGATTACATGTAAAGGAAATTTTCAACTTCACTTGTATAAGATTTTTGAGTTCCAATTTTTTTTCTCCTTCCCTCTCTCCCTTCTTCTCTCCCCAAGATGGCAAGTAATCTGACATAAGCTATACATGTACAATCATATTAGACATATTTCCACAGTAGTCATGCTGTGAAAGAAGAATCAGAACAAAAGGGAAAAACCATGAGAAAAAAAAGCAAAAAAAAAAAAGGAAAGTAGTATGCTTTGATCTGCATTCAGTCTCCATAGTTCTTTCTCTGGATGTGCATAGCATTTTCCATCCTGACTCTTTTGGAATTGCCTTAAATCATTGTATTGCTGAGAAGAGCTAAGGATTATCAAAGTTGGTCATCGCACAATGTTGCTGTTACTGTATACAATGTTCTCCTGGTTGTACTCACTTCACTCAGTATTGGTTCATGTAAGTCTTTCCAGGTTCTTCTGAAATATGCCTGCTCATGATTTCTTACAGCACAAAAGCATTCCACTACATTCATATACCACAATTTGTTCAGCCATTCCCTAATTGATGGGTATCCCTTCAATTTCCAATTCTTTGCCACCACAAAAAGAGCTGCTATAAATATTTTTGTACATGTGGGTCTTTTCCCCTTTTTTATGATCTCTTTGGGATACAGACCTAATAGTGGTATAGCTGGAGCCAAAGGAATACAGTTTTATAGCCCTGTGGCATAGTTCAAAATTGCTCTTCAGAATGGTTGGATCAGTTCACAACTCCACCAACAATGCATTAGTGTTCTAATTTTCCCACATCTCCAACATTTATGATTTTCCTTTTTTGTCATATTAGCCAATTAGTTAGGTATGAGGTGGTACCTCAGAGTTATTTCAATTTGCATTTCTCTAGTCAACAGTGGTATAGAGGGGCAGCCAGGTAGCACAGTGGATAGAGTACCAGCCCTGGAGTCAGGAAAATCTGAGTTCAAATCCGGCCTCAGACACATGATACTCACTAGCTGTATGACCCTGGGGCAAGTTACTTAACCCCATTGCCTAGCCCCCCAAAAACCAGTGATTTAGATTATTTTTTCATATGACTATAGATAGCTTTAATTTCTTCATCTGAAAACTCTCTGTTCAGTACAATAGAATCTTATTTGATCCTCACAACCACCTTATAAAGTAGGTACTATTATTATCTCCATTTTACACAGGAAAGGAAACTGAGGCAGGCAGCTTAAGTGAATTGCCCTGGGTCACACAGCTAATAAGTTTTTGAGGCTGGATTTGAACTCAGGTCTTTTTGACTCCAAGGTGAGGACTCTAATTTCTACTGTCTACTGTGATGACAAGTGAAAAATTTTGGGAAAACAAAACAAAACAAAACAAAACATGGGGAGACCCGTCTGGAATTCTTTAGACTAAAATAAGCAGTCAGGAGAATAGTTACTATAATAATGATAAAATAATAATACTGCTAGAAGTAGAGTTTTTTTGGGGGGGCTTTTCACCCTGATTAATGAGGCAAAATCCAGGACAAAGAGAATTAAAAGGATTTTATTAGAAGTATGTCAAGGTAACAACATGTTGACAGGCTGATCACTGAAGATCATCAATGACTTCAAAGTGGGTACAGCTTTTATTTGCAACTTTAAGACAATTCAGAAAGGTCCACCTCAGCAGAAGATGTTTGGCCCTTTCATCTCAGTTCCTCCCCAAGGTAGCTAGAACCTGGCAATTTGCATGTAGGAGTACATGACAAAGAGCAGGTAATACAAAAAATATAGACTTAGTGTGTCCTTCCCCACGAGGTCCTCCCCCCTCCACTGATTGATAAGCAGGGCTGAGAACAATGAGATATTGAGTCAATAGAACTTTCAACAATTCTACCAAATGACAGCTGATCTCACATTTATTATCATGGTTAATCTTGGTCTTAGAGAACAGATAAATAAACACACTTCCATATTTTCAGCAGTGAGATATAAGACTCTGAGTATGTAAGGTTGCATACCTTCAAAAGGGGTCAATTTGTTGGTTGGTTTTATTTGTTTTAATTTTCTATGGAAGTAGGATATATCAGGAAATGACTGTTTTTATATATATATATATATATATACACACACACACACATATATATTCATATACATATATACATATACATACATACATACACACACATATATATACATACATACATACACACATACACACACAGACACACATATATATATATATATACATACATACATACACATATATATATAAAGCAACAACAACAATGGGAAAGGGTCAGAGACTGGATCTGTGTTTTATTGATATAAGGAAATCATGGTTGAAGCAACCCCGTCTGCTATGGACTTTAACGTCTTCTCTGAGACTTGAAGTCTTAGAGAGTTAGCTATAATAGGAAGAGTTTAAATGACTTGTCCAGACATGCCGAGCTAGTATTGGTCAGACATAGGCATTGAACCCTGGTCTTCCTGACTTCAAGGTGGCCTTTCATCCAAGATAGCAGTAGAGTCAACTTAAATAGAAATAGAGACCACTAACATGTACATAAGGATTAGCATTATTTATGTTCTATTTTATTTTTATTTATTGTTAAATATTTCTTCATTACATTTTAATCTGGTTTGGGCTGCACTCAGGACAGTTGTAGCCTGCAACTGTCTGAACTATATTATGCCCTCTCTTAAAACTTAAAACACACACACACACACACACACACACACACACACACACACCCTCATTGAGTGGTTAAATGTCTTATATCCCTTCCATTTCCAAATGGATGACCCAATGAACCTTTGACTTTGGTTGGGTTAACCCATATGATTTCCTCAGGGCCAATATTCTCTGTCTCTATCTTTAAATAATGGGGATAAACCAGGAATACAATGGTCCCTTTTATAGAAAGAACAACTCAGACACAAAATAACTTGCTCGAGATCATGCAGAGAGTCTGGGAACAAGTTAGGATGAAAAACCAAGTGCCCTGAATGGTCAGTCTGGTCTCTTCACATTCTTACACAATTTTTCTTTGTACTTAAAAGTAAAAGATATCTTTATTTTTCTTTAGCTTTCTTCTCTGGTTGGCTTTATTTAGATGTACGTTTAGTGGGCAAGGACTATACATTTGAAGTGGGCAGCCCAGTGGCAGGACACCCTAAATGTTCATTGTTCTTAGAGGTGATAAAGAAGGTGAGAATAATGAGTTTGAAAATATAGTCTGCAAGCTATCTTTGTTATTATCACGGCACCTGGCTGATGCTGGAAAAATGATTTCTAGCGCTGAAGCCCAGGGAGGGTCTGGGCTCCATTCTCTGGCCCCTTAGAAGAAGCGGCCGCATAACCCCTCTTAAGAATGTGTGCCTGGTGACCTCACACCAGCAGCACAAAACAAGCAGTGTCTCTAAAAGCCTTTCCACAGCAATCTCACTCTCAGCACATCCTCTACCTTTGCGCCAGAAGCACGTTATTTGGGGGCTCTGAGGGGTGGTGAGGAGGAAAAGGTGAAAGGAGCAAAGATAATAGCCACATGAAGAAGGGAATTTTGACTGGTGGGAATGTGAAGGTCTAGAATGGGTCACCGCAGAAGGCTGCTGATTTGTTAGGAATGGGGCTCCCTCTTTTCTGCCCCACTGACCAAGCCTTACTTTCTAAGCTGGTGATGAATTAGTCATAAGCCTATTTGGAGGCTAAGTGATGATGGGCTCTATGGCTCTGCAGGGGTCTTCTGGGTTTGAGTATTTTGTGATTCTTTAAAAGGACTCTCTTCTTATTTCATTTTCCTCTTCTTGGGTTTTGGGCTAACCTTAATGAGACATAAAACTACTGTTTTGTTGGATCTCCATTTCATGTTATTAATGCCTCCCATTCTCTAACCCTTGCTTCTTCTTCCTTAGCCCTCTTTGCAATCTAGTTATAATCTGTCTTTGGAAATTACCCCTCCCCCTGCCAAATTCCCAGTCAAAGGCTAAGCCAGAGATGGCCCCATTCCCTTCGGGCAAATGTAATAAGTCTTCTAAGTTTCTACTTCCAAATGACCACTCGAATGTCAAGGGCAAGAAGAAAAGCCATCTGGAATGAGGTGTAGCTCATGTTACAAGGGCATATGCAATATAACAGTTCATTGTAATTGATTTCTAATAGTGCAGAACATTTAACCAGGCTGTGTGCAACACAAGGATGGGGGTAGAGGGAAGCAGACTTCAGCACCCACTTAAAACTTCTTCAAGTCTATATTAATTTAGTCCTACTTCACTTACAGGGAAAGTATCTATTTCACTTGAAGCCAAAGTGAATGTTTGCTTAACCTCTTGGGGGAAGGCAATAGTGGCACATAGACCTTTGTAAGAAGTGGCGTGGTTATCCAATTTTCCCTCTAATTGCTCTAACAAGGATGAATTAAGACTTTCATCAACAGGCCTGAGTGATCAGTTTGGAGTCAGCCATGGGTGGTGAAGCTGGTGATTAAACAAAACTCCAGTGTTGAACTCCTAATAATGCACGGCCAGGGCAAATGGAGTAGAAGACAAATATGCCAGGCTGGTGACACAAGAGAATGTGTTCTTTAAGATGTTGTTTAAAGTCATGAGACTTCCAATTCTATCTATGTAAATTTCTAACAGGGAAATACATATTACTGATTCTTAAGTCTGAGAGGCAGCATGGCAGAATGACAGTAGTGGACCTGGAGTCAGGAAGACCCAAATTCAAATCCTGCTAGCTGTGAGATTATGGACAAGTCATTTTACCTCTGAGTCATATAGACTTCTCTGAGACTGTAGTCATAGATGGATTTCTGCTTCTGTCTGTGGTGGAATCACAGATCTTTGATACGCATTCATGCCTCCTTTTATTTTGTTTTTATTTTTGGCCTAAGAGAGTGCACTGTTCTACAGAGCTTCTATTAAATAATCCAAAATCTACTTGAAGATGCATTTAAATTTTCTGAAGGATAGCATAAAGTAACAGAGAGAGGGACAGCTTAAGAGACAGGAAGAACCTGGGTTCATATCCTGCCCTGACACATACTGGCTGCGGGACCATGACATTTGCGCTCCAAGTACCCCAACACAATTTAAGATAATAAACTACAGATACATTGCTGATCTGTATTAATGGAAGGGACTTCCATACCAGGAGATTGTCCACACCAATAAAATCACTGATTTGAACAAATATTATTTTGGAAATATGGCATTTGGAGAACTTGGGCTTTGTTTAGTAGGCGCTATATTCTTTTAAGTTAATTGCTGTTTTTCTGAGTACAAGAGGAGTTATCAGAGCTGGGATTTTGCCTGCCACTGGCACAATTGTGCTCACTTCTATGGGGTCCTGCACCTGCCAAGTTAACATGCAGGAAAACTGTTCCATTTTCACCCAATTTGCCTCTAGCCCATATGACCCTGCCAATGACTCCCTTTCTGAAGTGTAAGTTGCAGCAGAAATGCTGACTCCAGAAAATAAAGCTTCTTGAAAATGTGATTTGTGTTTCATAAATTGGTCATATATCATGGTGGAGCAGGGAAAGAAGAAAGACAGGATCATTGTTCTGTCTCATCAAAACCTTGGAAATGAATTCCCAGAGAATCTCATTCATTTACATTAATGGTAGGGCATGTTCAATTGTTTTTCAGTCGTATCCAACTCTTTGTGACTCCGTTTGGGGTTTTCTGGGCAGAGATACTGGAGTGGTTTGCCATTTCCTTCACTAGCTCATTTTAGAAATGAGGAAACTGAGGCAAACAGGGTTAAGTGACTTGCCTAGGGTCACACAGCTTTGGCCAGATTTGAACTCAAGAAGATGAGTCTTCTTGTCTCCAGGCCTGGCACTCTATCCTCTGTGACACCTAGCTGCCCCAAAAGGTAGGGCAGCCTTTACTAATTACTGAGTTCTATGGATATGAGAACAGAAACAATTTCAAAAGAACTGAGACCATGAGGCTATATTATACAATTAAGAACTGACTTGAATCTACTGGGATGAAATCTGATAAAGCGGGGGGAGGTTTTTAACAACAACACTTTGCAAAATGTATGGTATCAATGAACAGTACCATTCAGAGACAGAATATTGCCATGCTAAGGTTTATACCCAGTATTTAGCATAATGAACTTCACAGAGTAGGTATGACCTGGAAATTGGGGGGATGCCTATCAATTGGGAATGGCTGATTAAGTTGTGGCATATGATTGTGATGGAACACTATTGTGCCGTAAGAAATGATGAGCTCGATGATCTTAGAAAAACATAGACTCTCATGAAATAACGAAGAGTGAAAGGAGCACAACAGAGAGAACGTGGTGTACAGTAACAACAATATTGTTTTAAGAACGACTTTGAGTCACTGAGTCATTTTGACTATTATAAATACCCAAATTAGTTACAAAGGACATGTGAAGGAAGAGCCATCTGCATCTGGAGAAAGAACTAATAAATAGAAGTACATATAGAATGATTATATATATTTGTGTCTAACGGGAGCCATCTCTGGGGTAGGGGAGGTGGAGGGCAAGGGAAGCAAAAAAGAAAAAAAAGCAAGTTACGTGATAATTTTATTATCTATTTAAAAGGAATAGCAAGTTGTACATAATAGATTTGCAGTTTCATGTGCTATTACCTTTTTTTTTAAATTCTACAATGTTATGGAAATGTTTTATTTCTTAAGTTCAAAATAATAGAAAGTTAAATTATGTTAATGCAAAAACAGAGAATTGGCTCTGTATTCAGGTACCTGGGTTCAAATCCCACCTCTGATGCTCATTTACCTTTGGCAAATCATTTTGCCTCCATGGGCTTCAGTTTCCTCATCTGTAAAATATGGAGGTGGGGTTTGATAGCCTGTTTCCAGCTCTAGATCAATGGTCCTAATAGGGCTATAGATTTAAACAAGAAAGGAATCTTAGAGATATTCAATTCAACTCTCTCATTTCCCAAATGAGGAAACTGGTCCTTCAGAGAGATTGTGACTTACCTATGGTTACATAAATGGTAAGTGGTAGAGACAGAAATTGAGCCAAAGTCTTCTGACTTTAAATCCAGGGTTTTTTCTCTTACATCCTGCTACCAGGAACATTAACTGCTGTTGTTATTGTAGAAGGATTTTTCTCTTTTAGTCCTCTCTTTTCCGTCCCTCATAGTGGAAGGGGTGACATGCCTGTCCTAAGAATGGAATGCAAATTTTGAGCTGGAATATAGAAAGCACTTCCAGGCTAGCAGGTGCATGCTAAATTTGGAGAAAACTAATCAGTTTAGAAGCTACCATGTTTGAAAAGTATGCTGCCCCTGGTTTTAATCACTAGAGTTCTGGGGGGAAACAGAAACAATATTTCTGTTACTTAAGATTTTTATCCTCCTCATGTTGCTTCTTCCCCACCTGAAGTCCTAACCTTCTGTTGGCTATATTATAACCTACTCCCACGGCAGGGCTCACCACAGAGTCCAAACATATGATTGGAGGTTCAATGGTGAACAACCAGCAGGTGTATCTGAAACCCCCAAACAACCCAAATCTCATCTTTCCTTAGGAATAAAATGGCAAAAAGGATCAAAAGGAATACATAGAGCATAAGAAATTACATCCGTATTGTGACAAAGTGCTATAAGGACTTTAAAAAGGGAAAAATCATTTTCACTGAGGCTAACCAGGGACTGCTTCATGGAGGAGGCAGCAGCTGAGTCAGCTAACTGTGGAGACAATTGGAGGCAGAGAGATGGCACAGGAAAAGGTTTGGGGACAGAGAAAGTAGGCCATAAACTGAAACATAGATTATGTGAATGGAGGCTGTATGTGATAAGGTTGAATGGGAGGCTGGAGTAAGACTGTGGAGGGACAGTGTTGTAGTAGAAACAACAATGGATTTGAAGTGAAAAGATGTGGGTTCAAATTCTGGCCTGTGACTATCTGTGTGACATTGCATAGGTCATTAAAACTTTGAGGGCCTCAGTTCTTCATCTGTAAAATGAAGGGGTGGGCTGAGACGATCTCTTAAGTTCTCTTCCAGCTCTACATCTTGTAAACATCAGAGTAAGGAATAAAGTCATAAGAGCAACACATTAAAATTAATTGACCACCAGTAGAAAAGACTAATTTGAGAAGGGTGAAACAGAAAACAGGACAGCCAGAAACGAGGTTATTATTTATAGTGGTCCAGATGAGAGATAAAGAGAATCTGGATCAGGGTAGTAGCAGTGCTAGGGAAGAGCAGGGGATCAAATTAGTCAAGAAATACTAGGTAGGTCGAGTGAAGAGGTAATTGATTAGTTATTGATAACTAATTAGATGTGGGGAATGGGGATGAGGGAAGAACCACAGATGGATTTAGCCATTTGAGCTTGAGTGACAGGGAAAATGGTGGTCCTATTAAGAAGAAAAGAGATTGTAGGGGATGGGCAAGTTTCAGGATGATGAGGAGTTCCATTTGGGACACTATAAATTGGAGGTATTGGGGGAGTCTATCTAGGGGAAGTACCTGTACTCTAACATATTCCCTATTCCTTCCAAATTTTATTGAAATGCTAAATACAGCTGTATTGATAAGAATTTTGCATCGAAAATAGGCAAAGACAATCTTTTCTGCATTCTACAAGAAAGAACTACTAAAGGTAATGCCATTTTGGGTATGGTCAATTGGTCTTCCGCTGTTGTTGTTGTTATTGTTTATTTTATCTGTTTGTTTATTTGTTTTGAGGCTAGGTTTCCCTATTTCACCAAGCTAGAAGTGTAGTAGCCACACATGTGGCTGATCCCATTACTAATCAGCTTGGAAGCTTTAACCTGTTCCATTTTTCTGATCTAAACCAATTTCATACCTCCTGAGTGGACTTCTGGGAGTTGAGCATTTCCTTGATTTTCTATTCTAATAATTCCTGTCCAAAATGTCGCAGGATTACATAATTGACAGAGAAGCCATTGGGCATTTTTTACAACTCATACTAATTCCCCTTACAACATGCCTGAAAAATTGTCACTTAGCCTTTGCTTAAAAACAAACAAAAAAAACTTCAGTTAGGAGGAACTCACTACCTTTTGGAGGCATTCCGTTTGACTTTTGAATAGCACTAATTGTTAAGAATTTGTCTGAACACTAACTGTTTTCCCCTTTATATCAAATCAAAATCTGCCTCTTCTGAAATTTTTCACTGATAGCTTCTAGTTCTAAGACAGGCCTTTCCCAGGTAAGAACTATTAACATTTTATTTACAAATATTTCCTAAGTAAAACATATCTTAGCAAACATGTAGAATATAGACTCCAGTAGAATATAGACTCCTGAAGGCCAGGGACTGTGTTATTTTTGTTGTTATTTTTCTATTTCTGACATTTATATAGCACTTAGTATATGCCAAAAACTGTTAATCACTTGGCTAATCACTTTACAAATATCCCCATTTCTTTTAACCAATCCACATATGCACAAACTCAAGACCGTTCACCACATTCCTTCTTCTGGATGCTCTCTAGCATATCAATAATTGATGTCTTTGTTAAAATGTGACACCCAAAAGTGAACTCATTACTGCAGATGTGGCCTGACCGGGGTACAGAACAGCAAGGCAATCAACATGTTATTTTGGGGAAGCTATGCTTCTCTTAATGTCAAGTCAAGTTAACAAGCATTTATTAAGCACCTACTATGTGCCAGGCACTGAGGATACAAAAAAAAAAGTCAAAAACAGTCCATAACTTCAACAGACTTACAATTTATTGAGTGAGACAACATTTAAACAATTATGTACAAACAAGATACTTTCAGGATAAATGGGGGATGCTTTTATATATGGTACTATCTTTTG
The DNA here is from genome assembly GCF_003287225.1 of Phascolarctos cinereus. Lineage (NCBI taxonomy): Eukaryota > Metazoa > Chordata > Mammalia > Diprotodontia > Phascolarctidae > Phascolarctos > Phascolarctos cinereus. The sequence continues at coordinate 273,912,183 of NW_027556098.1, read as the reverse complement.
TTGGTTACCATATCATACTTTTGACTTATGTTACACTTGCTATTCACTAAAACCTCTAGATCTTTGTAGAGTTACACTTATCTGTCTAGCCCCACATTCCCCATTTTATATTTGCTAAGTCTATTTTTTGAACCAAAGTATAAGACTATACATATAATTCATTATATTAGATCCTGCCCTAAGATGTTATCATTTTACAGATGAGGAAACTGACCCCTTGCCCATTATGACACAGTTAGAGGCAGTACTATAGTTCTATAAAGGAGAGTGGTGTGGCTGTGAGTGGATGACTGCTGTATTGGGTAAATATTGGAACATTATCAGATAAAGTCAATAAACATTATGAATGCAGAGGCAAGCACAATGCCTACTTCCCGGCACTGGAAGATTCCAACAGGCAAAGCCAGAAGACTATGAGATAGTCAGATCTAAGGAGTTCAACTGGAAAATGAGTCTTGAGTTTTTGATCAATATTCTAGGACATAAAAGTAACCTGGAGGTAGGGGCAGGAAGAACATAGTGTTTTAAAAAAAGACTCATGGGGGCAGCTAGGTGGTGAAGTAGATAGAGCACTGGCCCTTGATTCAGGAGGAAGCTGAGTTCAAATCCGGCCTCAGACACACAACACTTACTGGCTGTGTGACCCTGGGCAAGTCACTTAACCCCATTGCCTAACCAAATAAAAAACAAACAAAAAAAGACTCATGAAGCAGCATCATTTTATAATAGTGGCATCATGGCCTACTCTGTACCGTAGATACCTGATGAAGTCAACACTGTGGGGGACCTATGCAGAAATGAGAATGACTTTGAAACACAGGTCTCTTACTCTCATTCCAATGTTTTGTTTTTTTTCTTTCCAACTATACCATACAGTGCCCCTGTTAGTAAGCCCTGCCTTTCATGCTGCCCAGGAAAAAGTGAAGTTTGGAATGTTTGTGTATTTCCATGTCTTTGATTTTTTTTTTTAACTTTCAACAATCACTTCAGTCAACCTTGACATTGTACTCTTCCAGGGTAAGACCAGATCTCTAATATTATGTTTATTTCTGTTCTCCACAGCTTATAAAGGACATTGATGACTGGATGTAATTTAGATCAATGGTTCTTAACTTTTTTGTCTTGTCATGGACCCCTTTGGCATTCTGGAAGCTCTTCTCATAATAATGTCTTTAAATGCAGAAAACCCAGGATTTCAAAGAAATACAATTATATTGAAGTACAGTTATCAAACTACTTCAAAAAAAAGTTCAGAGACCTCAGGTTAAGAACCCCTGAAATAAGAATAACCAAGATAGTGGGGCACTCAACTGAAGTAGTTGATGATGGAATTCTAGGGCTCAAGTCCATGCCAAATGAAGCCTGGTTGAAAGAAGTGGGAGGTGTTCAGCCTCCCAGTTCTTAGCAGGAAAGAATATAGTGTCAAGTTTGACTTGAGTGATAAGGAAAAAGAATAATTAGAGACATGGAAGTACCAAGGCGTTCCAAACTTCACTTTTTCATAGGCAACATGAAGAGTAGGGTTTGCTAAAAGAGAAAATTTTGGGGAATGTGATAACTCTCAAATATTTGAGGTTATATCAAGTGGGGAAGGGACTGAACTTGTTACACTTGTCCAAGAGCAATCTGTAGAAACAATGAAGAGAAATATTTATCCTTAAGATATGGAAAAATGTTCAAATAACGACTATTCTCCCAATGTGATGCCTTCAGAGGTAATGGGATACTCCTCAACTAGGGATCTGAGTGCTCACTGTTAGGCCATGATGAAGAGGAGCTTCCTTTTAAGGTCTGGGGTGGGTCATGTGTCTTTGAGATTTCTTACAATACTGACATTCTATCATTCTTTTTCTCATTTTCCCTTTGTGTAAATCTAGTTCAATTATATAGTGCTCTTTGGCTCTTTATTGCTCATATTGTGTTTGTAAGTGAATACTCACATTGACTGGTTTCCCTCTGACTAACATCTTATTTGGGTTCTGCCAAGGCCAGAGTACAGTAGCAAGTCAAAATATGTCATTCTCCTTAAATAGCCAAAAAATAAACATCTGTATCCTTTGCTTCAAACATTTCCTGGAAAAAGCTCCCACGTCGGAGCATGAGTCTCTTTGGAAGTGAGAAGTGGGACAGACTTGGAGTGTTCCACAGAACTTCCTCATTCCGTCTTCTACAGTGAAGTGCTTTTTCACCCTCCCACTTTATTCAGCATATGGAATATGAAATTCGTCTCAGAAAGCCCCAGAGATGGCTCTATCGACTGTCCTTTAAATAGAATTAAAATTGACTCAAGACTTATCTGTGAATCTATTGAATTACATAGTCTACAATTGAGCTGCATCTGGCCTTGCAGGAGGAAATTAAACAGACGAGGGTAGAAATAAAGTGGACAGACCATCATTGGATGCTGAGGTTCCTTGTAAAGGGGATAGAGGGAACAGGTTACATCAAGTGTGGTTCCCACCAAGTAAGAGTCTATTTCCTCCACTGAACTAGTAAAGACAAGTCACTTCTGCTCATTTACATGGAGGTGATAGATACATGTACTTTTGGGTTTGTTATAGAGGGACACCAGTGTTCACCTCACCCAAGGAGGCTGCTACTTGTCATACTTATGAGTGGAGAACAAACATCTCCTCTCATATTTACCCTTTTAACTAGAATTATTCCTTTTGAGAATTAATACTTACTTTCTATTTGTACTGTGGGGAGATAGCCTGAAATGGGAGAATGACCATACCCACTTTGAATTGAAGAGACTAATACTTTTTGCAGAGAATGACAGCACACTGAGGTGGTGAAAGCAGACTCTATCTTGAGTTGTCATAGGTGCAATGGTAGGGACTTCTAACTCAGTTAAGCCCTGCACTACACTCCATTTACAGTCTGTGACATTAATGAACATACTAGCAGGGTAATGAGGATACATCAGGTAAAGGGACTTAGAAGGTACTTTTTTTTTTTATTCCCAACTATTTTCCATTGATGATACAGGCAGAGGGAACCTCAGAGCCATGCTCTCAGAAAGAAAAAAAAAATCTTAGTTTATCCTCCACAGGAGTCAGTTCTCATAAATGACTGCCACTCCCTTGCAACCTAGATAAGTCAGGTTGTTCCACTGGCTTCTTCTGGGCACTTAGAAATAAATAACTCCCTCTTCCCTCCTTTCTCATTTTCTACCACTCAGATGCCTCCTGTCACTATCTACTTCTTCACCTCTGTCTCACATGATAAAGTGGCCTTACTCCTTACCAAGGCTAACTCCTTTACCCACTCAAGCAATCCCATTCCATCTCATCTTCTCCAACAGATTGCTCCCTTTGTCATTATCACTCTATCACTTATTTTCAATCTCTCCCTATCTACTGGCTCCTTCTCTACTGCCTTCAAATATGTCCATGTCTCCCCCATCCTGAAAAAAAAACCCTCACTTGATCCTTCCATCCATGTTAACCATTGTCCTTTATTTCTTCTGCCTCAATGGCTAAACTCCTTGAAAAGGCTATCTATAATAGGTGCCTCCATTTTCTTTTCTCTCGTTCTTTTCTTAACCCATCACAATCTGGCTTCCATCCTTATTATTCCACCAAAACTGCTCTCTCCAAAGTTACCAATGATTTCTTGGTTGCCAAGTCCAATGGCCTTGTCTCGATACTCATTCTCCTTGACCTCTGTGCAGCCTTTGACACTATCACCCTCTCTTCCTGGATGCTCTCTTCTCTCCAGATTTTTTGGGACACCACTTTCTCCTGGTTCTCTTCCTCCTTATCTGACCACTCCTTCTCAGTCTCCTTTGCTTGATCCTCATCCAAATCTGGGTGGCCCTCTCTGGGCCTGCTTGTCTTTTCCCTCTACCCTACTTCACTTGGCGATCTCCTCAGCTCTCATGGATTTAATTATCATCTCTATAATGATGATTCTCCAATCTACCTATCCTGTCTCAATCTCTCTCCTGACCTCCAGTCTTGCATCTCCATCTACCTTTCAGATATTTTGAACTAGCTTTCCAATAGATATTTTAAATTTAACACATCTAAAATGTAACTCATTATCTATCCCCCCTAAACCCTCTCTGATCCTCCTAACATCCCTATTACTGTAGAGAGCCACATCATCATCCCAGTCTCCCTGGCTTGTAACACAGGTGTCATCCTTGACTCCTCACTATCTCTTGGCCTCCCCCTCCCCATATCTAATCTGTTACCAAATCCTATTGATTTCACCTCTGCAACACTGCTCAGATAGATCCTCTAAAACTCCTTTGGTGCAGGCCCTTATTGCTTCATGCCTAGACTATTGCAATAGCAAACTGGTGAGACTGCCTGCTTCAGTTATCTACCCACTCCAATCCACCCTCTCTATTCAGGCACCAAAATTATTTTCTTAAAGCACAGGTCTGACCATGTCACTCCCCTCCCTCACTCAATAAACTAGTGGTCTCTCATCACCTCTAGGATCAAATACAAAATCCTCTGCTTGGCATTCAAAGCTCTTCATATCCTAGCCCCCTCCTATCTTTCCAGTCTCTTTTTTTACACCATACTCCCCACCATGTACTCTTCAATCTAGTGACAGTGGCTTACTGGCTGTTGCACAAAAAAGACATTCCATCTCTCAGCTCTGGTCATTTTCTCTGGTTGTCTTCCCTTCCACACAGTGCCTGAAATGCTGTCTCAGCACCAAATACTCTTTAACCCTGATGATCAAATTTGAGAATCTTGTATTTCTAGAAGGAGTACCCATATGATGCCTAGAATTCCTTCCTCAACTAACCATTTACATGAGTCTTTGTGTGACTCTGAGGGATCAGATACTTTGGCACTGGTACAATAGGAGATGTGTATTCTAAACTCATAAGTATGCCAAGTAGCATCTTCCTTGGGTGAGGTAAGCACTGGTGTCTCTCTCTTTTTAAAACATATTTCCACATTAGTTGTATTGTGAAAGGAAATTAAAAGGGAAAAACTATGAGAAAGAAAAAACAACAAAAAAGAGAGAAAATAGTGTGCTTTGATCTACATTAAGACTCCATAGTTTTTCTATGGATGTGGATAGCATTTTCCATTATGAGTCTTTTGGAATTGTCTTAGATCAGTGTATTGCTGAGGAGAGCTAAGTCTATCATAACTGACCATTGCACAATGTTGCTGTTACTATGTACAATGTTCTCCTGGTTCTGCTCATCTCACTCAGCATCAGTTCATGTAAGTCTTTCCAGGTATTTCTGAAGTCCGCGTACTCATCATTTCTTACAGCATAATAGTATTCCATTAAATTCATATCCCACAACTTGTTTAGCCATTCCCCAATTGATGGGCATCCCCTCAATTTCCAATTCTTTGCCACCACAAAATGAGCTGTTATAAAATTTTTGTACATGTGGGGTCCCTTACCCTTTTTATGATCTCTTTGAGATACAGACCTGGTAGTGGTATTGTTGGATATGAATAATTTTATAGCCCTTTGGGCATATTTCCAAATTGCTCTCCAGAATGGTTGGATCACTTCACAACTCTATCAACAATGCTTTAGTGTTCCAATTTTCCCACATCTTCTCCAACATTCATCATTTCCGTTTTTTGTCATATTAGCCAATTGGATAGGTTTGAGGTGGTACCTCAGAGTTTGCATTTCTCTAATCAATAGTGATTTTTTTAATATGACTAATCAAGGGCTTTAATTTCTTCATCTGAAAACTGCCTGGTCATATCCTTTGACCATTTATCAATTGGGGAATGACTTGTATTCTTATAAATTTGACTCGGTTCTCAATATATTTTAGAAATGAGGCCTTTATCAGAAACACTGGCATTAAAAATTATTTCCCAGTTTTCTGTTTTCCTTCTAATCTTGGTTGCATTGGCTTTGTTTGTGCAAAACCTTTTTAATTTAATATAATCAAAATTATCTATTTTGCATTTCATAATGTTCTCTATCTCTTATTTGATCATAAATTGTTCCTTTCTCCATAGATTTGTCAGGTAAACTATTTCTCACTCTCCTATGGTATCACTATTTATGTCTAAATCACATACCCATTGGTATATGGTATAAGGTGTTGGTCTATGCCATAGTATTTTATTGATGTCTCCCTTTAACCAACCCAAAAGTAGATAGATATACATAGATATAGATATAGATATAGATATAGATATAGATATAGATATAGATATAGATATAGATATAGATATGCATAGAAACAGATAGATATAGATATAGATATCTGTTGCCTCATTCCACCTATTGACTTCCTTTTCCTTTTATAACTCCTCTTAATTCTATACTCTTTCCTGTCTTATTTTCTATTTATTCCCTATGTATCTTATTTGTAGATATTTGTTTGCTTATTATCTCTTCCATTAGATTGTGAGGTTCTACAGGGTAGAGGCTGTCTTTTGGCTCTTTTTAGATCCCCTGTGTTTAGCACAGAACCTGGCACATAGTAGGCATTTAATAAATGTTTATTGACTATTGACTATTAACTGAATACAGGCTCATGTCTTCCCCTCTTCACAGTAATCTTCTAGGAGCAACAAGAACATGACAACATACCCTTATGCCAGTGACAAATTATTTGATCTGCCAGAGTCACACAAAGACTCATGTAAATAGCTGAAGAGGGAATTCTAGGTACCATATAGGCATCTCTTCTAGAAATACAAGATTTTGAAAGCTAAAAAAAAAAGAAGAGGTGCGGATAGGACAAGAATCAGATCACCAGCGTCAGGAGAGTACTTGGTGTTGGTAAAGGTTTCCCTCAGCTAAGTAATGACTTCTAGCAGGGGTGGCAGCTGACACTGGAGAATAGCCATTGTTCCAACTATAGTAAAAGGCATGATTACTCTTAAGTTGCTATGTGCCCATGTGTTTACTCTTTCTTAGATGCTCAGTCATGAAAATGAGGTTCCATTGTTAAGACTTGGGTCATGAAAGTGGTTCTGGAACCTAGAGGGCACCTTTACTGGAGAGCCCCAGAAAATGTTCCTTTTCTCAGCTAGAAGTAATCAAAGGCAATGAAAGGAAGACACTTAAAGTACCCTATATTTAGGCTTCCCTACCTCATCTGTGTTTTATTATACACTGCACTGGTCAAACCATTGGAGGACAGTGTTCATTTCTGGGTATCATATTTTTCAAAGCATATGGAAAAGATGAAATTTTTTTGAGGGGAGCCTCACCAGGACTCTGAAGGGGCTCAAAAACATGAGTATAGGCTAATGGAACTACAGATATTTGGATCAGAGAAGAAAAGCATTAAAGGAAAAGGACATGATAAATGAAACAGCTAGGTAGTGCAGGAGATAGAGTGCTGGAGCTAGGGTCAGGAAGACTTAAATTCAAAACTGGCCACAGATACTAGCTACATGACCTTGTGCAAGTTTCCTAACATCTGTCTCAGTTTCTTTACCTGTAAAACAGTGATAATAATAGCATCTATATCCCAGGGTATGTAGTGATGATCACATGTGATAATATCTGTAAGCTCTTTGCAAACCTTAAAGCATTATATAAATGCTAATTGCTATTATTATTATTTGTCATTATGCTAAGTGTCTTCATATATTTGTAGAAAGAAGTAGAATCGTGTTGCTTGGTATGAGGAGGTGGAACTAAGATTAATAAGGAAGTTTCAAAAAAGAAAAAAATAGGTTTGATATATACACATGTATTTGTGAGCTCATCAAGAGGTCATTCTTGGGGGCAGAGACAAGATGGCAGAGTGAAAGCAGTGACTTGCTTGAACTCTCACCCAAACCCCTCCAAAAGCTATAAAAAATGGCTCTAAACAAATTCTAAAGCAGCAGAACCCACAAAAAGACAGAGTGAAACAAATTTCCAGCCCAAGACAACCTGGATGGTTGATCAGAAATTTATATCATGCTGGGTGGGAAGAGGAGCACAGTTCTGCATGGGCATGCAGGCCACAGTTAACCTGCAGCAGGCCTCAGAGGACTGAATTGTGGGCACCTGTGGTAGTTTCCAGACTTCTCAACCCATGAACACCAAAGACAACTTAGAAGGTCAGTGGGAAAAGTCTGTTTCTGCAGTGCTGAGGGAGAAGCAAGGTGGTCTCAGCTCCATTCCCTGAGTGGCCCAGGGCGGGGGCTGCCTCCTGAGCTTCTGGCCCGCAGATTGAGGGGGAATTGGAGTGGATGATCAGAAAGGGATTGCAGGAATCTCTTGCTTTGCCTGTGCTTGGATCTGGGTCATAGTTCTGGGCGGCAGTCCTGGGGCAAGGAGGAGAACTGGTGTGGTGGAGCTTGTAGTGGCTATGGACAGGAAACCTTCCTCACAGTTCCAGGACAGAAAGGAGTGCTTGTGGTCACTAAGAGACCACAGCACAGGCCAGGAAAGAAGTAAACACCTCGCCCCTTATCATACCACCTTCGAAGAACTGAAAATTTACAGGTCCTTACAAGTATCTCTGAAAACAGCTGTACAAACCCCCAAAGCTTGGGACAATACATTCTCCACATTGGAAGCAGATTCTTACCTTAATAAAGAGTATAAAACTCAAGTAATTGGCCAGGATCATAAGCAAGCAGTGCAAAAAGAGTCAGACTATATTATCTTACTTTGGTGACAAAGAAGATCAAAATACACAATCAGAAGAAGACAACAAAGTCAAACTTCCTACATCCATAGCCTCCAAGAAAAATATGAATCAGTCCCAGGCCTTGGAAGAGCTCAAGAGGGATTTTGAGAAGCAAGTAAAAGAAGTAGGTGAAAAACTGGGAAAAGAAATGAGAGTGATGCATGAAAATCATGAAAAACAAGTCAACAGCTTGCTAAAGGAGACCCAAAAAAATACTGAAGAAAATAACACCTTAAAAAATAGCCAAACCCAAATGGTAAAAGAAGTTTAAAAAGCCAATGAGGAGAAGAATGTCCTAAAAAGAAAAATTGGCCAAATGGAAAAGTAAGTCCAAAAGATTACTGAAGAAAATACTTCCTTAAAAATTAGAATAGAGCAACTGGAGGCTAGTGACTTTATGAGAAATCAAGACACTGTAAAACAAATCCAAAAGAATGAAAAAATAGACAATGTGAAATATCTCATTGGAAAAACAACTGACCTGGAAAATAGATCCAGGAGAGAGAACTTAAAAATTATTGGACTATCTGAAAGCCATGATCAAAAAAGAGCCTAGACATCATCTTTCAAGAAATTATCAAGGAAAACTGCCCTGATGTTTTAGAACCAGAGGGCAAAATAGAAATTGAAAGAATGCACAGCTCTCCTCCTGAAAGAGACCCCCAGAGGCAAACTCCTAGGAATATTGTGGCCAAATTCCAGAGTTCCCAGGTCAAGGAGAAAATATTACAAGCTGCCAGAAAGAAACAATTCAAGTACTGTGGAAACACAATCAGGATAACACAAGATTTAGCAGCTTCTACATTAAAGGACCACAGGGCATGGAATATAATATTCCAGAGGGCAAAGGAGATAGGATTACAACAAGAATCACCTACCCAGCAAAACTGAGTATAATCCTTCAGGGGAAAAAATGGTCATTCAGTGAAATAGAACTTTCAAGCATTCTTGATGAAAAGACCAGTGCTGAATAGAAAATTTGACTTTCAAATACCAGACTCAAGTGGAACATGAAGAGGTAAACAGAAAAGAGAAATCATAAGAGACTTATTAAAATTGAACTGTTTACATTCCTGCATGGAAAGGTGATATTTATAACTCATGAAACCTTTGTCAGTATTAGGGTAGTTGGAGGGAAAAAATGTATGATATATATGTATGTATGATGATGATGATGATAGATGATGATGATAGATAGATAGAGGGCACAGGGTGAGTTGAAGATGAAGGAGTCATATCTGGAGAATAAAAATAAAGGATGAGAGAGGATTATATTAGGAGAAGAAGAAAGGGAGAGGTAGGATGGGGTAAATTATCTCACACACAAAAAAACAGAAAAGACTCTTACAGTGGAGGGGAAATGGGAGAAGAAGAGAGGGAATGAGTGAATCTTATTCTCATAGGATTTGGCTTACGGAGGGAATAACATACACATTCAATTGGGTATGGAAATCTGCCTTACCCCGCAGGAAAATAGGGGGAGAAAGGGACAAGAGAGCAGGGGATGATAGAGAGGAGGGCAGATTGGGAAAGGGGGTAATCAGAAGCAAATACTTGTGAGGAGGGACAGGGTCAAAAGAAAGAATAGAATAAATGGGGGGTGGGCGGGATAGGATTAAGGGAAATAGTTATTTTTCACAACATGTCTACTATTGAAGTTTTTTGCATAATTGCACATGTATAACCTATATTGAGTTGCTTGCCTTTTCAATGAGTGAGTGGGAGGGGGAAGGGAGAAAATTTGGAACCCAAAGTTTTAAAAACACGTGTTTAAAAAAAATGTTTTTACATGCAACCGGAAAATAAGAAATACAGGAAATGTTGCACAGAAATCTGTCCTGCCCTGCATGAAAATAGAAGGGGAAAGGTATAAGAGAAGGGGGGAGAGATAGAAGAGAAGGCGGACTAGGGGAAGGAGTATTCAGAATGCATGCCATCTTGGGGTGGGGGGAGGGGCAAGATGGGGTGAAAATTTGGAACTCAAAATCTTGTAGAGGTGAATGTTGAAAACTAAAAATAAATAAAGTTATATATAAAAAAAGAGGTTATTCTCTCCAATGATGTGTATAGTAACCTGTTCATATCTAAAACCTCCCTATGTAGTCCTGATTGTCTTCCATAAGTTTGCCATAGGAGATCCACCCAAAGAGCTGAGAGTCTTTTTTGATTTCTGCAGACATTATGTGGATAGCAGTGTAGAAACAATAGGCTGTCCCTTAGTTATTCCTCACTCTTGCTATGTGACCAAACTGCCTTCTTTTTCAGGAAGGTATGTCTTTGATGACAGCCTTTATATGATGTCTGCTTCATGATTCCTTATTTGTAATGTGTTGCAGTCTACTTTTGTACTTCATGCTTTTTGGGTAATTCTCAAATTCATTTCGTTAAGGCTATAGAGTTTTTAAGATGACAGAGTCAAAGATTCAGAGCTGAAAGAAACTTTAGAGGCCATCTCATCCAACTCCATCATTTTTCAGATGAAGAGTCTCAACACAAAGGTTGTAGTTTATGCAATCTAAGGGAGATTGTGATTTGCCCACTGTTACACAGCTAGTATGTATCAAAGGTAGGACTGAAATCCAGGTCTTAGTGACTCTGAGGTTTGTTCTCCATCCAAATGAATATCACAGTCTGTGTAATAGTCGTTCCTCACCCATTTCGCCCCTCATTTGGATAGGAATTGATCCTCAAGATCAAATGAAATAATGTTTGTAAACGTTTGTAAGGTGCTTAGCACAGTGCCTGACAGTGCTCAGTAAAAGGTAATTTTCTCTCTCCTCTCCCTTTGAGTTTTTATTAATCTCATTTAGGAGGCTTTGCAACATTCTGGGATTTGATGCTATCCACACATCTCTAAACAGAAACATTTGGAGGACCTCATTATGGACATTTTGTCCAGGGCTTCATACCATTTCTCTATTGTTTTCTTCATGTGGGTCCATGTTCCATCTCTCACCAATGCTGCTTTCAACATCCTTGTATGTATTCATATCAATTCCATTGTATATGCCTGCAATATGTGTAGCTGGAAAGAGCATTTTAGTATAAATTATCCAACAACCAGTACTGTTACCTTTGACATATCACTTATCATTTAGGTGCTTCTGTTTTCTCATAAGTAAAAGGAGCAGAACTGAAGTAGCTCAAAAGAAATGTAAGATGCACAACTTTAGAGAATCCACCCCAAATGTTCACATGGACTATTTGTGACCCACCAGTGATAGAATATGCCAAGCTTGTATTGGTCTGATCAGCCATAGTCACTTGACTCTAGCATAGTGATGTCATTTTGGACCTCTTCAAGAAAGAAGGACAATAATGAACCTATCGTTAAAAGGAGACTAGATGGTTTTTTAAAGCATTTTCTCACTTCAACATTGTCAGGTCCTAAATCATTCAAGACTTTTGATTAAAGAGAGCAGAACCATATCTCTTTATACCTAACCTCAAATTTGAATTGATGTGACTCACTGGATCATAGATTTGGTGTTGGAAGGGATCTTGGAGATTATGTAGTCCAACCTGTTCACTTTATAAATGAGGAAATTGAGACTCAAAGAGATGAAGAGATTTGCCCAAAGTCCCATAAGTAGTATATGAAAAGGGCAGGATTGGAACCTGACACCTTTGCTCTTTTTACCATATTATTTAGTCTGACTTAAGATTTTATTGATTTTCCAGTAGCTGCATCATTATTTAACTTCCCTTCTTAAGAAACTCTCAGCTAAACACATAGGTGGCAACCACATCTGCCCCAGGTTTTACAGCTGTGCACATTATGACCTGGCTTAGCCTAGCCATTCCCCAAATGAATCTTGAATTATAGACTTATAAAATATTAGAGTTGAAAGGCACTTTAGAAGTCATCTAGTAAACTCTGCTAATACACGAGACCCCTCTACAGAATATCTAAGAAGTCAACACGTGTCTTCTTTCATATGGTAAAATGGAAAAGACCCTAAATTTGCAGTTAGAGGCCTTGGGATTGAATTGTATTTTATGTTACTTACCACCCATGTGACCACAGACAAGTTACTTATTCTCTGAGTTTCACTTTCCTTATCTGTCAAATGAAGGGGCTGGATAATTTCCAAATTCTCTTTTAGCTCTAAATTCTGGTGACAGGGAACTCATTTTTTTTTGTTTGTACAAGAAATCTAGCAAGAGTATGTCCCTTATGTTTTTTGACTTTGAGGGGGACCCTGCCTGGGAATAATGAATTAATACAGATCTTGAAACTGGCATAGAATAAAATAGGATAATGCCTGGGAATTTCAAGTCTGCTGACAGCTGCTGGAAGTCTCATCCACTAAAACCAGAGTACATGGCAAATTCCTGACTTGACTTATTGACAATTTCATCTTTCAAAGAATTGAAGAAGCAACAAGGGAGGCAATTGGTATAGGCTTAGTTCTGACCAATAAGGAACAGGGGGCGGTAGAGCCAAGATGGCAGTATGAAAGCAGCAACTTGCTTGACCTCTCCCCCAAACCCCTCCAAATACCTATAAAAATGGCTCTAAACAAATTCTAAGGCAGCAGGACCCACAAAAAGACAGAGTGAAACAAAGTTCCAGCCCAAAACAATCTGGATGATTGATCAGAAAGGTCTATCGTGCCAGGCTGAGAGAGGAGCACAGTGTGGCGTGGGCATGCAGGCCAAAGCGAACCTGGAGCAGGCCTCAGAGGACTGAATCTAGGGCAGCTGTGGAGGTTTCCAGACTCCTCAATCCACTAATGCCAAAGACAACTTAGAAGTTCAGTGGGAAAAGTCTGTTTCTGCAGTGCTGAGACAGGAAGGTGGGGTCTCAGCTCCATTCCCTGAGAGCTTGGCCCTGGGGTGGGGGGCAGCTGCTTCCTGAGCTTTTGGCCCACAGACTGAGGGGGAATCAAGTGGCTGATCAAAGGGAGATTTCAGGGATCTCTCTGCTGGTGCTGAGGCAGCAAACTCTTGCTTTGCCTGTACCTGGATCTGGGTCACAGCTCTAGACTAGGGTCCTGGGGTGAGAAGGAGAGTTGGCATGGTGGAGCTTGTAGTGGTTGTGGACAGGAAACCTTCCTCACAGTTCCAGGACAGAAAGGAGTACTTGTGGTCACTAAGAGACCACAGCACAGGCCAGGAAAGAAGTAAACACCTCGCCCCTTATCATACCACCTTCGAAGAACTGAAAATTTACAGGTCCTTACAAGTATCTCTGAAAACAGCTGTACAAACCCCCAAAGCTTGGGACAATACATTCTCCACATTGGAAGCAGATTCTTACCTTAACAAAGAGTTCAAAACTCAAGTAACTGGCCAGGATCATGAGCAAGCAGTGCAAAAAGAGTCAGACTATATTATCTTACTTTGATGACAAAGAAGATCAAAATATACAACCAGAAGAAGACAATAAAATTAGAGCTCCTACATCCAAAGCCTCCAAGAAAAATATGAATCAGTCCCAGGCCTTGGAAGAGCTCAAGAGGGATTTTGAGAAGCAAGTAAAGAAGTAGAGGAAAAATTGGGAAGACAAATGAGAGTGATGCAAGAAAATCATGAAAAACAAGTCAACAGCTTGCTAAAGGAGACCCAAAAAAAAATACTGAAGAAAATAACACATTAAAAAATAGCCTAACCCAAATGGCAAAGAAGTCCAAAAAGCCAATGAGGAGAAGAATGCCCTAAAAAGGAAAATTGGCAAAATGGAAAAGTAAGTCCAAAAGATTACTGAAGAAAATACTTCCTTAAAAATTAGAATAGAGCAACTGGAGGCTAGTGACTTTATGAGAAATCAAGACACTGTAAAATAAATCCAAAAGAATGAAAAAATAAAAACTACTGACCTGGAAAATAGATCCAGGGGAAAAAATGGTCATTCAGTGAAATAGAGGAATTTCAAGCATTCTTGATGAAAACACCAGAGCTGAATAGAAAATTGACTTTCAAATACAAGACTTAAGTGGAACATGAAGAGGTAAACAGGAAAGAGAAATCATAAGAGACTTATTAAAGTTGAACTCTTTGCATTCCTGCATGGAAAGATGATATTTATAACTCATGAGACCTTTGTAAGTATTAGGGTAGTTGGAGGAAAAAATTTATATGTATGTATAGGTAGATAGATAGATAGATGGAAAGATGATATTTATAACTCATGAGACCTTTGTCAGTATTAGGGTAGTTGGAGGAAAAAATTTATATGTATGTATAGGTAGATAGATAGATAGATAAATAGATAGATAGATAGATAGATAGATAGATAGATAGATAGATAGATAGATAGATAGAGGGCACAGGGTGAGTTGGAGATTAAGGGGTCATATCTGGAGAATAAAAATAAAGGATGAGAGAGGATTATATTAAGAGAAGAAGAAAGGGAGAGGTAGGATGGGGTAAATTATCTCTCACACAAAAAAACAGAAAAGAAAATGCTCTTAAAGTGGAGGGGAAATGGGGGAAGATGAGAGGGAATGAGTGAATCTTATTCTCATAGGATTTGGCTTAAGGAGGGAATAACATACACATTCAATTGGGTAAGGAAATCTGTCTTACCCTAAGGGAAAATAGGGGGAGAAGGGGACAAGAGAGCAGGGTGATGATAGAGAGGAGGGCAGATTGGGAAAGGGGGTAATCAGAAGCAAATACTTGTGAGGAGGGACAGGGTTAAAAGAAAGAATAGAATAAATGGGGGGTGGGCGGGATAGGATTAAGGGAAATAGTTATTTTTCACAACCTGTCTACTATGGAAGTGTTAACTGCACATGTATAACCTATATTGAGTTTCTTGCCTTTTCAATGAGGGTGGGTGGGGAGGAGGAAGGGAGAGGATTTGAAACCTAAATTTTTAAAAACGTATGTTTAAAAAAATGTTTTCACATGCTACTGGGAAATAAGAAATACAGGAAATGGGGTACAGAAGTCTGTCTTGCTCTACAAGAAAATAGAAGGGAAAGGGAATAAGAGAAGGGAGAAAGAGATAGAAGAGAGGAAAGACTAGGGAATGATATGTTCAGAATGATTGTCATCTTGGGGGGGGGGAGGGGTGAGATGGGGTGAAAATTTGGAACTCAAAATCTTGTGGAAGCAAATATTGAAAACTGAAAATAAATAAATTTATATTTAAAAAAGAGGAAAAAAGGGGATTGGGGCTTTTTTTTTTGGGTGAAATGGAAGCATCAGGAACTTTGGCAGAAATCAGCCATATTGTAATAATCAAGATATTGATAGAATGATGGTAATGGCCAGATATGTGCCTTCTACTTAAAAAAAAAAGATTTCTGCTACTGAACAGAGAAATACAAATGAAAATAATGCTGAGGTATCACCTCACACCTATCAGATTCACTAATATGACCAAAAAAGGAAGTTGTTGGGTGTTTGAGGTGATGTGGGAAAACTGGGACACCAATGCACTGTTGGTGGAGTTGTGAATTGATCCAACCATTCTGGAGAACAATTTGTAACTATACCTAAAGGGCTATAAAACTGTGCATACACTTTGATCTAGCAATACCACTGTCAGGTCTATATCCCAAAGACATTAAAAAAAGGGAAAAGGACCTATTAGTATAAAAAATATTTAGAGCAGTTCTTGTGGTAGCAAAGAAGTAGAAATTGAGGGGATGCCCATCAATCGGGGAATGGCTACGTAAGCTGTTGTATATGATTGTAATGGAATATTATTGTTCTGTAAGAAGTGACAAGCAGGATGATTTCAGAAAAAAAAAACCTGGAAAGACTTACATGAACTGATGATAGTGAAGTGAACCAAACCAGGGGAATATTGTACACAGTAACAGCAATATTGTTCTATGAAGAATTGTGAATGACTTGGCTATTCTCAGCAATACAATGATCTAAGGTGATCTCAAAGAACTAATGATGACGTATACTATCTGCCTCCAGAGAAAGAACTGATATTAATATAATACAGACTGAAGCACACTATTTTTCACTTTCTTTCTTTCATTTTTTTATGTGAGTTTTCTTGTACAAAATTACTAATGGAAACGTTTTACAAAATTGCACATACATAACCTATATTTGACTGCTTACCATCTCAGGGAGAGAGGAAGTAAGGGGGAAGGAGGGAATGATTAGAATTTGTAACTAAAAACTTCAAAAAATGTTTAAAAATTGAAAAAAGAGATTTCAAAAAGTTCGTATCTATCTATATAAAGATATATATATGTGTGTATATATAATGTATGTATATATGCATATACATACATATGTACATATATATACATACACACACACACATATGTAGATAGAGAGAGTCAAGAGGTTCTAAAGTGATAATGGTTCAAAGGGGATTTCAGGCTCTAAAAAAGAAAATGAAGTCTTAACTGTATGGTCACAAATGCAGACAATGAGGAAGCATTTAACAAAATCAATGTGTTTCTCCAGGAAACTTTCTGATGAACTAAGATTTCCAAGAATGTGTCCAAAAGATGGAAAAAGAGGTATGTAATGGATGATGAATACAAAGGAACAGTGTATGTCTATTAAAAAAAGGTGCCAGGAAGACTAAGGTTCAGAATGCAGGGACCTGAAGAATTTTCTTGCTTAGATACAGAGAATGTAATAGGAAGAGATATGAGGAGAGAAAGACAGGGAGAATAAGAAATGGATAAAGTGGAATTCCGCACTCCTTTTCTTGGTTCTACCTTCTATAAAAGAGAAATGGTCTCTGGAAAAGAAAAGGTGCAACAAACATTGTTGAATCTATTGAAGTACAAGATAGATGAGGAGATAGTGAGAGTATAGAGATGCTTTATCTGCAGCTGAAGGCCCAGATGAAATTAACCCATGACTACTGAAAAAAAATGTAGATGTGATCTAGGAATTTCATGGCAATCATTGAAGAACCTTGGAAAATGAGAGATAATCTAAAAAACTAAAGGATGGCAAATGTCCTGATTTTCAAAAAGGATCTAAAAGTTGATACTGGAAACTATAGTCCAAATGAACTTGATTAATTTTTAGAAAAAAAATTATGGGACAGATTATTCAACATATTATTTGTAATTTTTTTTTTAAAAGCCAGCAGCTAGCATGGGTTCATTTAAAGTAAATCATACCAAACTCTTACTCTCATTTCCTTTTTATTTTTTTGAGAGGGTTACATGATAGGTAGATCAGCAAACTGACATTGATGAAGATTTAAGAACGCTTTTTGACAAAGACCCTCATGATATCCTTGTAGATAAAATGGAGAAATGTGGTTTGAGTTGGAAGAAGAAAGTACAATTAGATGGATTGTGACTGGCTAAACAATCGTATCCAAAAAAGCATTTATTAATTGATCGATAGATGTCAGCCCCCTTGGATGTCAGAGCTTTCAACACTGGAAGGCTCCACCTAGGCGAGATATGTGCTGAGGACCAGATGGAAGAAAGAAACATGCCCCTTCAGGGACCACTATTGTTCTATGTCCTGAAGCACTGCCAGTATCCACAGTGCTGGGTTTACACCAGGAGGTAAACCAGAGCTATCGAAAAGAGGATATTGATTATGGTCCTTGCTAAAACCTTGGTAGCAGGAAGTACCTAGGGAAGAGAAATCCTACTTTCTGACTACTGTTTCCATAATTCCAGATGCTAATTATCTTACTTATTTTCAGGGCAAGTAAATCAAGTCTTAAGCTGCTGGTGGAGGGGCTGTGATCTTTCAGAATTTTGCAGTCAAGGTGGAACCATCCCTGAAGTTGTTCAACTTTTCTTGTTTTTTTTTTTTTTTTGGCTAGGCAATGGGGTTAAGTGACTTGCCCATGGTCACACAGCTAGTAAGTGTTATGTGTCTGAGGCCAGATTTGAACTCAGGTCCTCCTGACTCCACAGCTGGTGCTCTATCTGCGCCACCTAGCTGCTCCCCTACATCTTTTCTTTATGTGAGTTCATGTCCCTTGCCCAGGGTCAGGGGATTCAGTCATTGATTCAGAACAAGATTATCTCATGTCTATGAGTGGAGTGGAGTTTATGAATACTGGCTAGTCTGTGTGTGCTTCTAAGTGTAGGAAGAGGGTGGAGAGAAGTTTCTTAATATCAGAGCCAGCTTCTAATGGATGTTGATCAGTGGTATAGTTGGTCCACAAACTGTATCTGAGATAGTGCTAATATGAGGTACTAACTTACTTTGAATTAAGGAAGAAGAGTTTAGGTGATTGAAGTGAGGATATTTGGTAACTGACACCGGAGGGTTTTTTTTTTTGCGGGGTGCCCCAGGATGCACTTGGTCTTTATCTCTGTGTGGTCAAAACTTTTGAATCAATGACATGGATGAAGACATAGATGGCACTCTTATCAAATTTGTGGATGACACAAAGTTAGAAGAGATAGGTAATATGTTGGATGACAGAATGAGGATTCAAAAAATTTTTTGACAGTCTTAGGTGATATACTAAAACTAACAAGATGAAATTTAATAGTTATAAATGTAAAGTCCTACTCTACTTCACTCAGGTTTTTTTTTTAATGAGCTACACAATTACACGATGGGAGAAGATGTAGCTGTCAGGACCTCATGACAGTTGACTGTCAGAGTCCCACTATAGCTAACAGAGAAATGACCCTTAAGTCAGAGAGTGGCTCAGAGAGAAAGTGTTGTGCGGGACCTAACATCCCCTGATCCTGGACACATCTGTACATTGCTGCTCCCTTCTGCTAAGAATACTGTTGCTGAAGGCCACAGATCCCACACCTCTACTGATAACATTGCCAAAGTCAATAAATACAACTCGGGAATTTCTACATGAACAGATTGAAGAGTTTCATAAATCCCATCTGGGTCTTTCCCCACCTTATCTCTCTCTCTCTCTCTCTCTCTCTCTCTCTCTCTCTCTCTCTCTCCCTCCCTCCCCCCTTTCTTTCTTTATCTCTCTCTCTCCAACACCACAGAGCATAATAATCAACGGTGTGCAAGATATATTATCAGTATTCACTCTACTTCTTTTAAATACTCTAGTTACAACAGTTCTGGGTAGAAATGTAGATGCAATCATCCAATGTATTTGGCTTTGTCCCAGCCATCACATGGCAGCAGCCTCTGGAGCTGTTTCTGTGATACTCACATGTTCCCCTCTGTTCCTTCTTCCTCACATACCAGATTGTGTTTCTTTCTTCCCACTATACTGATTTGGCTAGTTATTAGTTCATATGAAAAATTACCTGGGAGTTTTAGTTAACTCCAAATTCAGCAGATGACTTCTAAATCTACATATCCAGTTGTCATTTGTCTCTTGAGTCCCAGACCTTACCAATTGCCTGCTAGACATCTTCCCCTGGATATATCCCATTGCCATCTTGAATTCCACATAGCCCAAATGGAATTCCTTATCTTTGCTCTCTTGTCATTACTCTTCCTTCTTCCCTATTTCAGTCAAGGCCACCACCATCAATTCAGTCTCTCAGGTTTGTGAGCTCAGTCATTCTCTCTCTTTTTTTTTTCTTTAAATCTGTGTACAAGTTCTTCTCCACAAGTAGAATACAAGTTACTTAAAAGCATGAACCATTTAATTTTGTTTTTTGTATCACCTATGGCTAGCACAGTTTCTGAAATGTAGTAGGTGATTAACAAATGGCTATTGAATTGAGTTGAGTCAGTGGAACTGAGTCACTGAGTTACATAATGTGGCTAACAAAATAGTTAATGTGATCTTAGCTACATTATAGGACAAAGATGGAGATAACCCCACTGTACTATGAGTTCTTTGGACATCATCTTTTGTATTGTTTGAGGCTCACATTTCCTGAGGTCATGACAAAGTGGAACTCATTCAGAAGGTGGAAAACAGAGGATGGTGAGGGGCCTTTGACTATGTGCCATGAAGAATAAGTAAAAGTATTAGGGATGTTAAGTTGGAGAAGAAAAGACTTCAGGGTATATACCAACTGTGTTTGAATAGCTGAAGTGTTGACATATGGATGATGGATTTGGATCATGGCATCATAGATTTTGGCCCAGAAGAGCCTCAGAGGTCAGCTGGTCTAAAGCCTTCATCTTGCAGATGAGGACTCTGAGGCCCAGAGAACTCAGGCCCTCTGACAGGAGGCCCAGTTTCAGTGTTCTTTCCATCTTATTTGATTTAACTTATTCTATGACAGTACAGGCAACAGAAGTAGTTTCAGTTGATGGAACTGATCTCAACCACCTTCTTCTTCTACTAGAACTTTGTATTAATTAGGGCTATTTAAAAACAACTTTTATGAAAAAATGAATCTCCTGTCCCTGGAAGTGTTTTACAAAAGATATTGGATAGTCTATTGTTAGATATGTTGTGGACGGAATTCCTGAACTTCCAAGATTTGTTCCAAACATAAATTTCTTTGACTATATCTCCATTGGCCCTACCACTGGTATCTTGTCTAACCTCCATATTTTACAAATGAGGAAACTTAAGACCAAGTGAAGTGACTTGTCCAAGGATACACAACTGTGTTATTGCTGAGCAATTGTCAATCAGTATCAGAAGGGAGATTTGAACACTAGGTCCTTTGACCTCAGAGATACTGTATGACATTGCATCCCAGGACACATATAGAATTTCCCTGGAGGGGCTTGGTATGTCACAAAACTCAAGTCTCTTTTCTTTCTTAGGTCATGTAAGTAAGCCTTTAGTGTGTGTGTGTGTGTGTGTGTGTGTGTGTGTGTGTGTGTGTGTGTGTGTGTGTGTGTGTGTGTGTGTTAGAATAAATAACAGTAGCTGGAATTTCATAAGACTTAACATACATTATTGTCAGGATTGCTAAAACTGAGAAGGAATTTAAGCTAGTAAGGAAAAAGGACAACAAAAAGATTATTGTTTTGTTTTAACTATATGAGGAAGAGACAACAATTTTGGAAGAAATACAGCCAGTGCTTGAGGGTGGGTAGGATGGACCAATGATAATGGAGGATGGAGAAGATGGAGTGCTGCTTGCTTTCTCTGTCAAGGAGAATAATATTTGGACAGGAAATAAGAGGCCAAAATAACAAATGGACTTTTTGTTTTTTCTGATAGGGATTTGAAAACAAAGATTGTTAGGTAATAGTTACAAAATACCTAGATGTCTTTGATGAGGTTGGCACTAAGTCCAAATGGATTAATACTACTAATATTATAATAGTAGATAGCATTTACATAGCACTTTAAGGTTTGCAAAGTGCTTTACAAATAGTATATCATTTGATCCTCATAACAACCCTTTGGGATAGTACTATTATTATTCCCATTTTACAGGTATAGAAATTGAGGCAGAAGGAGATTAAGTGGTTGACCCTGAGTCACATAGCTAGTAAATGTTTGATGTTGGATTTGAGCTCAGGTCTTCCTGACTCTAGGTCCAATCCTCTACTCACTTAGGACTACATCCTGAAGTAGAGAAAGAACCAATAGGTGTGATTGCTGCATGATTGTCGATCAGGATAGGTCTTGTAGAATTGGAGAGGGGCAAATGTTATTCTAATTTTTTTAAAAATAGAAAGAAATAGTTTGCAAGCTATAGGCCAGTGAATTTGATTTTAATTCTGGAAAAATTATAAAGCATATTACTAAAAGAATATTTAGTAAACATTTAGCAAATGAAATGATGTGGCTTTATTAAGAATATGACTGGCCATACTTATCTCATTTCCTTTTTTTGACAGAGTTATTAGACAAGTACATTAAGGGAAACATGGAACTAGAATTGACCTAGATTTTTGCATTTGATGAAATTTCCATGCTGTGCTTGTGAATTAGTTGGAGAGACGTGGATGTTATAATAGAGCCCACTTTCTATAAGAAGCCTTTCCCAGTTCCTACCACCCCTTCCAGGTAGTGCCTTTCCTCTGAGATCACTTCCCATTTACATTCTTTATTTACGTTACATAATGTATCTACATAGTAGTTCCAATGTTGGCTTACCCCATTAAAATATGAGCTCCTTGAGGGCAGAGACCTTGGTTTTGCTTTTATTTATATGTTTACTGCTTAGTACCATTCCTGGCACATAGTAAGTGTTTAATAAATGCTTGTTGATAGACTGAGTACAGTTAAGCAGAATTTAAATTGTTGAAAAGCTGAACCCAAAGAGTAACAACTGCATTTGATAGCTGAGAAAGAGTTATTTGGTCCAGTCCCCCAAAGAGCTGTGCCTTACCTCCTGCTGTTCAACATTTGTATCAATAACATGGATGAAAAGCAGGATACCATGCTTATAAGGTTGCAGATGACACAAAATTGGGAGGGACAGCTAATAAGTTGGGTGATAGAGTTAAGATCCAAAAAGGTATAGAATGTACAGAAAATAGGCTGAATTGTATATACCAAATTTAATAGAGATAAATGTAAAGTCATATTTTGTTTCAAAAAAGTAAAGTCACAATTGCAGGATTGGGAAGCTATAGGTAGACAATAGTTTTATGAAAAAATATCTTGAGGTTTCAGTGGAGTACAATCTCAACATGAATAAATAATGTGTGATGTGGCAACTAAAAAAAAATTGAGTGCAATCTTAAGTTGAAACAAAAAGCATAGGGAGGTGATAGTCTTGCTGTAGTCTGTACTTGTCAGTCCATATCTGGAGAAAGGACATTGACAAGTTCAAATGTCCAGACAGAGAGAGAAGAGAGACAGACAGACAGAGAGAGAGAGAAGACAGACAGACAGACAGACAGACAGACAGACAGAGAAGAGAAGGAAGTAGGATGGCATACCTCAAGTTCATGCCATATGAGAATAGATCAAAAACCTGGGAATGTTAATCTGGAGAAGAGAAAATTGAGTGGGGATGTTCTAGCTATCTTCTCATACATGGAGGGATGTCATGTGGAAGGATTAGACTTGTTATTTTGGCATTACTGTGGGAGATAATAGGTTCTTCTTTTCTAGTAGTCTTCAAGGAAGAATTGGACGGCCACTTTTTGGGTAACTGACAGAGAAGTTTCTTTTTTAGGTATGGGTTGAACTAGATGGTCTATGATATCTCTTCCAGCGATAAGCCTATTATTAACCCCATTTTACAGAAGCAGAAATTCAGAGTCAGAGAGGCTAATTGCTTTGACCATGGTCAAACAACTGGTAAGGATTAGAAAGAAGATTCAAATGCAGGTTTCTCACAACTCCGGGTCCAGCATTATTTCCACTATGCCATGCTACCTCTCCGGTTCAACAAATATTGTGACATTCATATCATATCCTCATATGCTACTGTAAGTTGCTACCATGGAGTAGTGTAAGTTAATTTGTACTGTTGTTTACTGTTAATTTGACTGTTTTTACTGCTTGGTATTTCGTTGGGATGAATTTATTGATATAGGTCCTACCTCTAGTAATTCATATCACAATCAGTCCATACCTTCACACACAGGGAGGCGACTATTCACCAATATGTTTAGAATCTACCTCTAATTCACTTGATCTGGCACGTATGATGATGGGGCATGTGGACTATCCAAGTGACCACCCCATCTTCTTTCCAAACAGACATCTCTCACATGCTTTCTGATTCTTCTTCTCATACAATTCATGGTTGGGAATATGTTGTAGGTTACTCCTGCCTGCCATATGCTTCTCAATGGTACCTTGGGTGACCCACTACTTTGATTATTCAGAATGCGGTATTCTCTGATTTACAATTATAAAACATTACCAGAAGAATATTATGCTTATTCCTGTGAATAATCTACAGACAGGATAGGGAGGAGTATGTATTGAACAGCGAATGTATCTAGGAGTCTGTGGTTTGTACTCAAGGCATGAGTATTCAATGCCATGTGGTCATCTATAGACATACCTTGGAGATACTTTGGATTTGGTTCCAGACCACTGCAACAAAGTGAATATTGCAGCAAATTTTTTGGTTTCCCAGTGCATATAAAAGTTATGTTTACACTATACTGTAGTCTATTAAGTGTGAAATAGTATTATATCTAAAAAAATGTACATATCTTAATGAAAAAAATTTGTTAAAAAATGTTAACTATCATCTGAGCCTTCAGTGAGTTGTAATCTTTTTGCTGGTAGAGTGTCTTCCCTTGATACTGATGGTTGCTAACTGATCAGAGTAGGGGCTGCTGAAACTTGGGGTGGCTGTGGAAATTTCTTAAAATAAGACAATGATGAAGTTTGCCACGTTGATTGACTCTTCCTTTCATGGAAGATTTCTCTGTATCATGTGATACTGTTTGATAGCATTTGACCCACAGTATAACTTCTTTTAAAATGGAATCAATCTTCTTAAACCTTGCCACTGCTTTATCAACTAAGTTTATATAATATTCTTCAGTATTATTGTGTGTCAGGGAATAGGAAGGCCTGAGGAGAAGAGGGATGGGAGAACTGTCTGGATGGATGGTGTAACAGTTAGAACACAAATAACATTTATTAAGTTTGCCATCTTCTATGGGTGTGGTTTGCAGTGGCCCCAAACAATTACAGTAGTAACATCAAAGATCACTGATCAACATAACAGATATAATACACACGAAATAGTTTGAAGTATTGTAAGAATTACCAAAATGTGACACAGAGACATGATGTGAGTACATGTTGTTGGAAAAATGACACCAATAGGGCCACTGGGGTTACCACAAACTTTCAACTTCTCTAAAAAAATGCACTATCTGCAAAGTGCAAGAGAGCAAAGCACAATAAAATGAGATGTGTCTGTATAGCCAATGTGTAAAGAATCAAAACAAGACAGTTTCCCTCTCATTTTATTATGAATCACATTTCAATGCAATTTCTATGTGAGCTTTGAGGCCAAGGCAGAATAGTTTAGCTTTCTTTGTGTCTTGCTAATCCACTGTACTCAGTTGCAAATTGCCTGCCATTAGCCTTGTTGTCAGAAATGGAAAATGTGTGTAATTGCTTAGTAATCTTTTTTCACTTTTGAATGGCATGTATGCATATTGTGGTTCTGCATTGCCCATCTATCTAGAGGCCACCTAATGGGTTCCAATGGGAGCACACACTGCATTCCACAAGTCAGGCAACTTGAGAACTCATCAGTGCTTCAGGCATGAGTGGCATGTAAAGGACCTTTACCATGAGTTGAATTAGCATGTACTATCCCTCTGGAGCCTGTTAGCTTTTCCATTCAGACCCCCATGGAGAAAAAAAATAAATGCATCTAATTTAGTTGAAAAAAAAATCATGTCTTTAGGGCATTCATGCTATGCATGGTTCTGCTCTATAGGACAGACACTTTCTTATCACTGTCCCCAAAGGGTAGCAGCCAAGACTAATGTAGGTCATTGCTAGTTTGATAGGAATTTATGGCAGTGTTTGTCAACTATCTTCTACCAGGGAAGATGCAACTACTGATGGACAGAGGTCCCTGTAATGCAGCTGCTGTTGCTGAAATTTAGTTCATCTCTCTCCTTCTGTGTGTGCTCCCATCTTTGCATCTGCTGCCTCACAGCTGGACAGATGTTCACACCACAGAAGGGACAGCTCTAGATTTGGAACCATGTTCACATTATTTTTCAAAGATGACTCAGGGAATCAGTGCAGTCTAGAAGAGGGACTTGCTAGTGTGGACAATTGGTTTTGAGGGCCCCCCCCATTTTACCTCATTTTATTTCCTTACAATGTGATGTAGTAGCTAATAATAATAACTAATAATTCTATCTAACATTTTCTTAGTGCTTTAAGGCTTGCAAAGCACTTTACATCTTATCCCATTTGGTCATCATAAAAGCCCTCTTAAGTAGGTGTTGTTATCACCATTTTATAGTGGAGAAACTGAGGCTGGATTTGAACTCATGAAGATGAGTCTTCCCAACTTCAGGTCCAGCACTCTATACACTCTATCCAGCCACTGAGCTGTCAACATGCTACCTACATCCTGCCAATCAGGCAAATGTCCTTGCACTTTTGTCTGAACCCTATAGAATGTAAACCTGGCAGAGCCTCAGGAGGGAACCACACCTTTTTCTGGCTCCTGACTTATCTAGTATCACAGAGCTAGTAGGATTCAAACTTGAGTCTTTCTGACTTTAAGTCTAGGACTATATCCACTGTACCATCTACTTGCCAGAGGTGGCCACCAAATCAGTTGGGTTCCAGTCCCACTTTTGACAAATACTGGCTATGAGGCCCTGGATCAGTCATTTGACTTCTCAGTGCCTTAGGGAACACTGTCTAAGACTACAAGTGGCTGAATACTTACTGATTTTTATAGATGGAGGGAGTTTTCTCACTGGGAATTCCTTACATGGATGAAATCACAGTTCTGGACACACACACAAAAAGCCTATGGTCATTATTTATTTATTTCATCCAAACCAAGAAACAGAATGGTTCAGTGGGACGATCTCTGCCTTTAGATCCAGATGATCTGAATTGGAATATTGTCTCTTATTGTCACAAGAACAAGCCCCAAAATATGAATTAGTTTTAGAAAGAATTTTATTAAGTCATTTGGTAAAGTCAGGAGCCAGAAAAAGGTGTGGTTCCCTCCTGAGGCTCTGCCAGGTTTACATTCTATAGGGTTCAGACAAAAGTGCAAGGACATTTGCCTGATTGGCAGGATGTAGGTAGCATGTTGACAGCTCAGTGGCTGGATAGAGTGTATAGAGTGCTGGACCTGAAGTTGGGAAGACTCATCTTCATGAGTTCAAATCCAGCCTTAGACACTTATCAGCAGTGTGACCCTGGGCAAATCACTTAACCCTCTTTGCCTCAGTTCCTCATCTGTAAAATGAGCTGGAGAAGTAAATGGTAAACCATTCCAGTATCTTTGCCAAGAAAACCTCAAACAGGGTCACAAATAATTAGATATGACTGAAACAACTGAATAACAACAACAACAACAACAACAACAAAATAGATAGTGGTTCCTCAGAGAAGGGCAGTTTGAGATGTATATCAGCAGTTAAGTATAAACATTAAAATTTGATACAAGCTCAACACATCCTGAGCACTTAACCAATACTTCAATATTTCAACAAATACTTATTGAATCATCATAATGTTATGAACAATCAAGAGGTGGCCAAGAGGAAAACAGCTCCTATTCTTGAAAACCTTGCACCACTGAGTGTGACATGTTACAGAAACAACCAGAGAATAAACAACTTCATCCAATAAAAACATGAGATAGTAGAGGTATGGAGTTCTTATTAACCAAAATCTCATTAGCCTGGCCTACCACCACAAGCCTTTTACAGGTTATTCCTGAACATCTTACAGAGATTGCACTTCAAGGACTTTCTCCTGCATAGTATTTTATTTTTTATGAATTTTACCAATATTTTTATTACCTTTCCCCTTCCAAACCCCTTTGTCCCATCTGGTTTTTAATGGAGGGAAACAGGGCTAAGATTACAAAGCATCCAGATTTACATCCAAATACTATCTAGTCACATTTGGAGCCCTAGAGAGTCAGTAAAGGCTATTATTGGCTGCCAGGAGTTTTAGAAAATACATAAATCTCCCTTTGTGCCATAAATACATTTCTGCATTCTGAGCTCAGAGAAAGACCTCATTATACCACATCCTGAGAGAGGGAGAAGCACATCTCATTCCGAGTGACAGGTGACATGTTCTCTAGAAACATGAAAAAAGATTGCAGGTTAATTTAATTCCATTTTTAAAAAAATGTGCTCGAAATCATTATAACCATGTGAATGTCATTTAGCATTGGGTCTGGGATAAAGGTCTTGTGGGCTCATTTCTGTGTCCTTAACTAAGCTTCATGGGGAACTCAGGCCTACAACATGCTTTTAATTACAAACTGTTCTCAGATCACAAGAGAAAGGATTGTCTTCAAGTAATGCTTTAACCTAGGTGGTATATCTAGAGCTTTGCACTAGGGACTGAAATTGGTAAGAGGGACATCAGTGATCCTATGATCTTAGCAGTAAATAATGAAATCCCATCCTTCAGGGCAAGGCACAATTCTACTGTTTCCACACTTTATGATACTCCACCTGTCCAATAGCATTCATCATCTTCCTCACTAGACATCTAGGCTACCCTCTCCTTTCCCACATTCTATTGCTGTGATGTCCCTCACTGGGGTTTGCCATCATCCTCTGGACTTTCTGATGAATGACAGTACACCATTGCCATGTCTTTTCTACTCCCTCTTTCTGTCCCTCCAATTGCTATGTAGGCTGCCACTTAATCGTTTTTTTTTTTTTTGCCAACAGGTAAAAGAATTCCTATTCATAGCTCGAAGTATAATAAAAAAAAAATTACTGAAATTAAACAACTGAAAACTATTCTATGAATCTGACCCAAGTAGGCAGCCAAATTTGTGAATTTTTGAACCTAAATTGTAAAATAAATTATAAAATTGTTAACTCTGCACTTTGCTTGCATCAACCTATCCTAGGGAGTCAGCATGGTGCAGTAAAAGGAACATTGGTTATGGAGTCAGCATGTTAACCCATATTTGAATTGGTTACTATGTGCCAGGCACTGTGCTTAGCACTGGGCATATAAAGAAAGATAAAAACAGTCCCTGCTCTCAAAGAGCTCGCATTTTCATGGTGAAAACAACATACAAACAACTATGTACATGCAAGAGACATACATGGCAAATTGAATGTAATCTCAGAGGGAGACAAGGGAAGCCGCCTTGCAGTCAGAAGATCTGAGATTGAAATCTGCACCTGCCAATTACTAACTGTGTGTCTTTGGACAAGCCACTTACCTTCTGTGAGCTTCAATTTTTTTCCCTCTTTATTTATTTATTTGTTTGTTTTTTTGTTTGTTTTTTGTTTGTTTTATATTTATTTATTTATTTATTGGCTAGGCAATGGGGTTAAGTGACTTGCCCAGGGTTACACAGCTAGTAAGTATTATGTTCTGGATTTGAACTCAGGTCCTCCTGAATCCAGGGCCAGTGCTCTATCCACTGCACCACTTAGCTGCCCCTAATTTTTTTCTCTTTAAAATTGGGGATTTGATTAGTCACTAGATTGTCTCCAAAGTCCTTTTCAGCTCTAAGTCTGTGATCCAATGATCTTAACCGTTAATAACGAAATCCCGTCCTTCTTGAAGCATGGAGTGACCAGCCTGAAGGACTCTAGGCCATCAGCCATGGAACTCCATGCAGTGCCTTTTGCTCTACTTGAGATAGAATGTTTGTCTTCCTAGAGAAGTAAACCTGCCCCTCTTTTTTGTGGCTTATGATTAACTCCCCATGAATTCCTGGAAAGCCAGTGTGCTTGAAAGTCAGTGTTGAATCAGGGCCCTGGGATAGGAGATCACATTCTCAGCCATGAAATAAACCTCAGAAATATCTCCCTCTATGAGGTGATAGGGAGTTTTCTGTGGTGTCCTGAAAATGATGCTTCTATCATTTGGATTAAGAGATTGTCCCTTACGCCAAAGGCTGGGGTCTTAATTCTTTTTGACACATGTCTTGGAAGAGGAGCAGTTTATTTGAGCCATCACATTTTGGGGAACCTATTTTGTATCTTGCGGATTACTTATGTCCCCTTGATATTGCCTAGTAGCGGCCCAGTCCTCCAGGAATAGGGACCTTCTAAGACTGGCCTACACTCACAGCCCTGATCAATGCAGTGATGCTTTCAGAAAAGGAGTATGGGGGCTGTGTCAGTCACAGGTGACCAATTATGAATGATAGCAAGCTCTGGGAAAGAGATCCAAAATAGAGCCTTCTGTGTGTTCCTGAACCCAGTGGCATTGAAGTGGGAAGAAAGAAGCCTGAATTTTGAAATCTTTATGAGGAATCCCCGAGCTGATTCCCTACGTAAAACATTTTTATTGTCTTTTGAGTTACCTAACCCTCTTTGTGTCTGAGCTACAGAGCATGCAAAATCTTGGAGTTACTCTACTTATGATGCTCTTTGAAGCCAAACCATGCCTATTCAAGAGGCAGGAGGATTGACTTGAAGAAAGTTCATTTGTGACTAGAAAAACTCATTGCTTAAAGCGGCCTCACAATTAGCTATTAGCTCTCCTGTCTTCCAAAGGGGAGGGCCTGGCATAGAGAAAAGAAAACCTCAACCATTTAGTATTCCTGGTGTCCATCTGTACAGAGGGGGAGGTAAAGAGGGGTGGAGGAAGGTTGCCACTACAACTAGTTAAGTCAAGTCAAATTAATAAACATTTATTAAACAGTTACCAAGTGTCAGGCATTGGGCTAAGCACTGGGGATACAAAGACAGGCAAAAAACTAGTCACTGCTTTTAAGGGGCTCCATCTAATGGGGCAATACAATATTTAAACAACTAAACAAGATATAATGTCAGATAAATTGAGATAATATCAGAGGGAACCCATGAAAATTAAGGAAGACCAAGAGAGACTCCTCTTGTAGAAGGTGGGACTTTAGCTGGGAATTAAAGGAAACCAGTAGGGACAGATGAGAGAGGAAGATCCCAGTGGGAGACAGTCAATGAAAATAGTATCTTGTGGTTGTAATTGACACCTTTTGCGTATTAGTTTCAAAGGTTTGTTTTTCTGGTAGAATTTAAACCTCCAGTAGAGTTTTTGTTATCCTTAGGGCCTTGTCCAGGGCCATACTTAATAAATGCTTTTTGAATGGAAGTTAATTGTTTTATCAAACCAAGGTGCTCTGCAAGGATCTTCCATTCTTTGGTGTAGGAAGTCAGCTCTTGGCTCTTCCTCTTGAGAATCGCCATACTTAATTAGTAATTACTTTTACACTTCATGAATGTTCATGAATGAATGTGCTTAATGAATGTTTGTTGAGTCAATCGAATATTTGTTTCCCCCTTCCAAAACATGGACCTAGAATGATCTCCTTGGATTCTTCCTACCTAGGTTAAGTGCCTCATATTATGCTATTTGAGCAATTAGCCAAATTTGATGCAGGAGTAGCAATCCCACAAGCTGAGGTTAACTGGAAATTGTGAAAAAAAATGATAATAACAATAGCCCATATTTCTTATATAGCACTTTGTGATTAAAAAGTATACATTGTGGGAGAGAAATTAAGAGCCCTGACACTTTCTATGTCACTTAATTTTATTAGCTTCTTTAAGCCTCAGTTTTCTCATTTATAAAATGGGGATACTACTCACACTACCTTCCTCACAGGGTTGCCAGGAAAACCGTCTGTAAACATTAAGATTCTATATAGATATAGATTATTGTCTTATTTGATCTTCACAACAACACTGTGAAGTAGATACTATCCCTGATTTATAATGTCTTTCTTGAAAATTCTTTCCTGTTCCAACTTTCTCTCTCCCTCTTCCTTCTGGTTTCTTCCTACTTGTCTGACTCTTTTCTTTCTTTCCTTTGCTGGTTCATATTTTTTCTCCCACCCCTCTCCCTCTACCACCCAAGTGTGGTGTCCTCCTCCTGTTTCTTTTCATTCTACAATTTCTTGACTGGGATCTCAGCCACTCTGACAGAACAAATGTTAAGATAATAACAGAAATTGTTAATACTGAATGTAATATGGACTGCCACTCCCTTAAATGATCCTTCTAAAGTCAAAATTTCAGTAGTGTCCTTACATTCCTACTCTTAAGATATTTACTCTTGATTAGGCTGAGCTGAACCACACACTAAGTGCCCCAGAAACCTAGCTTAAGCTATATCTCAGCTTCTTATGTCCTCGCTCTCTTCTGTTGGGATTCATGGCATAAAGGGCAAAACAGCCAGAATGAAGTGGTTTTCCTTGCCCAGATTGCCAAGGGCCACTGGGGTCTCATCTCCAGGCCTTGCTACCTGTGTACTACTTCTCCACTCTCCTTCTAAAAGTATAAGAAGCTTTTGCATGGGTCTCAGAGTTGGGAAATCCATTAGACATCCCCCAATTAGTACCCTATTATTCCTTAACCCCACCCCAACCCTAAATAACCTAGTGTCCCTGCTATTCTCCTTACTTCCATTATGAGCACTACTTATTTTCATAATCACCCATACACAATAGCTCCAATTCATCTTTGACTCTTCTAGTACTTACCCCATGCATCCAGTAAAGTAGTCAAGTCACACTGATTTTACTTCTCCAATCTCTCTCCCATTCATCTCCTTATTTCCAATCACATTTCCATAACCATAGTTCAGATGGGAAGGTATAACTCCTATCAGCTTTCCTTAGCTACTGGTTCCTTGCTTGTTGCATACAAATACGGATGCTTCTGCCCTATCCTCACAAAACCTTAACCTGACTTTATCATTCTTTTAATCTATTATGCTGTTATTTCTTCTCCCATTCATACTCAAACTCCTAGTGGGGAAAACTTGTTTTCATTCATTGCCTCCTCTTCTCTCTTCTCACTTCTCAACCTCTTGTAGTCTCAATTTCTATCTTATTCAACTAAAACTGCTTCTTCTGAAGTGATCTTCAATGATCTTTTTCTTGTTTTTAAGTATTGATATCTTTGGTTGTTACACCACCTACATTTCCCAATGTACTCATTCCCCCCAGGACCATTCTTTTTCTTAATTTTAAAAAGGAGGGGAAAAAAAATTTAGCCAAAGTAATGAACATATTCAAAAAGTCTGACTTTATATTCAGTATTCAACACACAGAGTCCCTCAACTATGCAAAACCATAATTTCTTAATAGTCAAAACTAGTGGCTTTTTAAAGTGTTCATCTTTGGGAGCAGCTAGGTGGTGCAGTGGATAGAGCACTGGCCCTGGATTCAGGAGGACATGAATTCAAATCCAGCCTCAGACATGTAACACTCACTAGCTGTGTGACCCTGGGTAAGTCACTTAACCCCATTGCCTAGCTCAAAATTTTTTTTTAAAAAAATGAAGTGTTCATCTTTGTTGACTTCTCTGTAGCATGCAGTTCTGTTGACCAGTCTCTCTTCCTGGGTATTCTGTCTTCTCAGGATTTCATGATAATGTTCCCTCTTGATTCTCCTACCTGTTTGAGTTTCTCAGTTTTCTTTATTTCTGCCCTTCTATCTGTGATTGTCTTCCAAGGCTCTGTGTGTAGAATACTGAATATAAAGTCTTTTAAAGCACCTTTTGACCTGGCCCCTCAGTTCTCTTACACTTAATTTTCCTCCAAGTACTTACTTAAGTAAGTTTTTAGAGTACTTACATAGTATTAAGAGCCAATGACTTTGGTCCCTTGCTGTTCCTCCCACCTAACACTCTATCCCCTGACCTTTATATCTTCATGGTTGTACCCCCATGCCTGGTATCTCCCTCCTCCCCTCTTCTGCATAAAGTCTTTCCTAGTCCCCCCCCTTTTTTCGAGGCAATGGAGTGAAGTGACTTGCCTAGGGTTACACACCTAGTAAGTGTTAAGTGTCTGAGGCCAGATTTGGACTTAGGTCTTCCTGAATCCAGGGGGCAGTACTCTATCTACTGCACCATCTAGCTGTCCCCTTTCCTAGTCTGTTTTCATGCTCATACCTTCCCTCAATGTTCAATAGTTGTTTGCATGTTATTTCCCCTAATAGATTGTGAGCTCCTTGAAGGAAGAAACCTAAATAGTTTTTGGCCTTTTTCATATTTTGAGTGCTTGGTATGTTCTTGGCCCATTGTAGATGTTCAATAAACGCTTATTGACTTGACTTTTCTTTATTTCCCCAGCACTTACACAGTGTCTAGCACACAGTAAACACTTACGAAATGCTTGTTGATTGATGGCTCTATGATTGCACTTGAAAGAGGAGAACGGCAACACACCCTCTATTATTCTCCATAATGTCATCTTACCAATTCTTCATTCCCATGTCTTTTATTGTGTTCCTTGATAAAATAATTTTATAGAATCACAGATCTGGAAGGAGTCAGATGTTGGACAAATCTCCACCCACCTAATCCATTAAAAGGGAAAAAAATAGAAGATCATAAGCTCCTTGAGGGCAAGGCATCCACCTCATACTGCTTTTGAATCTCCCTCAGGGCCTAGCATAGTGCTTAACACACAGTAAGGGATCTGTAACTTTTTGTTGAATTGAACTGAGTGTCTAAGTTGTCTATTTCCTCTTCTGTGTGTACCAATAGAGTTAACATGCCTTCCAAATTCCTCTGAGATCATTCTCTCTAGAGGCACATCCCGAGAGAAAAATCAATCACAGTTCCCCTCCCCCATGGGGAATTGATGGTTTCCTAAGTATTTCTAGTACTGTGAGCTTTTTTCTTCTTCAATGGCATTCCAGTGTGTTCTAAGCAAGATGAGGCTGAGAGGCCTTTTATTTTTATTTTTTTAAGGCAAATAAAAACTAAATGAAAGATGAGCAGATTTCCCAAAGAACCTTATTCTCTAATGTACTATATATCAGATTACAGTTACCTGAGGTATGATATGGCTTACTGCCCTTCCTCACCCTCACCTCTAAATATAGCAGGCTACTCTCTTCTTACATGTCCCTATAACAGCAACCTATAGGTGTTATGAAATATTAAGTCATTCCATCTGCCAATTTTACTACCTAAATCAGGAAATACAAAGTTTGAGGTATTCCCAGGTCAGTTAGTTCCTTTATGCGGCAGAAGCGTTAGAGCTAAGTAGATAAGTAAGTTGAAAAAGCTGAGACTTGGAGCAGGCTAATCCATACCATGGGATATGGAGGGGTGATCATTATTTGAACTGCTATGGATAGTTATACAGTTTTGTAATAATAACTCAAATGTTTATAATGCTTTTAGGTTGTTACAGCACTCTTCTCACAACCATCTTAGGAACAGAAAGGGTACATGCTACTATCCCCATTTTACAGGTAAGAAAAGTGAGGCACAGAGAGATGGTGACTTGTCAGAACCCCAATTCCAAGAAAGGTTGTCTGATTCCAAATGTCTCTGCATTTTCAACTTTTTTTTTAACCTTGTCTAACCCTGACCCCCTTTCCCTACAAGCTAAAGATATATCCCGCCCATATGAGGCAGTTACTGTAGTCATACTGAATTTACCTTCCTAAGTGCAGAAAGCCTGATCACCAAAGGGTTGGTCCCTGGTGAGATGCCATCAGGTAACATCTTGTTTAATTTGGTATTCTTGGAGGAGAGATCCTAAGTGAATATAAAGTAGTAAAATCATTTCTCATTCTGAGAGACTAAGAAAATTATCTGATTCCATAGTTATTGATTCATTTTATAAAATCCTTCTTTGCTACAGTCCTGTGAAGTAGGTGGTACACTCATCTCTCTTCCCTATTCCCGCTTTTCACAGATGAAGAAATTGAGGTTCAGAGATGTTAAATACCTTTGACCTAAGTCATAGTCAGTATGTGGAAGGGCTGGGACTGGAGCCCCAGTCTTCTGATTCCAACCCAGGGCTGTTTATACCAAGTCATGAAATTAGGATGGAGAATTCAGTCAATTTCTCTCCCTAATAGCTTGGTATTTCTAGGCTAGTGGGTTTCACACTCTCATGCCAGGTCCAATAGGAAGATCACCAAAAATCTGATCAGAACTAACCAGTGAATATTCACACAGAAGATGTAAATTCCTTCCACTGGTGTGTGTGTGTGTGTGTGTGTGTGTGTGTGTGTGTGTGTGTGTGTGTGTAGCCACATTTATTCAACTCTTTGAAGTGACTACTTCTAATAAAAGATGAATCCCATGGGGAAGCATGAAGTTTGAAAGTTGAGCTGTTTGAATTATTTGCATGTGGAGATCCCTATGGGCGAAACAGAAAATAGCTATTTCCTTGCTTGTTATTAGAAAGGAAGAGTGAGCATTTCCCATAAATCAAAAATAAGTGATTGCATTTAAGAACAGAATTTTGGTTTTGGTCATCTCTGGAGTTCCTTAGCAATTTTCCACCACTAATTAACTAAATGGTACACCTTTCATTTTAAATTTTCAGAAAGCAGGGGGCCATGATTCCTCTATGTTGTAAAGTTTTGGTTCAGTGCAAAGCTTCTGAAAGCTGCTATTTATTTATGCTTAGAGAAGAAATAATGATGCCAATTAAAAGACAATTGGTACACGAGGAAGGAGACATGGGTTCTGGTTCCAGCTCTGTATCTGACCTTAGACAAATCATTTCATTGCTTTAAGCGTCAGTTTCCATTTCAACAAAATGAAGAGGTTGGGCTAGATGATGGCAAAGACTGCTTTTAACACTATTTTTTAAAATCTAAAATGCCAATGGGCATTATAATTAGAGGTAACCAAAAGGACTTTCTCAGAGGATTGTGAGCACCCCCTTGCTGGAGATCTTCTAGAAAAGGGTGGTTGATCATTTGTCAGGGATAATGTTGAGGAGAGAGGAAACATGGCGTAGTGGATGGGAGTCTCAGGAATACTTGCTCAAGTCCCACATCCCATACATATTGACTGTGTGACTCTGGACAAATCAGTTAACCTCTCAGTGCTCTTCAGGAAATTTACTCAATTTATTTGAGTTGTAGAGCAGGTGTGAGTTAACATTGTTATAGGGAATGTCCTCATCAGGAGTTCCCTAGACCAATGATATCATAGGTATGTTTAAAAAACAACAGAAACAAACAAACAAATGTCTCAGGGATTCCTATATTAGGTTTAGAGAAGGTAAGTTTGGCTCATAGGATCACAGATTTCATTAAGTCCAACTTTACAGATGAAGAAACTGGCACCCTGAGAGTAACTTGCCAAAGGTCACATACCTAGTGACTGAGGTGGAATTTGAATCAAAGGCTTCCTGACTCTTAAGTAGAGAGCCATGCTGTACCATGCTGTCTTTCAATGATACGAGATTATATGAAGTTCAAATGTTGAGATTTTAGGAATTATTAGGATTGAGGGACCTAGAAATGACCTAAATGGACAACAAAACAGAGCCAAGTCTACATTGAAACAGTTGGGATATATCTCTATCTACATTGGTTGGTTGGCTTGTTCATTGGTTGCTGTCCTTCATTCTTGAAGAGGACCCAAGTGATATCACTATGCTAGAATCAAGTTACAGTGTGTCTGACTATGGTTCATCAAACCAATATGGGCTTAGAATGCTCTACCACAGGTCACACACAAATAGCCCATGTGAACATTTGGAGTGGATTCTCTTAATTTGTGTATCTCAGGTTTCTTTTGAGCTACTTCAATTCTGATTTGCTCATAGAGCACAGCACCTTCTCTGATGTGGGCACACCATGCTGAACAGTTCTGTGCCAGTGTTCTTCAGAGAGCTTGAGAGTATCCTTGTATCACTTTTTCTGACCACCATATGACCACTTGTCTTATGTGAATTTTCCATAAAATAGTCTTTTCTCAAACATATGTTTGGCATTTGAACAATGTGGCCAGCCTCTTGGAAATGCACTCTCTACAGTAGAGTTTGAATGCTTGGCAGTTTAATTCAAGAAAGTACCTCAGTGTCTGGTATCTTATCCTGCCAGGTGATCTACAGAATCTTCCTAAGACAATTCAAATGGAAGTGATTCAGTTTCCTCCCATGGTGATGGTAAAGTGTCCAACTTTCATAGGCATACAACAAGGAGGTCAGTAGACCTTCAGTTTGGTAGTCAGTCTAATACCTCTTCTCTCCTACACTTTTCTTTGGAGCCTCCAAAACACTAAGCTAGCTCTGGCACTGTGTGTGTCAACTTCATTATCTCTGGATAGTACAATGTGAAAGTGAGTGAACTTATTCTCAGCATTCAAAACTTTTCCATTTGCTGTAACTGATGGTTCCACATATGGATGGTGTGGTGCTGGATGATGGAGCACCTGTGTGTTTTTGGTGTTAATTGTTTAGGCCAAAATTAGCACAAGAAGCAGAGAACTGATCCATACTTCATTGCATCTTATCATTTATAGCTATATATGTGTATGTGTGTGTATGTATATATATATATATATTTTTTTTTTCTTCTTTAGCCTAAATACTCAGTAATAAGGCTGAGTTTGCTTGCATTGACCGTCAATAGCCAATAACTCTTTATTAACTATGGGCCAGGCACTGTGTGAAGTACTGGGGATAAGAAAAGAGACAAAAGATGATCGCTGACCTCAAGGAGCTCACAATCTAATGGAGAAGCCAACAAATAAACACCCATGTACAAGTAAAGTATATGCAGCATAAAAGTGAATAACTAAGAAAGGAAGGCACTAGAGTTAAGAGAATTTGAAAAAGACTTCCTATAAAAGATGGGATTGTAGTTAGGACTTAAAGGAAACCAGTGAGGGTCAGTAGGTAGAGATGAGGATTTCAGATAAAAGGACAGCTAGAGAAAATGCCAAAGCTAAGACATAGAGTGTCTTGTCCAGTGTCACTGGATGGAAACATATGAGGCAGGGAGTAAAGTGTAAGAAAACTTGAAAGGGGTGTGTGTGTGTGTGTGTGTGTGTGTGTGTGTGTGTGTGTGTGTGTGTGTGTGTGTGTGTGTAGGGGAGGGACTAGGTTATGAAGAGCTTTGAATACCTGATTTTGTATTCAGTCCTGGAGGCAATTGGAATCTACTAGAGTTTATTGAGTAGAGGGGTGACATGGTCAGCCTGTGCTTTAATAAAACCACTTTTGTAGCTGAAAGGAGGATAAATTGGAGTGAAGAGTGACTTGAGGTAGGCAGACCCACCAGCAGGCTATTGCAATAGTCCAGGTGTGAGATGGTGAAGGCCTTCACCAGGCTAGTGGCAATGTCAGAGGAGAGAAGGGGCATATTTGAAAGATATTGTGAAGGTGAAATCGATAGGCCTTGGTAACAGATTGGATATGGCTGGGGGCAGGGTGCGAGGAAAGGAAAGGTGGAGAGAGATAGTAGGAGTGAAGGATGATACCTAGGTTGCTAGGCTGATAGTCTAGGAGAATGGTGTCCCCTTGATAGCAATAGGAAAATTAGGAGGTGGGGAGGATTTAGTGGGAAAGAAAATTAGTTCCATTTTGGACATATTTAGTTTAAAATGTCTATTGAACATCTAATTCAAGATGTCTGAAATACAGTTGGAAATGCAAGACTAGAGGTCAGCTGAGAGGTTGGGACAGGATAGATAGACTTGAAAATCATAGGCATAGAAATGGTAATTAAATACATTAGCTGATGAGATTACCAAGTGAAGTAGACTGCAGCAGAAGACAATAGGGCAAAGGACAGAACCCCTTGGGATATCTACAGTCAGAGGACATGAGCTGGAGAAGGATCCAGCAAAGGAGACTGAGAAGGGGCAGTTAGAGGAGTAGGAGGAAATTATTTTCTTTTAAAGACAGTCTATGCTGTATTAATTAATTAGATAATGTTTTGCTTAACTTCTTTGATCAACAATTCTATGAAGATCTAGATAACACCCTCCATGGTATGAGAGGCAGTATTGCAGGCCTGCTTGGAACCAAGCGAGACGAGGCTTAAAATTCCTTCTCTGACACTTACTTATTGAAGGACCTTGAGCAAGTCACTTAATTTCTCTGAGAAGCTGCAAAATATGGAAAATAATGCTTTCAATATCTACATAAATAAGTGGTTTGGAGGATATGCTGAAAATGTATACAAAGCACTCTGTAAACCTTAAAAGGCTACAAGAAACGTCTGTTATGATTGCTCATATCTGGGTTAGTCATTATTACTACTTGTCATATGCTTTCACTCTAATTCCTACTCTTTCCTCTTTCTCTCTCCCCTTCATCTCCCCTTTCCTCTTTCTCTCCATCTGTCTTTTCCTGTCTCTCCTTTCTCTCCTTCTTTCTTTCTACACACACACACACACATATACACACATACACACATACAATCTCTTATTCCACATTCATATATACATGTATATGTAAAATTTGGAAAAACAATTTGGAATCTTCCCTCTTCTGGGAACCAAGAGAAACATGTAAATATGAAAAACACACACACACACACACACATACCACAGCGGCTGTGTGCTACACATTTATGTATTTATAGTATTGCATAAAAAAATTCCAAGTCCAAGTGTTTATGTATGTGCACTGCCCTAAGGAGGTGATGCCCTGAATTTGTAATTAGGTTTCTTTGTTGGCATGAGTATACAGTATCTAGCAGAATATCAAATAGAAATATCAAATAGATCTAAATGGTGGAGACAAAGGTCATGTGACTCCTCAGTCTAAAGGAAACTATTTTGCTGAGGGAAACAAAGAAAAAAAGTTAAATTATTGAGAAAAGTCTCCTTTAAGGACTCTAAGGAAGCAGTGACAAACTAGGTTGGATGAAATAAATAGTATTTTATGATTTTTAAAGTGATGAATTCCTTTTTTAAAAAAATAATTTTTATTTATTTCATTAAATATTTTTCAATTGCATGTACATTTTAAACATTCATTTAAAAAATTGTGTTCCAAATTCCTTCCTTCCATCCTGCCCTCCCCCCCCTTAAGAAGGCAAGCAATATGATATAAATTATACCCACAAAGTCATGGAAAACATATTTTAGCCATTTTACAGAAGAAAACACACACAAAAAGCAAGAAAAATAAAGTTTGTTTTTTTTTTAAATGTATGCTTTAATCTCCACTCAGAGTTCATCAGTTCTGTCCCTGGAGGTGGTGAGCCATTTTTCATTATGGCTTTTTTGGAATCTTGTTAGATTATTGTCTTGATCAGAGTAGTTGAGCCTTTCACAGTTGATCACGCTGACAAGATTACTGTTACTGTTTATAGTGTTATCTTTGTTCTGCTCACTTCATTTTGCATCAGTTCAGTTAAGTATTCCCAGGTTTTTCTGAAATCATCCTGCTCATCATTTCTTATAGCACAATAGTATTCCATCAGAAGCATACACCACAACTTGTTCAGCCATTCCTCAATTGATGGCATCTACTCAATTTCCAATCTTTGCTTACAGAAAAGAGCTGCTATAAATAGTTTTACATTTGGTCCTTTTCCTTTTTGTTTTTTATCTCTTTGGAATATAGACTTAGTAGTAG
This sequence comes from Phascolarctos cinereus, assembly GCF_003287225.1. Taxonomy (NCBI): domain Eukaryota; kingdom Metazoa; phylum Chordata; class Mammalia; order Diprotodontia; family Phascolarctidae; genus Phascolarctos; species Phascolarctos cinereus. The sequence continues at coordinate 273,870,913 of NW_027556098.1, read as the reverse complement.
TATTGCTGGGTCAAAGGGTATATGCACAGTTTTATAGCCTTTTGGCATAATTTCAAATTGCTCTTGAAAATGGCTGGAGCAGTTCACAACTCTACTAACAATGCATTAATCGATCTTTGATTTCTTCTTCTGAAAACTGCCTGTTTATATCTTTTGGCCATTAATCAATTGAGGAATGGCTCATGTTTTTATGAAGTTGGCTCATTTCCCTAGGTATTTGAGAAATGAGTTCTTTATCAGAGAGGAGTAGGCTCCAGTCAAGGCTCCACTCCTGTCATAGATTTCTTCTTCCAATCTTTTAAGTTGCCTTGGGCTGAAAGAATGTCTCACTCAGACCTTTTGTTAACTCTGCCACTTTAGAATTTGATTTTAGGCATTATTTTAAAGTTGTTTGAAGGGGAGTATTGGTAGGTCTATTCTGCCATTTTGGCTCTACCCTGGGAAGTCCCTTGTGAATTTTTTCAAAGAATAGTACAACATAACAAGTCAAAGAACTGAGTTGATGAAACTTTTTGCTAGGCAAGAATCAAGAACAGAAGCCAGTCAGTGGTGGTGTTGTTCCAACCCCAAAGCTGGGTGTTAGAGCATTCCAAAGGTGTGTATCTGGGCAAAGAGTGGTTGAAGATTGAGTATGGACCTGTTCAGAATGGTAGCTGGGAAGCTGTGATACAATATCAGATAGGAGTTGTAAATTTAGTGCACAGACTGGAGTGGGAAGCTTACAGTTCTGTCATTCGGAATCTGCACAGCCATAAAGCTAATTTACAAGGGCTGAGGGTAGCAATAGTCTACTGTGACTCTAACTAGGGGGCTATGTCTGTAACTGTTTTGCCCAGAAGAAAGCAGTGTAAGGAGCTTGTGAAGATCAAACAAAGAGAGCAGACATCAGACATTGCCATAGAATATATCACTTAGAGTACAATGCAAATTTCTGGTCCATGTCCTGAGCTGCCTTAAAGATCCTTAAAGATCATTATAATTGATAACAAGAGAAAGCAACAGTAAGACCATGAAAAATACAGATAGGCACCAAACAAGGTGATATTCTTGTTACCTTCTCCAGAATTATGCAAAGCCTGATGCTAACAGAAAATTCCAATTCAGAAAGTAAGGCTAGAAAAATGAGCAAACTAAAGAAAACAGAAAGACACCCATAATATTGAACTGTAATGGAATAAAGATACAAACCCAGAAGACAATAACTCCATAACATCTATGAGCAAAGCCTCAATGAAAAACATATATTGGTTTCAAGGTAAACTGAAATTCCTGGAAGAAATGAAGCAAGAGTTTAAAAAAATCATAAATTAAATGAGATCTCTTGAGGAGAGAATAGGAAAAGAAATGAGAGTCCCAGAGGAAACAAATTAGAAGGAAAATTAAGTTTATTAAAAGAGGTACAAAATGTTATCTGAGAAAGAGACTCCCTGAAAATTAGAGTGAAAAAAACATAAGGATGACACAAGATAAGAAGAAATATTAAGAGTCAAATGAATGAAGAAATACATGAAAATAAGGAAATAAGGTATCTCATACGAAAACCAACTATGTTGGTAAACAGGTCAAAGAGGAAAAAAGATGAATCATTGTATTACCTGAAAGGAGAGGGAAGAGAGAGAGAGAGAGAGAGAGAGAGAGAGAGAGAGAGAGAGAGAGAGAGAGAGAGAGAGAGAGAGAGAGAGAGAGAGAGAAGAGCTGGGATAGTGTATTTCAAAAATTCAAGAATTAAAATTGCCCAGACCTATTAGGACAATAGTACAAAGTGAAATTAGAAAGACTATGCTAGCCACCTTCTGAAAGAAACTGAAAACAAAACAAAATAAAAAACAACAAATCAAAAACCAAGAACTCCTAACAACGTAATAGTCAGAAAACAGAGCTTTTGGGTCAAAGGGAAAAAAGATAATTCAAGCAGCCAGACAGAGCTCAGGAGTGCACAAAATTTAGCAGCAGAATAGAATATGTAGCACAATATTCCCAGAGGCAAAAGAGATTGGCTTTCAACCAAGAATAACAGCAAATATGAGTCTGAGTCTACAGGGGGAAAATGAACCTTTAATGAAATAGAAGACTTACTAGAATTCTTAACAAAGAAACTTGAACTGATAAAAACTTTGAAATGAAAACATAGGAATAAAGAGAAATATAAAAAGGTAAATTCATTTGAGAAGTTGAAAGGACTATAAAAGAGGAAGTATTTACCTTCTAATAGAAAGACAAAAAGCAGGCATTCTCTCAGAATCCTAATGCCATCAAGAGCCATACAGAGTTAAATAAGACAAAGGACCTGGTGGTTTAGTTATGTTTTGATAGTCTTAAAAGAAGAAATAAAAGAAAGTGGGAAAGTACTACACTAAAGGAAGAAAAGAAGAGGAGAGGTTGGAAAACTTACTATTTCACATAATCTAATGTTCAAGTAGAGGACTAGACAAACAAGGAAGAATGAATGGAGGCAGTACATTACTGAAACTTCGCTTTCATCAGAACCAGTAAAAGGAGAAATGGATATATACATACAGCATTTGGTATAGAAATACATTCAACTTAATAGGGAAAAATGAGATACTGGGAGAGGTGGGAATAAGAGGGAATAACCATAGACATGGTTAATCATAAGCAAAACAAATTCCAGACTCAGAGGTTGGATCATGAAGGGGGTTTAATAGGAGTGAGTAACAGGATAAGTGCCTGTGACTGGTGTCTGGGCAAATGGAAGAGAAGAGGTATATAGGAGTAGAAGTAGAATGCATTAAGCATAGATCAATAGTTCTATGAGCTCTCCTTACCACTCTCTTCTTTGTAAAGAGGAGGGAAGGGGACAAAGAGAACAAAAGTATAAAAGAATAAGACTGCAGTAAATAAATAATTAACAATCCTAACTGAATGTGAATTCAGTTACTCAATTATTCACAAAAAGGAAGAGAATAGGAGAATGGATTAGAAAATCTAACCTTTAGGAAATATGAAACATAGTCATACAGAATTAAAATAATGGGCTAGAGCAACAGCTATTATGCTTCAGCTAAACTCAGAAAGGCAGAATATTCTGCCTTTAACTTCAGACAAGGCAAAAGCAAAAACAGATTTGGTTCAAAGATACATGAGAAAACTACACAATGATTAAAGGCATTATAGACAAAATATTAATATCAATACTTAACATTTATGCACCAGTGGCATAGCACCTAAATACTTAAAAGAAAAGTTAAATGACTTAGAGGAATAGACAGTAAAATAATAGTAGTTGATGATGTCAATGTGTGCCTTCCAGACCTAGATAAATTTAACAACAACAACAACAAAAATATACTAAAGACCTGATTATAATTTTAGAAAAGTTAGACATGAAAGCTCAGTTATTACTGAATAAGAATAAAGGGATATATCGATTTATATATATATATATATATATATATATATATATATATACATACATATATACATATATATACATATATGTGCATATATATATATATACATATATATCAATTATGCATGGCATTTTTGCATAAATTGACCACATATCTGGGCCTAAAAACCTTACAAAATATGTAGGAAAGCAAATATTAAACATCTCTCATTGGCCACAATGCAATGAAATTATATTCAGTTTAGGGTCATTGAAGATAAGATTAAAAATTAATTAGGCATTAAATAACTCATCCCTGGGTCACACAATTAGTAAGTGTTAAGGTGGGATTTGAACACAAATCTCTCTCCCTCAAATGGCCATGTCCTATTCATTGTTCGCGCTGCCTCTCAAGTCACAGTGGAGTTAATGTCTATGTCCCTTATAGGTGTTTGAAATATTGAAATAAGTAGACATTGACATAGAAAATAAACAAGTAGGAAATTGTGTTGGGTCTGGAGAATTGGAGTTGTTCTTTTATTCTAATTTCAATTGATCAAAAACTTGAGATAATTTTTAAGGAGCATTCATAGAGTTTAATAAACACCATATACTATATATACCAGACACACTATATGCAATAATTTCTATCCTTCTTTCCATGGATCTCCCTAACCTCTTCCTTAGCCTCCATGGCATCTGTACTCTTAGAAAGTCCTGGATACTCATCTTTTAGCTAAGCCACAGTAAATGTTGGTATAGAAATACATTCAACTCAATAAGGAAAATTAGGATACTGGGAGAGGGGGAATAAGAGGGAAGGTAAATAGGGTTAATCATAAGCAAAACCAATTCCAGACTCAATTTAGTTTAATCTTTTGCTGAAGCACCAGACTCTCCTTTACTGCAATCTTTAGAAAGCAGAGTATTCCTCATGGACTAACAAGTTGACCTTGGGCAAGTCTCTGCCTCAGTTACTCCAACTAGGGAAGTTGAAAAAGAACTTCATGGTCATTGACTTAAAAATATACTGAAATTTCACTATAGTCACTAATGGTGATGATATAAGCACAAGGCACACCTGAACTCTATTGATTGTTTACATTTTGAAGTTCCTTTCTGTGGGAGTCAAAAAAAGAAAGAAAGAAAGAAGAGAAAGGAAGGAAGGAAGAAAGAAGGAAGAAAAAAAGGAAAAATTCCATTGCTTGTTAATTAAATCAATTTCAAAGTGATATGATATGGGTTCCTCAAATAAGCATGCGCAGAATTTTTTTTAACTTTCCTTGATGGCTTAGTTTTTTTTCCCCTCTCTCATTTACTATTCTGTGTAGAGCTCTAATCTTTGTAGTACAAAACAGTTCTCTTTAAGATTCAGAACTTGCCAACAGTTGGATAAGATGTAATAAAGTCTCTTGTTGTAACAGTACCCTGCTGACACCAGAACTGATCTAAAAGGAGTGGGAGCGAATTAAATTCTCCTTGTTGAAAGCTGTGCATTCTTCCCCAGAAGTGGGATCTAGTAGCAGAGAAGCTACTGCAAATATAGCTGTCTCTAAAGGGAAAAAATTTCTAAGGTATTTTTTTTTGGCAGAGATAAAAAAGATCTCTGAACATAGATTCAATTATGCAGATTAGACATCTGATCTCGTCATTGCTATTATTATCTAGCAGTAAAATATCTTCCTTGAAACTAACAAAGGTGGGGGAAGAAAGAGAACCTCAGTGCCCACCATCCAAGTTGTCTGCCTTGAAGGAAGAATTAGAGAGACTGGATTAAGGTAAATGTCTTGTGTTTCCTTGCCTCCTTGCACTGCAAATGTCCCAAGTCTATTTTGCCCTTTTCCATCCATTGATTCCAGCAGATGTTCCTGCCATGAAACACAAGGTATCCTTTTATGACAAATATGCAGACTTTGAGCAATGAGGAAGTGAAAGAAGAGAGAATGAAAAAAGATGAGGTGTGATTGGCATGAATTCCTCCAGTTTCCTCTTTGCAAACAACTAAGTTCCCATAGGCTCCAAACGTCCTGAAGCAGACATGGGGCCACATCTTGTAATTTCTAGATCCACAACATCATCAGCATCTGTCTCCTTCTCTCTACTCTAGTTCAAGCTCTTACTGATTCTTGCCGGAAATACTGCAATATCTCTGAAACAGTGTTCCTATCTCGTCTCTCCCCAATCTCATCCATCCTCCCCAAAGCTACCAAAGTGATTTTCTTAAAGTGTAGATCTGACCATGTCATTTCCCTGTTTAATAAACTCAAATGACTCCCCATGGCCTCTACAACCAGAATATAAGTTCATGTTTTGCTATTACAGCCTCTACAAGCTGGCCCCAATCTACACGTTTAACCTTATCATAATTATCTTGTTATATGTATACTACTATCCTTTCTATACTCTGTGGTCCAACTAGACAGATCTTTTGCTGTTCCTTGCACCAAAATTCCATCTCCTATCCTTATACCTTTGCCCTGGGAGTTCCTATGCTTGTTATACACTCCCACATCATACGAGCATCTTAGAACCTTGTTTCCTGTAAAACTCTGGTCAAACGATATCTATATGAACGCTTTTCCTGATTTCCTCCTCCATGTCCTCATCTACTAAGTACCCTCCCACCAAAAAAAAAAAATTAGCTTGAGTTCATTTTGTATATACTTTATTTACATTTATGTTCTCTCCCCTGCTAATAAAAAAGATCATTTGGTATGATTTTTTCATTTTGTAGGCAAGGAAACTGAAGCCCAAAAGGCTTAATTCACTTGGATGAAATCACAGAGATAGCAGAAGCAGATGTCTAGCTACCTTTTTCCCCCCAGACTATTTCTGCTCAAACTCTTTTTTGTTTGACTGCATTCCCATCAGATTCCTGTTCCTGGTATTCTCTTGCTCCCAGATCACTGGTGGGATAGAGATAACAGAAATACACCAGGCCAATAAATGACAGACAACTTCTCTTGATCCTTGTATTGGTCCTAGCAGTCATATGAATTTCTTGGAACTGGTCAAATTCTCAATCTTCTTCTCCTCCTCCTCCCCTCATCACTTGGGGATATTTGTTCAAGCTTTCATAACAAGAAAAAAAAATAATTAGTACCTCAACTTCTGCTGTTCTCCAGGATTTTTCCTTTCTGTGACTTAACTGGAGTTCTTATTATGGGTGCTACTCATTCACTGCTTAGCTTATATGCATGGTCAGACCCTGCACTTCAGGAAAATTTCTTTGGTAGCTTTGTAGAGGTTACAGAGGGAAGGAACTTGTGAAAGAAATGCTGTTTTGGAGATACTGCCCTATTCTAGGCAAGAGTTGATAAGCATTTCTTTTGGTGTAAATAGCCTATCTACTTTCCCAAAATAGATTGTAACCTCCTTGATGGCAGGGTCATCTCTTGTACCTCCATGTCTCCAACACTTAGGCCATAAAGAGTCATGTGTGAAGTATCTTTTGGTCAGGGTGAGCTGCACAGGTCATGGAGAAGTTGGTGTTTTTTATTTTTTCTTATTAGTCTGTTATCTAAAGTACATTAACTAGACAAGGCTTTGACACTAGGGGCATAAGATTGTAAGAGGGCTAATGTAGCAAGATTTGTGGAACTCTGGCTCCCTCTTGAAGGTCACTGGTGCAAGTCCCCTCTGGATCCTGGGTTTCATTAAACAAGACAGCTGTTCAGGGAAGGGGGATAGGAGCTGGGCAATGAACTTGACTGAACTTCTCCCGGCTCAGCCAGATAGAAAGTCAGCCATGAATTTTGTGGTGAAGCTGCCTCCATGGAGGTTCCTGGGTCAAGTTGCAGTAACAGCAAGAAGGCAGAAAGGACATACACCCTGAGAAGCTGCTTCTCTTGTTTGCCGGATGGCTAGTCTACTGGGTCAAGCCTGAACAGCTGGCAGCCCATCAGCCTGCAGGCTCGAAGGAAGCTCAAGGTCAAATGGGTAATATCCAGTCATATCCAGCAGAAATGTCTAGATCTATGGGAACAAATCAATTGTCACGAAGGAGATGGAATGAAATAGCTTAAACTTGGGCAGACCTAACAGCTACCTCTTAGGAAAAGAGATTTCTTCTCTCTTGTACTTCCTTTTGTTTTGTTCTGGAGACACTCTACTGTTTCTTCCAAATGGGTCAGATGATGACTGACCAGGCAAAACAGCTGGATTGTGTGTCTGTGCTGTCAAAATAGAAGCCATCTATCTGTCAAGCTGTCAGCCTTGGAAAAGGTATTACCAAATAGAAGGACTTTTGTAAGAAAGTGTTCTGACTGTGCTCTGGCAATTGTGTGAAAGCCAGCCATGGCCAAGGCTGAATAAAAGAAGAAACTGGTAGATGGAGGAGAAGATTCACTGTGGCAATTCTCAAAACAAATGACCCTGCCAACTCCAACTTTCTTTCTCAGTCTATCAAACCACCCATCACCTTGGCTTGTTTAACACTATAGCTCAACTGCAGGAACAGTCTGTCTACTCATCTTCAGTGCCTTTTATCTGCCACTGACTTGTCATAAGTCCTTGGGCTTAAACTCTGTTTCCAGAGGAAGGACACAGCTAAAGACTTCAGATTTTCTTAGGATTCCAATCATATTGCATTATGTATAATGCAAATCTTTCTTCTTGGAGCCTAGCCTACTGGTTGGATAATGACTGACATGCCCTCTTCCTCCTTCCCATCTATATTTTATACTTATTGACTGAAACCTGAGTTTATACTATAGGGCAAAATGTCCATTTGTTAAAAGAGGATCTTAGACAATGTGGATATGTCTACATTTAAAATCATAAAAATGAACATTTAAAAAATATAGCCTAAAGGTGGCTAGCAGAACAGCTACAGTGCCTTGCTAGATACACAACTCACTAAAGTTCTGAAGCTTTCCTTTATGCAGCAGGCAGTGTGGTGTGTTAGAAGGTGTATCAATCTGGAAGTCTGGACACCTGGGTCCTTGTCTTTGTTTTCTTGTTAGCCAACCAGATGTGCGAGCTGGTCCTAATCCCTTAACTTTTCTTTTTTTTTCTTATCTGTAAAATGATGAGGTTCAACTAGATGGGTTCCTAATATTTTTGTGTCATGGACACCTTTGGCAGTCTGGGGAAGCCCATGGGTTCCTTCTCAGAATAGTGTTTTTAAATTTTAAAAAATGCATAGGATTAGCAAGCAAATCGATTATATTGAAATATAGCTATGAAAATATTCTTTTTAATACAAGTCCATAAATCCCAATTTAAGATTCCTGCACTAGATGGTCTCCATAGTTCTTTTTAGTGGTAACATTCTGTGGTTCTGTGACTACTCCTGAACTACAACATTTATATTCTGAACTATACAATTTACTTTTTAGTAACACACTAATTTGTATCATTCTATAGTCAGTTTGCTCATCTGCACAATGGGAACAGTTATATCATCTGTGTTTACTTGACAGGTTTGTTGCAAGAAGCAGAGACAATGCCTTATGTCTCTAAAGTACTGTTTACAAAGTTCTTTCACATACTTTATCTCAACAGATCTAATGACTTCAAATGTATAATGATAATAATAAGAATAATTCTTGTTATTGTTCAGTTGTTTCAGCAATGTCAGACTCTCTGTGACCTATTTTTTTTTTTGCAAAGATGCTAGAGTGGTTTGCTATTTCCTTGTCCAGCTCATCTCACAGATGAGGAATTTAGGCAAACAGAGTTAAGGGACTTGCCCAGGGTCACACAGCTAGTAAGTCTCAGACCAGATTTGAAATCAGGGAGATGAGTGTCCCTGATTCCAAGCCCAGTGCTCTATTCATTGTACCACCTACCAGCTCCTAGTAAGAATAACAGAATAGTTTTATGTATGTTAGTCATAACTTTTCAAATAATTTGTAAGCTAGTGGAGGGCATGGAACTTGTCTTCCACTTTTTCACTATCTCCAAAATGCCTAGCATAATGCCAGGCACACAGTGGGTGCTCAGCACAATCCCTTTTGATCTACCAGTAGTCAGGCATGGGATAAATGAAATAAAGGGTCTAATTTTGCAATATATCTCTTCATTAAAAAGTTAAGTGTTTCAGTTGATGCTGTAAACTTGGTGAAGTAACCTAATACATTAGCTTCTGGATAGGAAATCCTTTGGTTAGAGTATGGTCAATATTCAATCCATCCATGGGGTTCCTCAGCCTTCTTCTATCTTAGGGATATGGACAATACCTCCAACCCTACCCATGTGTTTTGGAAATGTGAGGATTTGTTTACTAGGGGTATTTGGCAAGGGACTAGATAGTTAGGAGAACCTATCATCCCTACTAGACATGGCATACTGATGGAAGAGCAGACACCTTTTCTTTAGTGCCAAATTAATAGTTTTAAAGTAAAGGTCTGACCATACCACTCCCCCAGGCTCTAGTGGCTTCCCATTGCCTCTAGAATAAGATACAAACTCCTCTGATATATTTGGCTCCAGCCTGCCTGGCCTGGCTTATTACTCACTGCTCCCCTTCATGAATTCTATGGCTCAGCCAAACTAGAGTGTTTGTTATTCCTAGAACATGACATTCAAACTCTGGTCTCTGAGCCTTTGCGAAGCCCTTCTCCCATCCTGGAATAATTTCCCTCCTTACCTCCGTCTTTTAGAAACCCTAGTTTCCTTCACAGTTTAGTTTAAGTACCACCTGTTTAGTATCCAGTCTTTCCCCAATCCCCTAGGCACTAGTGCTCCACCCACCTTTACCCTGAACTCATATGTGTGTGTGTGTGTGTGTGTGTATGTGTGTGTATGTGTGTGTGTGTGTATATATATGTGTGTGTGTATATATATGTGTGTGTGTATATATATGTGTGTATATATATGTGTGCGTGTGTATATATATGTGTGTGTGTATATATGTGTGTATATATGTGCATATATATGTGTGTATATATATGTGTGTATATGTGTGTGTGTGTATATATGTGTATATATATGTGTGTGTATATATGTGTGTGTGTATATTATATATGTGTATATACACACATACACACATATATACATGTGTATGTATATAATTACTTCCATGTCTATATTCTATTTACCTGAAAGAAGGTAAGCTCCTTGATGTCAGACATATTGCTGCACTTTTGTCTTTGTCTTGGTGCCTAATAAGAATGGCCATTGAATAAATGCTTATTACTTCGATTATAATACCTTTTAACCGTTCAATGGGCACTAGAGAATATTATGTCTACTAGTCTTATAAAATTATCTGTGTCCTCCTAAAAAATACTACATATTCTTTATAGTAAATGAATTACTAAGAATGCTTATCAATGGCCATATCCTTGTCATCTTGAGTTAATATTCCCAATCACTTTAGTAAACATTAATTTTTAAGACAAGCACACAAAAATACTTGACAGAAAAAAATGTCTATCTGATAGACAGACAAATGAAATCCTCTTGTAAAGTGATTTGCTCAGGGGCATATTTACCAGCCTGATGCTAAGAGACGAAGCCAGTAAGTCCTAGTTTCCCACTGAATGAGGCTCTTCTCTTCCACTGAAATTTAACAAAAAGGAAACAATTCTTCACAATTCAAAGGTAATAGACTTGAATTGAGGAGCAGGTGATGAATGGTGAAAGTGGGAAAAAGAAAAGATGATATTACCCTTTCTTACAACTTAGCAAAGCATTTGATGAATGTTGAGAGAAAGGTAAGAAGGACCTAGACCAAAAAGTTTTCCTGATTGAGTCCATTCAGGTCCAGAGCATCTAACTTGGACTAAATCAGTCCCCAGAGAAGAGATGTCATTCTAGAGGGATGGGGTAGGGAAGGGATTAGTAAGATTTTCCCAGCATTGTGGATGAAGAAAAGGACTCAATCTTGAGCAACAGGAGAGATTTACAACATTCAGAGAATAGAATGAATTCCACAGTGGGTCATTTACCATTGAGAAAGTCAATAATTACTGTCTATTCAATAATGGTATCAATATGTCATTTGAACTCAATAAGTGGAAATTGTAAAAGGTTTGTTCAGGAAAACTAAGTATTGAAGGCTTTGAGCCTGAATTTGGTGGTCAAATTGAACCAGTGACAAATACAATACTTGCAAATCCACTGGTCTTCTCCATGCAAAACACACAAAGAATGCAGTTTACAAGGAAAGGGTATAGCTGTGTATATCAAAAGACTTACTGATATTTTGAAGTCAAAATTCAATGGAAATGTAACACTATTCCCTGCCCCCACACATGTCATTTTACCTTTCTTCATACTTTCCCAGCTAACCACTCCTGTCAGGTGAGTCTCCAGATAGGTAGCTATTACTACTTTCAATACCGGCTGTCTGTTCATATACTAGCTCACACACCCAAATTGGTGTACTCCCCCTTAATCAGTCCCCCTTAATAGTACTTCAGTGATTATTATTATTTTTAGAAAAGGCATTACTTCAACAACAAAGCAAATATAGCAGGTACAAAGCATTTCTCCTCCAAATATGATGGGAACACTTTTCTAAAAATACATCCAGATTTCAGGAGACGGGAAGAGTGGGTACGGTAATGAAGCACGTGTTTAGGAGACACATGTGGCTAAGGTAACTCACAGCTTTGGCAGTAGAGGAAGGACCCTAATATCCTTTTTCTCTCTAAAGCAGAGGTTCCCAAACTTATTTAGCTTACTGCCCCTTTTTAAAAAAAAAAAGTATTTTTTTTAAAAAGATACATCTTAAATTTAATAATTTATTGTAAATTTGTGGGGTTTTTTTTCCTGCATTGATATTTTGACAAGGCAATATTGTGTCATGTAACCATATGGTATCATATTGTAAACAAGTCATTACATGCTCATCTGCCAGCACTTGCTTGTTAAGACCTGTCAGTGGACTTGACCACTGATTGGTTATAACTTACATTTTATGTGTTTGTTTGGAAAATAATGTAATTACTATGACTTTAACTCTGTTACATAGCACAGGAAATATGAACAAATGGTTTTTAAAAATTTTCTTCTCTTTTCTTCTTTCCTTATGCTTCCATAGCTCCCTATTTTTATTCAATGCCCCCCCCATTCCACCTGAAGCTACTACACCCCCTCTAGATCATCCTAGAACCCCCTGGGGTGGTATTATCACCTTGGGAATCTTTGCTCTACAGAGTTCTCATTAAGTTAACCATGAAGCAATTCACTGCTCAGCTGATCTGGCTTTTTGCAGGCCACATTGTTTCTGGTGGGCCAGCATCACAGATAGCCTAGCTCCATCTAGGTTGTGATGTCTTAGCTGGATTGGTCAATCCACTATTATGACTGGTAGAACAGGTCATTCAGTGGCTCTATTGGCTTCTTTCCAGCCTCTGCCTCTGTTAGATTCACCTTGGGAAGCTGACAGCTACTCCATTTGTCTCATGTTTTAGTGTCTCTGTTAGGCTAGATCTGCTGCTTTCATGGGTTTGTTTCTCGATGGGTAGCTACAGTCTTTCTTCTACACTCAGACTGGGATGCAGTTATGGGTGGTACTCAACATTCTTTTTTTTCTCTTTTGTTGTTGTTGTTGTTATTTTAGGCAATGGAGTTAAGTGACTTGTCACACAGCTAGTAAGTGTTATGTGTCTGAGGCCGGATTTGAACTCAGGTCCTCCTGAATCCAGGGCCAGTGCTTTATCCACTGCACCAGCTAGCTGCCCCAGGTACTCAACATTTGTTAGCTAGAGAAATGACCCTTAGATTTTTTTGACAATTTTTTTTTCTCACTAGAAGTCTCTTTCCTCCAAAAATCACTCTATATTTTCAGGGCAATTAATTATCTTTGCTTCCCATACTTCTGTAGGAATCATACGTAGATGAGTATCTAGGGACAAAGGTGTGAACACAGTCTAAGCCCTGGAGGCAAATTAGTTTAGCTGGCCTCTTCCTATGTAATGAAGGTATTCACACCTCCTACCTAGTTCAGTGTGGGGAATATTTATTTTTCATTTGAAGACTTTCTCCTTTACTCTTCAATGTCTCTGTCATTTAGCCTCTGAAGACCTTCAACTTTTGCTGAAGTTTCACTGGGTAACCCCTATTACAGAAAGAAAACATTTAGAGTAATTCACTGCTACTCACTGCCAGTCTTAACATTCATTTTTGCAATAGTAAAATGGATGGTAACCTGTTTTAAAATATCCAAATCAATTACAGGGCACATCATTCTAAAGCAGGTAATAAGATGAACAATTTTGGATCAAAAAAGATTAAGAAGATTTTTGAAATAGTTTATGAATGTTTTTTCAATTAATAAGCATGTTTTTTGTTATTCTGTCCCTCCCACTACCCTCATATTGGGCAAAGAGAGAGAGAGAGAGAGAGAGAGAGAGAGAGAGAGAGAGAGAGAGAAAGAGAGAAAGAAAGAAAGAAAGAAAAGTAGAAAGGAAGAAAGGAAAAATAAAGAAAAAGAAAACCCCCAATACAGAGATACGAAGTCCAGTAAAATAAATGCCCGCAATGGCCATATCTGATGTACATTTTTCTGCATTTTAAGTTCATGACCCATCTATTAGGAGGTAAGCAGCATGTTCCATCTTCATTCTTTTGAATTCATAGTTTATCATTGCTTTGATCAGAGTTCTAAAAGCTTTCAAAGTTATTGTTCTCTATAAGGTTGTTATTATTATACAACTTGTCCTCCTAATTTTACTGCTAACTTTGCACTTTATCAGTTCACAGAAGTCTTCCTAGTTTCCTCTGAAATTGTCTATTTCATCATTTCTTATAGCACAATAATATTCCATTATATTCAAACACCACAATTTGTTTAGCCATTTCCTCTCACTCCCTTAGTTTCCAATTTTGGGCCACCATGAACTGCTGTTTATATTTTACCCTCTCTCTCTTTCTTTGATTTCCTTGGGGTTCAGATAGACCCAGTAGAAGTATATTTGGGTTAGAGGGTATACACAGTTTGGTAACTTTCTGGGCATAAGTTCCCAGTTGCTTTCCAAAAACTTGGCTCTACCAAGAGTATACTAGCATGTACCCGTTTTCTTACAGTCCCTCCAAATTCATCATTTTCCTTTTGTGTCATGCATGCCAGTCATATAGATGTGAGATGGAACATCGGAGTTGCTTCAATTTACATTTATTTAATTATTGGTGATTTGAAAGTTTATTTTTTTCATATGCCCATTGATAGCTTGAATTTCTTTCTTTGAAAACTGCCTGTTTATAGCCTTTAACCATTTATCTACTGGGGAATGGCTCTTAATCTTATAAATTTGAATCAGTTCCATATATACCTTGGATATGAGACATACCGGAGAAACTTGTTGCAAAGATTTTTATGCAGTTACTCATTTCCCTATTTTTTTTTTTACTACATTAGATTTGAGCAAGATTTTAAAATTTTTACATGTTTGAAATTGTCTATTTTATCTTGTTTGATCCTTTGTATCACTTATTGAATCATGAACTCTGAGGAAGAGGATCAATGGATCTCAGATATCATTACAACAAAGTTAAAAACTTAGAGAAATATATCTGGTATAAACAAACATGATTGCATAGAGTAATAGGAAAGACTGACAATAAGGATTTATTGAATATAACCAAAAGGATGGAGCCTCTGAAAAAGCTAAAGCCCAATCAAAAGGCTCTACATGGATGATCTCTACATGAACTTATACAATAATGTGCCAACAGAGAAGTACCAAACAAATCAGCAAGTTATAGAGATCAGTTTACCAAAAACTAAGGAGCTTTGCTTCAAGTCCAGACCACTCACTGCCTCTTGGAATTTCAAAAATATTATCCTTGAGGGGCCTAAAATTAAAGATCAATGTGGATCATGCAAAGAAACAGTAAAAAATGTGCAACATATCATTATATGTTTGAAAAATTTCACATTTACTTAACACATAGAAAGACGACTTGGCAGCTAGAATTGTACAAGGTATCCCAAAAGTCTTAGGACAGTTTTAAGCTTACTGCCCCAATATTTTTGGGACACCTTACATGTCAGAAGCTCATTGTTTTTCATAAATGAACAAATGACACATCCTCATATTGTAAATATATATCTCAAAATATGCACACAAATTTAAGAAATGAATAAGTTTTAGACTATTTTTGCAAATAGAACCATTTCCCACAATCTCCCCAACAGAGCATCGATCCTTGAACATCTAATGACAGTGGTTTTTAACAAATGTCACTATATCAAATACTAATAATCTCCAAACTACCTAGAAAGAAAAAGCTTTCAAAATACAAAGACCTACCAGAAGAAATTAAATCCACATAGAAATAAGATGAAGTGCATGTAATCATTGTCTTCTTGTCTGCTGCTGAAGTTTTCTCAAAGATCATTTGTTGAACTTATGGAAGATGAGCTTACAACCGAACACTTTTAGTCAATTACCAAAAGAAACAAATAAATAAAAAACCAACTCGTTTTCTCCCCCCCAAAACAAAACAAAACAAAACAAAACAAAAAACAAAACTCCAGTTATTTTATCTTCCTGGAAAATAGTCTTTAGAACATTCATCATAAAAGAAAGATAAAGGATAGCAACTGCTCCAAGATTATTTTATTTGAACTCTATTGAGACAAGAATGAAATAATAACAACAGTAATAATAGCAGCCTTGGCAGAAGGAGTTTCCTCACCAGAAATTCCTTGATCCAATGAAATTACAGGTTTGGACCAAAAAACCCTCCAAAACCAACCAAACAAAAAAAGAATCCTGACATTCAAAAACATTTTAAAGTTTGCAGAACACTTTACATACATTGTCTCATTTATTCCTCACAACAACCCTATGAGAAAGGCACTAAAAGTATTAATGGCATACTGATCAGCAATGAATAATTAGCCCTAAGGCTCAGAGAAGGTAAGTGAGTTGCCTGTGGTCACACAGCCATTCATGTCAGGTGAGATTCACAGTCCTAACTGATTTCTTGTCTAACATTCTCTCTTCTGTGCCATTCTATGTTTAATATGGTAGGTAATTGAATCTGTGTAATTACATTAATTGGAGGCAGCTAGGTGGCTCAGTAGATAGAGTCAGGGTCTGGAGTCAGGAAAACTGGAGTTTAAGTCAGACCTCAGACACTTACTAGCTGTGTGACCCTGGGCAAGTCATTTAACCTCTATTTGCCTTACTCAGGTGGAGAAGGAAATGGCAAACCATTCTAGTATTCTTGCCAAGAAAACCCCAAGTGGTCATGAAGAGTCAGACCTACAGACCAACTGAGCAACAACAGCTAGACTGATTAGTTACTGAATAGAATCCCATGTACTACCTCCTGCTAAAAACAAAAACAAAACCAAAACCAAAACACAACACCCTTGGATCGTCTTGCCCTAGGAAAAACATTTTTCATTTGAAAAATCTTTTTCCCCTTTATAACAAATGTCTCCCTGGAGGGATTCTCTGTAGACTAATGATATCCTAATTTCCAATGGTTCAGAAGAGGCTGGGTTTGAGCTATCAGCCAGAAGACTGAGGGCATCACTTCCTGACTGCAACTTCTGAGAGAGCAATACCATTGCTATTTCAAGAGCAGCTTCTTCACCTCTAACTTCCACACCTTCCCAGGAACAATAAAAGAATTTCTATAGTCTGCTTCCTTAAAGCAACCAATCCCTCCACCTCCACAATCCTCTCTCTTTAAGCAACAGCCTATACCCCACCTTCTCAAAATCAGAACAAATGAATGAATGTCCCTCATTGCTAACTCACCTCAGCAGGCCTGGGTGGGGCTGGTCACTCCCCCCCAAGGTGCTCAGCCAGGCCTTTTTTTCCTCCTTAAATATCTGATTTCCCTTCTTGGAGCTTCCTTATTCTGTGGCCTGTGACCTACTCCAGACCATGGCTTGGTTCTCCACACTTGCATCGTGAAAGAATTACTGAATCTTAGTGCCATTTTTCTTCCAAGAGGCTGAAAAACACCAGTAGAAGCTAACCCCAGGTTTCAAGCACTTCTGTGTCTGAATCCCCCAGGAGCTTGGAAGCTGCCAATAGGAAGCCAACAAGCCAGTTGTGGCCCTGGAGAGGCTGAGTAAACAAGTGTTCTCTCTTGGGCTTTGTTGGGTGAACAGGGCTGCTTTACTGCAGGCTCCCGAAGACCCTGGTCTTTAATCTCGTATCTGAAAGCCTTAGATATTTTCCTAGTTTGGATATCAGCCAAACTATGCAGCCTTTCCCACAACTCTGCTTTCCTTTAGAAAAACCTTTTAAACTGAAGAAGGTAGGATGGAAGAGGATGGCTCTGTGACTTTTATATTTTTCCTTCTCTAAAGTTTGAAGGTAAAGAGGGTGGAATGATTGAGAATCCCCATAGGATATCTTCATTTGTGTGGCAGATGGGAAGAGAGAGCACCAGGCAGAGCCAGGAGTAGCAGCATCTGCTCTAGCTAGCCTGGGCTGAGGGTGAACAGGCTTCATCAGGGCATCATCATGGCACTACCTCAGAAGCTGGTCTCTTGTGTTATATATGAGTTCTCATTTACATGTTCAGATGTAACATCAGGGACTTTTCCTGGAACTTTTCTTGCTTAGAGAATTTCTGGCCCATGTTTTCAAGAACCTCTTAGAAAGGAGCTATATTTCAGAAAGTAGAATAGGTGTAGGGGAGGTACTATCAACGGGCAGGGGAGATCAGTTTGATTTGATCTTAGGTCTTCAAGTGCTGGGCTTTGAGATATGTCAATTGTTTTAAGAGGTCTTCATGCAGCTTCTCAGGAAGGCCTAGCATTGAGGAAGGCTTTGAATCTGAGAAATGCAGGAGTGTGCCTGGAACCAGCTGGAACCAGGCAGAGTAGATTATAAAACTTGCATTATTTACATCTAGGAAATCAGTAAACACTATAAATCAGGAATTAATTGCTTTGTTAATTGTCTACATAACAAAGTGACATAACACATGTTAAAAATGCAGATTAAGTATAAAAATCTATTTAGCATACCTTTACCCCCCAGAGAGCCCATTGTTAAATATTTACTATCATACCATTGGCATAAGATAGACAAGTCTGACCAATGAGTCCACGGTGTTGGGTCACATTCCTGCAAGGCATTGTTAATTATTGTTTCCATCTATAAATTGGGTTCATTAATAATAGATAGGCAGCTCATATACTATTGACAAATATTGTTAGTTTCCTGTGCTCCCCATTCAGTCAGACAACTACTATGTGCTAGATGCTGGAGATGCCAAAACAAACTCAAAATAGCATAGTCTCTACGTTCATGGAGCTTTCATGCTCATGGGGTAGGGGTGGGAATAACATGTACTTGTTCAGTTGTTTTAGTCATATCCAACTCTTCTTGATCCCATTTGGGGTTTTCTTGGCAAAGATACTGGAGTGGATTGCCACTTCTTTCTCCAGCTCATTTTACAGATGAGAAACTGAGGAAAACAGAGTTAAGTGACTTGCTCAGAGTCACCCAACTAATACATGCCTGAGATAGGATCTGAACTCAGCAAGATTAGTTTTCCTGACTCTAAGGGAAATGCAAAGTCTTTGTGGGCAGTGTTAAAAACTGTTTTTTTTTTTTTTAGAAAAAACTTCCTATAGGAAGTATCATTTGAGTAGAGTGGAGAGGTTTGTAGGCCTGCAGAGAAGTAGAGGAGATTTTTAGTTGGCTTTGGGGTCTCATGGTGAGGAAATTCCATGTGCCAGTGAAAGAGGTCTAGGACTTTTGGGGTGTTGCTGAAGAGGTCCAGGACTTTGGGGTGCTTCTGGAACCCCAAGATCGCGGTACTGGGCCGTGCCTGAAAGAATTCAACTCAAATCTTCTCCAGCCAGAGGAAAAGTTTTATTATTGATGAAACATATAGACCAGGTAACGCCCATCAGGATGAGTGGACATGAGAAAGTCTCAGCCTTTTGAGCTTGAGATTCTCAGCCCCGAATGAGGGCCAGGGTAGATCTTATATACTAAAGTGACTTTGGGTGACCAGGGGAGGGTCTGGGAAAAGGGTGTGGGTGAGAATTCTGATTGGAAGGTCTGAGAGATTGAATAGATAATGGGAATAGATAATGAGATAAAAAAGGTGGGGCTAGGGCTTTCAAAGGAAGATAAGGGGATTCTGATGGGAAGGTCTGAGAGACTGAATAGACAATGGGAATAGATAATGAAATCAAAGGGTGGGGCAAGGACTTTCAAAGGAAGATAAGGGCTGGGGCCTGTAGACAAATAGGAATCAGATTCCCTTTGGGGCAAGTCACTTAACTCTGTTTTCCTCAGTTTCTCATCTGTAAAATGAGCTGGAGAAAGAAGTGGCAATCCAATCTAATATCTTTGCCAAGAAAACCCCAGATGCGGATCAAGAAGAGTTGGACATGACTGAAACAACTGAACAAGTACATGTTTATTCCCAACCCTACCCCAGGAGCATGAAAACTCCGTGAAGGTAGAGACTATGCTATTTTGAGTTTGTTTTGGCACCTCCAGTATCTAGCTTCTATTACTGCTGTTGTTATTTCATTCTCATCTTAATTCAAGAGAATTCAGATAGAAAAATGACCTGGGGCAGTTGCTATCCTGTTATTTTTCTTTTATGTCAGATATTCTGAAGAATTTTTCCAGAAGATAAAATAATTGGCAATTGTATGTGTGTGTGTGTGTGTGTGTATGTGTGTGTGTGTGTGTGTAAGGGGTTAACTTTTTTGCCTGTTTTTGGTAATTGACTCAAAGTGTTGGGATATAAGCCCATCTTCTGTAAGTTCAACAAAAGCTTCTTTGGAACAACTCCAGAAAGAGACAGGATGACAGTGATGATATGCACTTCAGCCCATTCCTATGTGGCTTTAATTTCTGTATATTTTGAAAGCTTCCTGTAGAAGCTGAAGGGAATTTTTTAGGTAACTTTCCATTTTCCATGGGAAACTCTGCTTAGTTTCTACTCCAGGGAATGTCATACCTCCTCCAGGGGAAGCTGATCACCTGAATCTCATCATTATGCTGATTGACTCAGTTTTTGATACTTAACACCTCTCATCTCCCTCTCTTGCCTCTCTCCTCTGATTGGAAGGCTGGAGGGTGGGAGTAACAAACTCCTCTCAAAGCCTTCCTTTATATAGAGGGCTTAGAACTTTCAGAATTTTCCAGGTAACTCTCCATTTACCATAAACAGCTCTACTTGGTTTTGACTCCCCAGAACATATATTTTACTTCCTGATTCTCCCACCCCTTTCATCTTCCTTATTAGATTTTAAACTCCTAGAGGGCAGGGACTATTTTTTCTTTTTTAAATTTTGTATCCTCAGAATTTAGCAAAATGCCTGGCATATAGTAGGTGCTTAGTAAATATTTATTGAATTGTAGAACTAGGAATTCCAAGGATCAGGGAAAGAGAAGCAGCCAGCCTAATGAATGTAAACTAAGAGGCCCAGTATGGATTTATATTGCTGGACAAAGTTCTTTAAACACACTGAAAACCAGAGAGATTCTGTGCTGAAAGCATTGGTCTCAATAGAGCCCCAAAGTAAATATCCAAGAGGAATAGGTTTCAAGGGAGTTTCACACAACTGGTGAATATATCCTCAGTTGCAGTTTTTCTCCCTAAAATGACCTCCATATTAGACCATCTCCAACTGTGGAATTATTCTCCCCTTCCTTTTTTGTAAATAAGCTTATCATAGTGCCTTTCCCAAAGGAAAAGGGAGAGGGAAAGAAATGGGAGTTTGAGTATAAGGGCAGTGGGTGTACAAGTTGAGGAGAAGGGAAAGAGAGTGCACTAAGGTGTTAAGGATGAGACATCTGACCTCAGCTATGGGAGTACTTAGATCTTAAAAGCAGAGAAGGCAATGCTTAACATATTTAAATATATACATATAAAAAATGTTATATATACGTATAAATATATACATACATATCTGTATCTATATATCTTTACCAGATCTCATTGGTGTAGCTATTCCTTTAACGAGTGAAAAATCACAGCCTTTTCATGCCAGCAGCTGGTACAGAAGAGAGTTGGACTAGAGTCAAGAAACATATCTTTGAATCTTGGCTTGGATATTTGTTACTTGTGTGACCATGAACAACTCACAACTTCTCTGAGACTTAGTTTCTTTCTCTATAACATAAAGACTAAATGATACTTTCTGACACTAAATCCTATAATCATTCCGCTCTTCAATTTTTGTCCATCTTTCTGTAAACTGAGCATTAAAGATTCACCCTATATATATTGCTCTGGTTCTTTCAGTATTTTTAGGATCCAAGCCCAGCACTCGAGCTATCCAGATGTTATCCTTTACTCTCCCTACGTGACCAGCCCACTTTCTTTTCTGGGCATACCTGTCTTTCTTTAAGGATCTCTTTTCCATAGCTTCTCAGGCTAAAGTCATCACTAGCAATGTTCTGCTACCTGCTTACTTCCTCCAATTCCCATCATAAAAGAGAGATATTTTGAACGAGAGCTCTTCCTAGCATGATTTGAATCATACCATGTAGGTTAAAGTTTACTCTAGCTACATAAAAGGCCAGCTCTAAAAACTGTCCTAACAATCCTCATGAGGATTGTCTTAGCCCCTGTCAGAATGACAGCATGGCAATGGGAGGAATGATTGGAGATGGCCAGGACTTGGAGACTAGACAAGCTCCAGAGGGCAGAGCAATTCTAAGGGAGGTTGTGTCAACAAGGAGTTGGAAGCAGTGCAGATATGGAGATAGCTGATATCAGAGCCAGAACAAGGAAGCAGCCTGAAATCCGGACAGTTGAGCACAATAAAGATTCAAAGGAGTCTGGGAGACATTAAACAAAAGGCAGAAGTCCCAGTGGGCAAGCAAGTGGCATTAGAAAGCTCTAGCAGCAGATAACCAAAGGTACTAGGCTTCCGAGCAGGACTCTGGTTTCTGGAAGGTTTGGAGAGAAGGAGCAATCTATCAATCAACCACTATGTATTCAGTGCCTACTGTGTGCTAGACACTATGTTAGGGACTGGGAATAGAAACATAAAAGCAAAACAGAAATATACCATCAATGAGATTATAATCTAAGCATGGATGAGAAAAATGTACATATATAGGAATATGCCTAATGGAGAAGAATATAAGAATATATAAGATAATTGGGCTGGGGGATGGGTGGGGAAGGCACAGTTTTCTGGGGAAGAGGAAAGGTTTCATGTAGAATAGAGCACTGAAGGAGGCAGTGGTGGGGACAGCCAGGTCAAAAGCTGATGGAGGAGATGGAGTGCTATGTATGAATTAGAGTGAGAAGGTCAATTTGGTTTAACTGTAGTATGTGTGAAGAAGAATAATATATTATAGGGCTGCAAAGGTAGGTTGAGGTAAGGTTGTGAAGGACAGAGAAATTTTTATTTGAAGTTAGAATCAATAGGGAGACATTGGAAGTTGTTGAATGGAAGAGAGACTTGAGTTAACCTGCACTTGAGGTAAATCATTTTGGCAGCTCTGGGGAGGATGAATTGAAGGGGAGAAACTTGACGCAGTGAGAACAAAGAAGAGGTCAGTGCAATAATGCCAGGCCTGAAGGAGAGGTGTACCATGTTATGTAGGGGAAAATGGCACTACCCTGCCCCAGTATTATTGGACCTGAGCTGGGCTCCTTTGGGTCCCTTCTGGTGCATCCGGTGGGCTCTAGTTCATCTCTATAGGATGATGTAGCCATTCCTTGGTTCTTGTGATGTTATCACAGACAATGGGATACACTGAGGAGGGTTGGTCATTAAGCCAGGAAGTGCTTCTCCCTTTCAATAGATTCAGTAGAAGTAATCTCTTTCTTTGGGATTTCCTATGAAGGGAAAAGAGGAACTCCTTTACATCCCCTTAGTGCCTATGGCAGCTGTTTGCACATGGCAGCTAGAGCATATACATGTCTCAATGAACCTCAGTCAGGTTTTCAAGGGCCTGGTTATCTCTCCTGGCTATCTTTCCCTGAGCATAGGTGACCAAACTATAGTCCAAAATCACCATGTACTAAATCCAGCTTTAGGAACCAAGAGCTAGAATCCTCTTTGTGAAAAAGGGCAGACTTTTCAGGCTACCTCCCTGGGCCATGTAGGACTCTAAGATGAATATTTACCTATTAATAATACAGCCTAACATTTGCTAAGTATTTTACATGTTATCTCATTTGATCCATGGAACAATCCTGTGAGGAAGGTGCTATTATTATCTCTGTTTTGCAGATAAGGAAATAGGCTGAGAGGTTAAATAAGTTGCTTAGGGCCACAGGAATAGTAAGCATCTAAGGGAGGAGTTATTCTTGCTGATTTCAATTCCACCACTCTATCCATTAAAGGAGATGTTGCCCCTGATTTCAAGGACTGACAACATACAGTAGGAGGAAGTATGTAGGACCTGACAGTCCAGAAACCCTGGGGTCAAATCCCTGAAAGAGAGCTGGAAAGCAGCATGTGCCAGAAAAGTCAAACCACCACCATCACCTCCCTTCAGATCCCAATCGAGACAGCCCAGGACCCTGAATCCAAGAGCTTTGGGAGAGCAATTTTTTCAGTCCATCGACCTCAGGTATCATCCTGGGAAGTAATCCTTGGAGAGATGCATGCTGGCTACTGCTCTTGCAGGTGCTACAGCCACAGCTACTGGAGATTCAGAAAAGAAATTTTTCAGCTCCAAAGTCCTTGGCCCTGTCAGACAGTTCAACATTAGAAACCTTTAGGATTTTATCAGTAGAAATATCATTAAAGAAGTAGCTTTCCCTTTGACCCAGCAATAGTTCTTCTAGGGTTATATCCCAAAGAGATCATACAAATGGGAAAAGGACCCACATGTACAAAAATATTTATAGAAGCTCTTTTTGTGGTGGCAAAGAATTGGAAATTGAGGGGATGCCCATCAATTGGGGAATGGCTGAACAAGCTATGGTATATGAATGTAATGGAATACTATTGTGCTATAAGAAATGATGAACAGGCTGACTTCAGAAAAACCTGGAAAGACTTGTGCGTCTGATACTGAGTGAAGTGAGCAGAACCAAGAGAATGTTGTGCACAACAACAGGCACATTGTGCGATGACTAATATTGATACACTTAACCCTTCCCAGCAATACAAGGATCCAAGACATCTGCAAAAGCCTTGTGTTGGAAAATGCTATCCACAACCAAAGAAAGAACTATGGAGTTTGAATGCAGATTGAAACATACTATTTGCTATTCTTTTTTTTCCCCTCTTCTATTGAGTTTTGTTTCCTCTTTCCTCCCATTGATTCTAATTCTTACTTACAACATCACTAATGTGAAAATATGTTTAACAGGAATTTATATGTATAGCCTATATCAGATTGTGCACTGTCTTAAGGAGGTTGGTGGAGAGGAAGGGGGAGAAAAATTTTAAACTCAAAAGCATATGGAAGTGATTTCTGATAAATCAAAATAAATTAATAAAAAAAAGAAGCAACTGCTTTGCTGCTGTATCCCAAGGACCATGGGATGGTTCCATCTAATTTATAGCTGAACCTTCTAGATGTATTGTCTCCTTCCATAGAATATGAGCTTCTTGAAAGCAGGGACTGTCTTTACTTTTTAAAGTTATATGACCAACACTTTGTAGAGCATTTTATACATAGTAAGCACATAGGAAGCATTTTTTATTCATTCATTCATGACTCTAGGCAAGCCCCATAACCATTTCTTCTCTGTGCCTCAGTTTTCTAATCTGTAGAATAAGCTTAACAGTACTTCACTGAATTGACATAAGGCTCAAATGATATGATGTATATAAAAGTGCTTTGCAAATCTTAAAACTGCAGAAATGTCAGCTATTACTAAGGAGCTTGCAGTAAAATTACAGGGATAGAACATTTGTACAAATATGTATTGTCTTAAGAGCAAAGGAAAATATTAACAATACTCTAGGAAAATTCAAGGAAGAAGAAATCTCTTTGAGCTGGAGTAGGAAAAGGCTGCATGACTTGTAAAGGAGGATAAAAAGGCAAAGACACAGACACAGAGGAGGCAAAATTGGGACCTAGACTCTGGAACTAAGGTAGAAAACCAGAGTAGGATCAGAAGCAAGGCTGACTGGATGCTGAGCCCTTGAACCACCTGCTTAGGGTTGTAAAAATTAATAAACACACAAATAAATATTTCCCCCTGGAATAGGGACAGGATCTGGGGTTGTATGCCCAGCTTAAAAGTTTAGAGAGGTCCAAAACTAGGGAACTAAAAAGATAATTTCAGATTCATCTGACTATTGAAGGACTACTGGATTCACCAGTAGGGAACAAGTGTCTCTTAGCCATTTCTTTACTCTCTTATTTTATCTTCTCTTTTTCCTCTTTTGTCTTCTCTCTTCTCTCACCCCTCCCCACACCTGAATCCCAGGAGAGTCTGCAGGAAGCTTTTAGATGCCCTGTATTCTAAGTGGAAGACCTCAGCAAAAAGTAATGCTTATTTGTGTCCTCTGGCCCTAGTTTTTTGGTCTCTTTAATGCAGTTCAGCTCCATTCAGGCAGGCGCCAGATTTGCTTCACTTCTTCCTTTCATTCCCTACTTCCTAGCCATTTTCTTGTCAGCCTCATCAACTTCCTCAATACACAGACAAGAGAAGAAGTAAGGCACAGTGAATAGGGTATTGGAATTGGTATTTCATTTAAGAAGACCTAGGTTAAAATTCTACCTCAGATACTTTTGAGCTGTGTGATTCCCAAGACAATCACTTAATTTCTCTGTGCCTCAATTTCCTCATTTGTAAAATGAGGGCATTGGACTCCATGGTCTCTAAGGCAACTTGTAGTACTAAAATTATTGTTCTATAAACTCTACCCAGAAGGTTATTCTCCTTTCAGCTCTAGAACTCTACTCTGAGGTTCTACTTTGCTGATTGATAATTACTTCACTTGGCCCACTATTTCAGAGAAGACTCAGTCGTGTTTCACTTTATTTTGCCTCTTAATCTCTGGCTGCATTCTTTACAGCTACCTGCAAATGTGCATGTTTTACCAAAACCCACAACCTTCTATCCAATTTTAGAATTGTGATCAAACCAATTCTGACATTGTTTCCAGAAGGGGTGTATCAACTTACTTCCCTATGGCCCTGGTCACCATTTGTAATTTTCTGGAGCCAGGTGGCTCTTCCCTTGGCTATCATTCCATCAAGTATGCTGACTCCCTCTATTAAAACTAAGTTTGGAGCCAAGATGGTTAATTAAAGGCAGCAGTTCAGAGGAAAGTTCAACATTCCCTCTTAAACAACTTTAAAATAATGCTTCAAATCAAAATTTGGAGTGGCAGACCCAATAAAAGGTCAGTGAGAGACTTTTTTCCCACCTAAGGAAATTTAGGGATGTCTGCTCTTTAACATCAGGGTGGAGACCTTTCTAGAGTACACACACAGCAACAGTGTCTGCAGCAACAGCAGCAGATTAGGGAGCTCTCAGCCTAGAGATGGTAAAGGGGTCAGAAAACCAGTCAGAAAGAGATTCCAGGGGACCTGCTGCAGGCACTGGGTACAGCTGGAATTAATTGACAACTCTATCATACATGAAAAGTTCTGGGCCACAATTCCAGGGCAGAAAAGAGTGTTGATGATCAGTCACAAAGACACAGGGGCCCTGGTTGTAGTTTGAGGGACAAAGGGAGTAGTACTTGCAATTATAGAGACGCAGAGGCCCTTGCTGGGTAAACACTGGAGCACAGATCAGGACAGCACTGACCACGCTTCTCCTATATCACACTACCTTAAACTTGAAGATCCCCAGAACTAGCTCTGAAAATAGCAATACAAAAAGAGTCTGGATTGGAACAGGTGCCTCCCCACCCCCATGTAATCAGAGCCCAACTTTAACATCAAGTTGAAAGTCAAGAAATAGCCCAGAAAAATGAGCAAACAACAACAATAACAACAACGAAGAACTTGACCTTAAAAAGCTGCTATGGCAGCAGGGAAGACCAATATACAAACTCAGAAAGAAGATAATAATACTAAGCAAAACCTCAAAGACAAATGCTAATTGGAACAAGATTAATAAGAATTCCAAGAAGAGTTAAAGAAAGAGATAGGAATGGTAGAGGAAAAATTGGGTAAAAAATAAAAGTGATACAAGAAAATTATGAAAAGAGAATAACTTGGTAAAGGAAGAACAAAACATATTGAAGAAAATAACACTTTAAAAAACAGAATTGACCTAATGGTAGGAGAGGCACAAAAATTCACTGAAGAAAATAATTCCTTAAAAAGCAAAATTAGCCAGTGGAAAAGGAAATAAAAAAGCTCACTGAGGAAAAATATTCCTTAAAATTAGAATTGAGCAACTGTAAGCTATTGACTCTGTGAGACAACAAGAAACAATAAAATAAAATCAAAAGAAAGAAAAAAAATAGAAGAAAATGTGAAATATCTCATTGGAAAAACAATTAACTTAGAAAACGGATCAAGGAGAAATAATTTAGGAATTATTAGCCTAACTGATGAAAAAAAATCATCAATGATATAATGATGAATATGATAAAAAAAATAAAACAAACCCTAGACATCATCTTTCAAGATATTATCAAGGGAAACCACCCCAATATCTTAGATGCAGAGGGTAAAGTAGAAATTGAAATAATCCATCAATCCACCTCCTGAAAAAAATCCCCAAGTGAAAACTCGCAGGAATATTATAGCCAAATTCCAGAACTCTCAGGTCAAGGAGAAACTATTGAGAGCATCCAGAAAGAAACCATTCAAATATCATGGAGCCACAGTCAGAATCACACAAGATTGAGTGGTTTCCATATTAAAGGAGCAGAGGGTTTAGAATATGATATTCTGGAGGGCAAAGAAGCAAATATTACAAGCAAGAATTACCTACCCAGAAAAACTGAGGATAATTCTTCAAGGAAAAAAAATGAAATAGAGGACTTTCAAACATTCCTGATGAAAACACAAGAGCTGAATAGACAGTTGGACACTCAAATACAAGAATCAACAGAAACATAAGAAGGCAAATATGAAAGAGAAATCACAAGGAACTCAATAAGATTATGAACCTTCTCTGAACTCCTCTCATTCTCTCACCACCCACATTCAGAAATGTTCTTGAGTCTTGTTGATTTGGCCCCTACAACCTGTTCTACCTGTCTCTGTTCTTATTCGAAGCAGCTAGGTAGAGCAGTGGATAGAATACTGGGCCTGGAGTCAGGAAGACCTGAGACGGAATCTCTGATTTGATACTAAGTGGCTGCGCAACCCTATTCAAGTCACTTAACCTCTGTTTCCTCAACTCAATAATGAATATAGTAATAGCACCTACCTTACAGGGTTGTTTCGGGGGATCAAATAAGATATTTGTAAATTACTTAACCCAGTGCCTGGCACATAATAGGCACTATATAAATACTTATTTCTTTTCCCTTATGACTGCCTCCATAATTCAAACTCTTACTACCTCTCAATTAGATTCTTTTTTAAAAAATTTATTTATTTATTTATTTATTCATTCATTCATTCATTTATTTATTTACTTATTTACTTATTTATTTATTTATTTGTTTGTTTGTTTGTTTGTTTATGAGGCAGTTGGGGTTAAGTGACTTGCCCAGAGTCACATAGCTAGTGAGTGTTATGTGTCTGAGGCTGCATTTGAACTCAGGTCCTCCTGACTTCAGAATGGAAGCTGCCACATCTTATATGTAATGATGTTCAGGATTGCTCTGCTTCTAGAGATCAAATTTAGCTGTGCATAGTATAAGGCCACTTCTTTTTTTTTTTTTAATTAGGCAATTGGGGTTAAGTGACTTGCCCAAGGCCACATAGCTAGTAAGTGTCAAGTGTTTGATATGAGGATGAATTTGAACTCAGGTCCTCCTCACTTCAGGGCGGGTGCTCTATCCACTGCGCCACCTAGCTGCCACTTAGCTGCCCCCTAAGGCCACTTCTAATTTCACACCAACTAGTTCATCTCTTTCTTCAAATCATGCCATCTTTCCAGCTATAAAGATTTCACTCTTCTTCAGCAACATTGCTGAAGCAACTTATCTATCCACTGCGCTATCTAGCTGCCCCTAGATTCTTTTAATAAATGCCCTAAGTGGCCTGCCTTTAGTTTCTACTTCTGATCCATATTCTTGCCAGATTCATTTTTTTAAGGCACAGCTCAAATCGTGTCTCATTGCAAGTAAAAACTTCTTATCCTGGAATTCAGGACGCTGAATGCTGTGATCCCCACCTATCTTTCCAGACATATCTCAGTAAAATCCTTCACATAGCTTCCTGTCCAGGCAAATTGTATAGTTACAATTCCCAGAATATACCTTGGTTTTTGTTTATTTTATCTTCCTTTTTCCTTTTTTTTATTTCTTAATTTAAGCACCAGAGCAGCATTCTCATGGTACCCTGGGTTCTCTATATTCTTTCATTGCCTGGAATCTGAGCATGTTCTCACCATCAGGTGGGGTCTCAGGGTATTTCCAAGAGAGATGTCATCAGAGTATCAGGGTTTCCCTTTACTGCCATTTATTTGAAGGCATGTCAGATACCAAAATTACTTGTTATATTTCTGTCTCTCTCCTCTACCCCTCAATTAGGAATGTCAGATTTTTGAGGGCAAGGATTATTTAGGCTTTTTTTTCCCTTTAATATCCCCAGGATTTAGCAGTGTCTGGAATATAGTTGGCTCTCAATAAACACTTGTTGATTGATTGATTTTGTTTTTGTACCCCTCTACATTGACCTCTCATCTGCTCCTGATTCTTTTCCCAATAGTCACTCATAAGAAGCACAACATTTCTAGATGAAACCGGTGCTTTGAAATTATCATCTGGCTTCTGTCTTTCCCCCTACTCCCTCAGGCTTACCCATTCACAAGTACAAGACAAGGTGCTGGTTTCAGTGCCTGAAGCCTTTGGAAAGGAAAGAAAAAATGGCTCAGATATGCTAACAAATTTCTTGTCTAACTCTTTAAGTCTTTGGCAACACACATACTCACACACATGTGTGCACACCCCCACTACACACACACATACACACACTATGCATTTTTAGCTTCTGCTGTCCCCAGGCCTTCAGGAAGCCTGACCAATGAGACATTTCTTACTCTGAGCTTGTTTATACCAGGCTGTCAGTTTAATTTTTGGATGTTTTATGGTCTTTAATGGGCTCAGCCCAGTCTCAGCATTGCATCCATCACTTGTTATCACTGTGTCCATGATTATTTCTCTCTCCTCTCCTCCACCCCCTTTTCAGCCTCTTTGCAATCTTGAACCAAAAGCTCTTAAACTTCTTATCCACCGGAGCCTGGATTACATCCAGGCCTTTCCCTCAGATCTGCAGAGCTCCCCAAGAACAAATCCAATGTTGCTGAAGAAGAGTGAAATCTTTATAGCTGGAAAGATGGCATGATTTGAAGAAAGAGATGAACTAGTTGGCGTGAAATTAGAAGTGGCCTTATACTATGCACAGCTAAATTTGATCTCTAGATGCAGAGAGATCCTGTACATCATTACATGTAAGATGTGACAGCTTCCATTCTGAAGCTTAAAAGTTAGGGGGCAGGGCTTCTCAAAGTGAGGGACCATCATTTTCTTTGAATGCCAAGCTTCAAATCTTTGCTTTGGAAATAAGAATATAATTCTCCCTATCCATTATCAGTGCAGGGAGACTAGACTTCTGCCCCAGAGAGCTGACATCAAGGGGAGATGTGCTTCCTTCCTGCAGGGGTCCTCTAATGTGTCAGCTGTCTGCCTTATGGTGCTCTACTGGTTCCACATCTATAGATAACACCCCAAGGGTGCTACCAGTCTTTCATGATTTTCTTTCCCCTAGTACTGCACTCTTCTTCATCACCAACTTTGTCTCATTTCATTGGTGGTTAGGAAGTAGAGCTCTGGATGTTGAACACTTCCCAGAGGTAGAGGTCAGACACTGGATCTAGGATGGACCACTCATGCCAGTTGAATTATCCCCAGGCAATAGAATTCTCCAGTTATGTCTCTGGCTGGATAATGATGACTCACATATGCCCACATGTCATTCATTGGCTTCTGTCAACTATGAATTAAAACACTCTTAAATATCTATAAGCATACCCTGTACAACAAATGTCATTTTGCAGTAACACTGTTAATGCGTTCTAACCAATCTCTATTATACTGTCATGAATCCTAGGTGTTAAACTGATTACCAAGACACAAACCGGATGGTCAGCCACAATTTGGGCTAGCATTGGAGGCTTAGTGCTGATAACTTCAGAATGCATTAGACTGCTTACTTCTGCTTACTTCAAAATTTTTTCCTAGGGAAATAGCTGCTTCCCTTAAACGTTGTGTCACCTATCAATAGGTTTTTGCAGAAATGATTAATGACATTAGGCAGGATGTGCCTGCATGTTGTTACTACATATGTGGGTTCATAGTTACTTCATACTTCTATGAAAAATACTCAGTGTTGTAGTAAATTCAGATTAGTTATTATAAAATCTTAATTCAGATAGGGGAGGGGAGGGTACATTTCAGTTTCTGGAATGCATTTGTTTCTGGAAAGTTGCTTCCAAAGTAGTAATAATCCCATTTTACCATTGTATGTTAATATAACTTGGAAAAATATCACTACATTAGAATCAGCTAACAATTTTTGGTAAAGACAGACTCAAGAATGTGGCCAATTGCATGACTTGGTAAACAGTGAATTGATGCAGTAAGGGTGCAGGACTCATTGGGTGATTCAGGCTTGGTTTCGTCAGTCATATTATCCTTCATAGCAATACTTTCCAATTCTCAGGCTCTACCCTAATTTTATTATCTCTCCATCCCAATAACCACTTGCCATTGCCAGGTCATAGACATTTATCTTGGACCTGGGAACAGTCTGAAGCCAGATTCAGCCCTTCAAACTTTGCCATCTCTCCTTCCTCTCAACTTCTGACCTAGTTTATATCTTCACAGAACTTCCATCTTTGAATATAAAATATGCTAATTGATTTGGGCTCTTGTTCCAGGCTGATCCTGAAATTTTGATGCTTATGATAAATGCAGATCAATTACAATAACACTACATTAGCTCTCAAAGTTCCAAATTCTACAGATGGAATTTACTTAGATCATGGGCTGCCAGCAAATGGTGTAGTTTGAAAGGTTCATCTTTTTGCTTTTTCTAATAGACCTTAAACATCACACCTATTCCTCATTAATCCTGTGTTTATATTACAGTACCAAGAAGTGTCGAGTGTCAGATGAAGGAAGGAGGCAAACAAATAGAGACTATATAGGTGCCATTGGTGTGGAATGCTTTAAACAATTTAACATAGGATGGTCTAGGAAGGTATAAAGATGTGGCAGATTGTAGTATGGCTGTGCTTCTAAAAAGAATTGGCCACAGGTATGTCGGCTATTGATCGGTACAGTACTTAGCAAGGATTGGACCCGTGCTTTATAGACCAAAGGCAAATGAATTAAATCAAACAAACATTTACTAAATCCCTACTACATGCCAGGCAATAATCTAGGTGCTGGAGGTACAGAGACAAAAATTAAAAAAAAAGCGCTTCCCTCAAAGAGCTTATCTTCTACTTGGGAGATACTGCATGTACAAAGATAACCAAATATCAAGTACCAAAAAAAAATAATAATTTGAAACATTATCAAGAAATAGAATAGGTTACAATTATGGGAATCAGGAAAGTGATGTGTAATATTGGGCACATGAGCATTTCTCTGAAAGAAAGTAGGGGTTCCAAGAGGCAGATATTGATAGTGTACAGTAGGAATGAGGGATGGTCTGAAGAAAGGCAGAGGGTGGGAGATCACAGGCCACCAAGAAGATGTACCAAGTAGGGCATTTGGACTGGAATGAAGAACTTGAGAAGGGACCCTGATGTGGAAGGGCAGGACATTTTTTTTCCAGTAAAACAAATTGAGTCTGGACTTCTTATTTGCATCATTAGTTAAAGTTGATGGGGGAATAGACAGGGAATAGTTAGCAGACAATGTGGAAATAAGGTAAACTCCATATAGCACTGGCATAAGGAAAAAAATGATGATCCAAAAGATGGGTAAGTTACATTAAAAAAAGTTTCCATGGAAGATGCAAGTATTTAACAAAGTGGCCTAATAGTGTCTGACTAGCATCATCCTTGGTGGGGGTGATGACCATTGATCTTTTTTTTAAAATTAATTTATTTTGATTTATCAACAATTACTTCCATATGCTTTTGAGTTGAAAAATTTTTCTCCCCCTTCCTCCCCCCACCCTCCCCAAGACGGCACACAATCTGATATAGGCTTTACATTTACATACCCATTAAACATACTTTCACATTAGTGAAGTTGTAAGTAAAAATTAAAACCAATAGGAGGAACCATCAGAAAGATGAAACAAAACTCAACAGAAGGTAAAAAATAAGTGATAGCGATTTGACTTTCATAGTTCTTTCTTTGGATGTGGCCTGCATTTTCCATCCTGAGGCCTCTGGAGTTGTCTTAGATCCTCGTAATGCTGAGAAGGGCTCAGTTTAACAATCTTAGTCGTTGCATAACGTGGCTGTTATTGTGTACAAAGTCCTCTTGGTTCTGCTCACTTCACTCAGCATCAGACTATATAAGTGTTTCCAGGTTTTTCTGAAGGATGACCATTGATCTTAAAAGGATCTCATCTCCTAAGAAGCCTCAACTTTCATTACAGAGTATTGTCTTAACTACACTTGATCTGAGGGTCCTCTGATCCTGGAAACAGAAAGATGCATTAAGGCCTTTTCCTGATGCATGCCCCCTTCTGCATCTTTGGAGTTCTCATCTGAATTATTCCCCAATTGAGGGACCTCAACAGCATGATAGAGAAGACAAAGGAGAGCTCTCCTTAGGGTGAAGAGAGGTTTACTTTTCTTTGCCTATTTCTCTGAGGATATAATGTTGGGGCATTTTAATTTAATGCTTTACTACACTGCCAGTCACAATGTTAGCTCAGGATGAAGAGATGTGGAAACCCACTTACCCTCTCTCTTTGTCCTGATTCCACAGCAATAGCCACTCTACAAACTGCCTGCAAGAAAAACTCCCTGAGGCTAAGTAATGGCATTGCCAGACAAGTGAACTCAAAGTATGCAAAGGGGATTCTTATAGATACAGCCTCTAAATTTGGGGGCTTCAGCCAGAACTATAAAAAGTAGAGGGTAGAAAGAAGGAGCCAACTCCCCTGCTGAGGTTTTTGCCTAGCTCATTGTAATAATAATGAAAATGTGATGTTCAGTCGAATCTGACTCATCGTGACCTGGTGGACCATAGCACATCAATGCTGTTCACGTGGTTTTCTCAGCAAAGACACCAGAGTGATTTGCCATTTCCTTCTCCAGGTAATTAAGACAAACAGAAGTTAAGTGACTCTCCCAGGGTCACATAGCTAGTAAGTGTCTGAGGTCAGATTTGAACTCAAGTCTTCCTGACTTCCTGAGCTCTTCATCCACTGAGCATTTATATAGTGCTTACTATGTCACTTTACGCAAACAATCTCATTTGATCCTCATAACAACCCTGGGAGGTAGGTGCTATTATTATCCCAATTTTATGGTTGAGGAAACTGAGGCAAAGAGCAGTTAAGTGACTTGCCCAAGGACACAGATACTTAAAGTTAATAAGTATTTGAAGCAGGGTTTGAACTCAAGTCTTTCTTATACCATGTCCAGTGTTTTAACCATTATCATACTTAGCTGTCTCTGTTTTTCACCTCGAGCTTAAGCAAACTCAGGTCTCCAGATTTCAACCAGCTTCTCAATAATTTCAGTTAACCTGCATCCCACTTAAATGCTTGAGAATCCCCTAACTCTGTATTTCTCAGGTATTCCTCTCTCCCCTCTCTGATGGCTTCCCTGCAAGTGGGAGGGACAGATAGGAGTTTGAATGACTTCCTGTACAGTGTGTGTGTGTGTGTGTGTGTGTGTGTGTGTGTGTGTGTGTGTGTGTGTGTAATTTCAGCTGGCTGCTAGTGTTCTCATTAGGAAAAAACACTCTTTACTAGGCAAAGTTAATACAGTTCAACCGGAAATTTCTACTAACCTAATTTGATTTTCCTATGACATTATTAAGATATTAGAGAAAATGATTAATAATAGAGGATCCTATAATGTGACAGAAATCTCAGCTCAGAAGAAATGCTCATACAATAATATTAATCCCTTGATATAGGATGACATCTCTTCTGGAACTGAATGAAAACATTCCAAGAAGGTGCTGTTAATGTTGAACATATAACAAGCATTTATTAAGTGCCCAATGTGTGCAAGGAGTGACTTATATTGTGAAGGTGCAGCCCTCTGGCAGGTCCCAGGTGTTTTTCCTTGATTAGTAGAACTACATCCATTTATGATGTTCACTTATCCAATTAGCAGACATTTACTGAGTTTATACTCTGTGCAAAACTCCGTGCTAGGTGCTGAGAACATTGGATAGAAAAGAGTCTCTGAAAGAGTCCCAGGCCTCAAGGAGCTTGCGGTATACCAGAGGAAATAAAAACAAGTACAAAAGTAAGTATAACACACAGAACAATGTGAGAAGGACCATATGAAGTACACAAAGTTGTTCAGGGTTCAGAAGAAGGGCAGGTCGCTGGAGAGTGGGAGGAGGGGAGGCATTAACTAGAATTTCTTGTTGGGGCTTTCATCAGCAAAATGATTTAACAAATATTTTCAAAAGGCCCGTGGTGCTGGTGGTTTTGGGGTGGATTGTAGGGAGTCATAATGGAGAAAAGGATGAGAGAAGAATTGCACTAGAATTTCTGGGGTATAACTCTGTGACTGTAGGGTGTATGTGGTGGATAGCAGTGCCTCCACCCCCAGGACAAAAACTAGATGACTTGAAGGCTGTGTAAGGAATATAATTTAAGGGGCACTGAAAAGCCCATTTGCTCCCAT
Source organism: Phascolarctos cinereus (assembly GCF_003287225.1). Lineage (NCBI taxonomy): Eukaryota > Metazoa > Chordata > Mammalia > Diprotodontia > Phascolarctidae > Phascolarctos > Phascolarctos cinereus. Next base: position 273,834,813 of record NW_027556098.1, on the reverse strand, counting down.
ATGTCTCCTGCACTGTTCTGTCAGTACCTGAATGTTTTATTATTATTTGGATTATGACATTGTGCCTCCAAAAGGCCCCGTTAAATATTACATGGGAAGAGTCATGCATCAGGAGCTATGAACATATTACCTAGGATTATTTTATTAAAGATTAAAATGATTTGAAAGTTAGGAGATCAGGGATCCTGAGACAATGGACCAGAGGACTGGCAATTTTTGGTGAGGATAGAAGGGAGTCTTAAGTATTCCGAAGTCTTTTCTCATCCTTTTTGTAATGCATGACATCATTGTCCATTCCTTCTTCCTGAATTCTCATAGCTATTTGTTTTCCTGATACTGTTTTCTCCTGGTTCTCTCCCTAACTACAGAATCACTCCTCTGTCTCCTTTGCTGAATCATCATCCATGTCCCTTCCCTTATACCTGGGTGTGCCCCAGAGTTCTGGCTTAGACTTTCTTTCTCTACAAACTCTTTCTCTCTCTGTGATCTCATTAACTCCCCAAAGTTCAATTATTTCTATGCAGATGAATCCAAAATGTACATATACAGTCCTCCTTTCTCTCCTGAGCCATAGTCTCTCATCTTCAATTTGATGTCCCATATGAATTGTAAGCTCATTATATCCAAATGGACATAACAAATGTGGAATATATTTTTTTTTCTACAAAAAATTTTTTCTTCTGAAATTCTCTATTTCTATTGAAAGCATAACCATCCCTTTAGTCATTCAGGGTCAAAACCTGAGTTCTTTCTCCACAATATCTTACAGCCATTAATTTCTCTCCGTTCATACTTCAACCACCCTATTTGGGGGCTCATCTTTTATTGTTTAGCCAGGGTGGGGAAACTGCAGCCTTAAGGCCACATGTGGCCCTCTAGGTCTTCAAGTGTGGCCCTTTGACTGAATCCAAACTTCACAGAACAAATCCCCTTAATAAAAGAATTTGTTGTGTAAAACCTGGACTCAGTCAAAGGGCCATACTTGAAGCCACAGCCTCAAGGCTGCAGGTTCCCCACCCCTGGTTTAGAGTATTATAATAGTGCCCCACTCCCCTTTTCAGCAAATTTGATGGTAGTAAAGGCAAATTCCAAAAGAAAAAAAATGTTAAGATGTGTTCTACTCACAGAGTGAGCCTCTTTAGAAATGTGAATGGATCATTCTATACCTACTAAAATAAGGGAGGCTTTGAGTGATTCATTTGCATATAAAAAGGGAAGTAGAGACAATACATTTTTAAGAGGAATAGATCATCTCTGGATTTTTTTTTCTCAGCAATTCATTTGCGTAGGCCAATAGGAAAACCTCATGATTTAAAAATAGTGGGGAACACTGAACTCTAGAGCTATTTGTTGATTATGAGGCAAATGTCCATTATCTGGTAATGACCTAGCCAAGAGAGATGAAGATTCGAACAATGCCTTATATGGTTCATGATAAATAAGGTTGAAATGTTTTTACCAAGGGGACTCAGTTGTGTACTAGGAAGAGCTGTCAAAAGAAGAGGCTAATCCTGAGATGATCTTGTTGTCTCACCTCTTGAATGCAGAGCCTTAGAGTCAAGGCCCTGAGGTAGCAGAATTAGAGGCTTCTGTAAGTCCTGGGTTAAGAGTCTCTGTTTCTTCTATAAGAGTATGGCAATACCCCAACCAAGGATCGTATGCATGCCTGAAGTTAGTAGTGCAGACATTTTACCTTGTGAGGAGCAAGCAAGCAAGCAGAAACTCTGTGCCCTATGAGAGGCAAGACCAGCTGAGTAATCCATTTAGCAGGGTCACCACAGTCAGTAGGGGGCTTTGAGAGAATTCTATGAAAAGGAAAAGACATTACAGTTGTGAATTGACTTGGCCATGTGTGTTGCCTATGTTTGTGCCTCACTAGCATTGTGCTATAATAAGGTTGTGCACACTCTGACCATGAACACTTTTTGTGTAAGAGTGTGCTTCAGGACTTTGGGGTGGGAAGGAATAATGTTTTTTTCGTTACTGCTCTTACTACGCCATCTTAGCAAATGTCTTTGCTAAGAGCAAATTGATCTACTGCCTGATTGTTAAGGGGAAGCATACCACTTGGGGCTCATGGTAGTAGTAACCACTCATATAATTACCCCTAGAACAGGTAACAGCTACCCTCTGGTTACCTAATTTGTAAGCGTGAATATAAATTGGGGTTGAATAGCCCAGAGGGATTGCTGTACAATCAATCAATAAACATTTACTCAGTGCCTACTAAGGGCCAAGCACTGTGCTAAGTGATAGAATATAAACAAGATATTCTCTTAGACCATATTTGTAAATTTTGGATGGCTCATTGACAGAGGTTGTTGGAAAAAAAATTTTAAAAGGAATGGGTTGCCTGGTGAGAGTGAAGAGTTGGAACTAGGTTGGTGTAAATAGAGAGGAGCTGTGGCAGAGAAAGGCTTTAATGAGTGAGTGCTGATTCCATTAGCATATCTGCTAAAACATTTAGGGAAGTCCTAGAGTAGAAGCAGAGCTGGTGCGTGACTTATCAGGCTGGCCTCTATGTAGCGTTAGTAGAGATTGCAAAGAGAGTGGGGAGGTAGTCAGGGACAGTGGAAATAGAACTGGGTTGAAAGTCAGTGTTCAGGTTCTAATTTCACTTCTACTGTCCGTGAGACCTAAGGCAGGTCACTTCAATAAACCTGGCCTCAGTTCACTCAAGAATAAACTAAGGAGGTTAGACTAGATGATCTCTGAGGTTCCTTCTGGCTCCAAGTCCATGATCTTCTAAGTAGTAGTGTTTGGGAAGCAGAGGGCCTTTCTTCTAAAATTCTACCATCCTACGACCTCTGATTGCACATGCCTTTATTAGTGCGGGTGAAGAGACCAGCTGAGCATCAGAAGGATGGGTAGAGCTTCAGTGCCTGCTGTCTTGTGGCCTGGAGCTCTCTCCCCTTGTTTTTTCATTGTGGGAACTGGGACTATTTGTAGTTACCTTTGTTGGGGTTAGGGTGCACACTGTCCCAAATTCCAAATGCAGAATCATAGTAATAAGTAGTGATGAAGACATGGTTAGATACACCCTAATGAAATTGTACAGGTAAAGTTTGTTCCTGATTACCTGGAATAAAAATGTCCAGTAAGAGCACGACATGGGTGCTGTAGTGGGAAGCAGTTGTAGCAGCAGAGGAACTTAGCACTTCCTTTTTCAGCGTGGATATCCATTTCATGACTTCTCATGTGAAGGCACTATGGCCACCCAAGTCCAAAGCTTCCATGTTCTGTGGTTAGTGGAGTGGAAAGAGACATTAACCTTCTACCCAAAACTTTTCCTGATTCTCTGATTTTCTAGTTCTATCCCCCAATCCCAATTACATTATATTCATTTAGGCACTAGATGGCTCAGTGGAAAGAGTTTTGGCCTTGGAGTCAAGAGGACCTGAGTTCAAATCTGGCCTCAGACTGACTAGCTGTGTAACCCTGGGCAAAATCATTTAACATTGTTTCCCTCAGTTTTCCCATCTGTAAAATGAACTAGAGAAGGAAATGGCAAACCACTCCATTATCTTTGCTGAGAAGACCCCAAATGGGGTCACGGAGAGTCAGACACTACTAAGCTATGACACAACAACAAAAATCTTACATATATTCTATTGTCTCCTACAATAGAATGAAAGCTCTTTGGGGGCAAGAACTATCGCATTTAAGTCTTTTTGTCCCCAGTGTTTACCATAGTACCTGGGAGATAGGTGTTTAATAAATGCTTCTTGAAAAAATGCCCACTGTTCTTTTACATGTCATACTACATTTTTGTCATCAGATCAGTGATGGGTGGCATTCATCACTGGGGTTTTGGGCAAGGCTTCACTGGATTGGGTTGTGCCCTTGATGAAGAAGGGGAGCCCTTTTTTCAGGGACTTTACCAAAACTTTGAGGTTAAGTTCTAGACTATGTAGCTTTCACAGGGATTAGCATGTTCTAGTTCATATGCATGAATCAGGGAGAGAGACCAGTGTTCAAGGACGTCGATACATTTGGCTAGCTAAGATCAATTTTTTTTTGTTTTCCTTGACTTTATTTTAGAGTGATAGAAGTCCTAGAAATTCCTAGAGCCAAGAGACCTATATTTGTGGCTGCCTACAACACATTGCACTATAGCGGAAACTCAGTTCCAGGATCACATGGAATAGAAGTCTTTACCCTGAGGTCAGTGTATTTGGTTTTTAAAAATTATGTATTTTTGATAACTGCATTTCAATATAATTGCCACCTTTTGCCATGCTATGGATTATATTTTCCACATTTAAAAAAAATTGGGAAGGGTGCATGGGCTTCCCTAGATTGCCAAAAGGGTTTATGCTGCACAAAAAAAAGTTAAGCACCCCAGACCTGGGGGTGAACAGGAATGCCAAGGTGATATCTAGAGGCAGAGTTGGCCAGCATTCTTCCTCCCCTACTGGTCTAGACCTTGCATATAGAGGTGAGGAAAAAGCACCAGAGGGAAAGGTCTTTGATTTCAGGAACCCATGTCAGGTAGAACACCACACACACACACACACACACACACACACACACACACACAGACATAGACACACAGTTTCCCTCCAGTATCTCATTGGGTTGCCCTCCTTCCAAAGTACATTTGGGGAAGGACCACACAGTCTGCAGGTTGAAAGATAATAAGTACAGACCCAGCTCGATACTGAGTTTGATTTGCCTTTTATTGGATTTAATAATAATGTCCAATTAATTCCATGTCCATTTAAAATCTGCCATTGTAATTTCAAGGAGCAAATATAAATGAGCAGCATTGGCCGTTTTCCCAAAAAATGAAGAGAGATTCTTATGATTTAATTGCCCAGTGTTTTCAATGAAAAAGCTACATGAAAGGAGACCAGGCCACTGAAGTGGAATGTCACCACATGGGGAACCAAGGAAAGCTTTATCATACCAGGGCTTGGACCTCATTTATTCTTTAGAGGTCAGAAGGGCTGAGCTGTGAGATTGCTGCTTGGTCTTGGGAGGTAAGATTGGAGTAGGAAGTGATTAAAGAGTAGATTTACACATGAGACTAAGGCCAGCTCTATATACAGTCAAGAGAAGTGAATTTAGCTTGTACAGATCACAAAACAATGGTGTTCAAGAACAAAAGTGAATTCTTCATACAAATGGCAATTTTCTGCTTTTTCCTGAGGCCAAGGGAAAAGTGCATTTATTTTTTTGTGGTAGCAATTCAAGTGCATAAATAATTATTAAGCACCTACTATGTGAAGTTCATTGTGGTAGGCAATGGGAACACAAAGGCAAAATGAAAAACATCTTGTTGCCTCAAGAAATTTACATTCTGTTGGAAGGATATAATAATAATTGCAAACCTTAAACTATTATATAAATGTCAGACATAAGAATTATGATATTCTGGGGCAGCTAGGTGGCACAGTGGATAGAGTCCTGATCCTGGAGTCAGGAGGGGCTGAATTCAAATCTCACCTCAGTCACTTGCTAGCTATATGACCCTGGGTAAGTCACTTAACATCTGTTTGCCTCAGTTTCCTCATCTGTAAAATAGGTATAATAATAGCACCTACCTCTCAGGGTTGTTATGAGGATCAAATTTGACAATAATCATAAAATGCTTAGCAAAGTACCTGTCATGTAGTAAGCATTCTATAAATGTTCCCTGAATATTATTACTATTATTGTTATTTTGTTATACTGGAATTGCAGGTGGAAGGGCTGCTAAATTATGGGCTATATTGTCCTCTCCAAACACTTTCACACTTGATTACATTGTATTGTATATCTCTTTCTAGCTGGTTCTTAAATATAAATTCTATCACCTCAAATGGACTGGAGGCCTTTTGTGGACAGGAAAGGAATATTTTAGGCAGCCTGAATTGCTGGTCACATAGTAGGTATTCTAGTCTACTATGTGCACATAGTAGTTTGTTGAATTAAATTGTTTAGGAATAGTGGTTTTCAGGGACAGAGTGGAATGCTGGGTATGAAGGAGGATACAGAACATCTCCATCCTGAGCCCAAATGGGAGAGCTGGCTCAAATGTATTTTAAATGTTTAGAGAAAGATGCTAGGGAAACACAAATACGCCCTACTGATCACAGGAGTGTTGACTCTGGCCAGATTCCAAGTTGAGTAATTGCATCCTGTCTACCAAAAGCCCCCTGCAGTTCCAATCAGATATGGTACTCAGCTTCATTTCTCTCTTAAAACTTGTGTGCTGATAAACAGTGGCTGCCTGCAAGGAATGGGGGAGAGGGCCTAGGAAGACAAGGAATGATGGCAGAGAGGACTAGTGTGTCCCTGTTTCCTTTCATCCTCATATCTGGATGTTAAATGCTATTTCATTCTCACAAAGAGAGGTGACCATCACCCTTGCCCAACTGAGCTGGAGGACAGAGAGCTGGCTCCTACGAAAGAGGTGAAGGCAAAAGCTAAAGGTATCTGTCCCCAATAAGGAGCATGGGTCCTTGATTATCATGTACCTTTTTTAGCTCTGAGTGCTTATCAGTCGAGAAGGAAATGTAGTGGAATACAATTATTTGGTGAGTGGTAGACTAGCTAGCTAGCCAAGTCTTGAAATACTAGCCATAAAGAAATCCACTTTTGTCTGAATTATTTACATTGTCCATCTAGTTCTGGTCATGAAGTTCCTCTCTAAGAGAGAAAAAAAGGGAGGGCTGTGGAAGGATGAAGCAGTGGCTCCCCCCAAAACACTCAGGGCCATTAAGAACAAGCTTTTCAATGATTTCCTCTTCTTGGCCCATAATGAAGTCAAATCGACTGCTATCGTCAGCAATAATTAATGAGTCCAATGGTTTTCTGCAGCTTCCAGGCCATTTGGCAGATGGCACTGTCGATTTACTATCAGGCCTGCCATTCCGGAGGCATCTCAGAGTGGTTTAAATTGAGAAATCTGGTTACAAAAGGCTTTTCACTGCAGGCACTCCTTGGGTTTTGACATTCTCTATGTCACTTTTTCTTCCTGGGACTATGGCAGAGGAGGAATAACTGTTATGTTGTCAGAGTTCATTTTTTTTCTGTACCGCAAGGTGAATAAAACAAGAAAACATATATGTATTTATACAGTCGTTGAGAAAATACATTGGTTAAGATAGATGGTGCTGTTGGAAGGTATGAGGCACCCAGTAACCCAATATCAAAAAGAAAGATTTATTTTGAAGGTTGGGACGTGTCCTCTGAGCAGCATCCAACCAGGAGAGGCTAAAACACAGAGAAGTAAAGGGGAGAAAAGAAAAAAAAAACCCACTAAGTCTGAGAAGAGACAAATGACCCAGGTATTAGCAAGAGCTGGGTAAGCCCAGGTAAAAGTCTAAATTTAAAATAACAAATCAGAAATGTTGTAAATAAGGCATTATAGGACCTGATGGAAAATACCTGCCATATCTTTCATCATCATTAGGGCTGGGCTAGAGCTCCTTGCATGAGAATTTATTTATTTATTTTTTTAGGCTTCTCTTACATTAATTCAATATCAGAGAAAGGGAATGAGGGTGTAAGAACCACCAAGTAGTCACAACCCATGTCTACATTGCACTAAAATGTGTCCTGGCAAAAAAGTAGATGCAGATGAGGCTTATATTGCAAATAATGACTCTCATTTATATAGTGCATTAGCATTTACAAAGCACTTTCCTGATAATCAACCTGTGAATTATGGAGGACAGACATCCCAATAACACAGATTAGGAAACTGAAGCTCTAAGTAGTTAAGTGATTTGCTCTGTTCATACTGTTAAAATTTGAGAGTCAGGATTTGACTCCACTTTTCCTGATTTGTAGCTCAACATTCTTTCTACTCCACAAAATAAAATCATACCTTTCTTCCAAGTGTGATAGGATTATGAAATCTCAGAGTTAGAAGGAGCTTTTAGAGCCCTTCTACTATAACCCATAATTGAGGATTATTCCTTATATGACATACCCAGTAAGTAGTTATCCAGTCTTCCTTAAAGATTGCAAGCGAGGGGAATTTACTTAACACTCATGCCAGATTTTCTAATATAGGATCCTAGGTCAATAGCTAGAATTGACTCCAGGGCCATCTAATCTGAACTCCTAATTTTTAAAATTGAGGAACTGAGGCCCAAGAGGATATAGTGACCACTCAAGGTCACCAAGTAGGCAGAATCAGATGCAGAATTTGAACCCAGGTCTGCTGACTCCAAAGCTGATGATTTTTTCTCATTATACCATAATGCTATTATATCCTTTCTAGGTCTTCACTTCTCCAGGCTTAATCATACCTAGGTCTTTTTACCAGTCTCCATATGGCATGCTCTCAAAGTCCTTGATATTCCTGATTGGTCTTTTCTGGATAATCTCCACTTATCAGTATCCTTCTTAAAATGGGCCACTTCATACAAATGACTCCAGATGTGGTTTGACCCAGGATGATCATCTTCCAAGTTTGGGACAGCACTCTTAATGCAGCCTAAATTGGCCTGGTTTTATTTCATTTCATTTAATTTTTTTTTTTGGCTGCTGTATCACAGTATTGACATGAATTGAGCTTGCAGTTCATCCAAACTCCCAAATCTTTTTCAAATAAATTGCTTTCTATCCATATCTTCCTTATCCTGTCTCTGTGGAGTTGACTTTTTAAAAATCCATGTAAGACTTGTGCTAATTGTCCCTTTTAAATTTCATCATGGTATATCGGACTCAAAGTTTAAGACAATTGAGATAGTTTTTAATGCTAATTCTGTCATCCACTGTGTGAGCTGTTCCTCTCCCAGCCTTTCATCATCTGCAAATCTGAGAAACTTTTCCTTTCATGTTTTATCCAAGTCATTGATACAAATGATAAAATAGCCCAGGACCAAGCAGAGATCCCTGGATACTCTCCCAGAGATCTTTCCAAGTTGACTTGGAGGTATTAAGGATTATCATTCAGATCTGGTAATTCCACCAGCTTTGAATTACCTGAATTGTATTATATTCTAACCCACACTCCCCATTCTATCTCATAAAACTAGGATGAGATACTTTATCAAGTATTTAGCAAAATCTCAACATTTCCATCATCTACCAGTTTAGTGACTGTCTCATAAGAGTAAATAAGGTTAGTTTTGCATTGTCTGTTCTTGATGAAGTCATACTTGCTCCTAGTGATTACTATTTCCTTAACTATACTTTTTGCCCCCATTGTAGAATGTTGCCAGGAATCAACTTCAAGCCTTTAAGCTACAGACTCTGTTCTCTTTGTTTAAAAAGAATTGGGATAGTTTTTTGCCCTCCCCAAGTCCTGTAGCACCTTTCATATTCTCTAGGGACTCCAAATATTGCTGATAATGGTTTAGCAAACATCTCACAGTTTCTTCAGTACCTGAGGATGAAATTCATTTGAAACTGGTGGCTTGACCTCATCAATGGCATCTAGATGCTCTTACTACTTTATTTATCTTGGTTATCGATTACTTATGGCCATTCTTTTTTTTTTTTTTGGTCTTTTGAGGTGCAAATACCCTCCTTGACATAGAAAGCAGAAACAAAGGAAGAGTTAACTCTCTCTATCATCTGTTATTATTCCCTCCCTTAGCAGTCATACTATCTCCTTAGCTTTTCTTCTTTTTCCTAATATCCCTCCAATAAAAAGAAATCGCATCTTTTTTAATCCTTTGCTTTCTTGTCCCGTCTCATCTTATTCTGAGTTTCTCAACTCTAATGGGACTATGGCACCCTTTTGTATTTATTTTCTATTATTTATCCTAGCTTTTATCTTCTGCAAATGTTACTTTAAAATGTGTTGCCTTGTGAGTTCCCTGTTCCATTTGATTGGTCTCTCTAGTCAAGTCCTATGTTTCCTCCTCACTGGAATTAGTTATTTTTGTTTCTTGATAATTTCATTCTTGAGAACTTCTCTTCTCTCCTGGGCTAACTCAAAGATATCAGTCCATAGATTTCTTTCTATCCTTTTCCTGAAGCCTTCAGAATCTGTTCTCTCCAAATCTAGAGTACATTTTAAACTTTATTCTATTGTTCTTCACAATGGGATGCTCACTTCTTCACAAGATTTGCATCATTTCTACAACTGCATTCCTCATTGCTGAGAATCAGATCCAGAATAAAATCTCTCTTTGACTCCTCCACATTTTGCAGAAAGAGATTTTCATTAAGGTCAGTTAAAAATAACTTGCTGATTTTGGCAGAGATATAGATCCAGATATTTTTTGTATAACTGAAGTTTTCTATCATTGCTAAATTATGCTTCTCTACTAGGCTTATGATCCTTTCCTTGAATTCCTTATCTGTTTTCTCTTTCTGGTCCAGTGGTCTGTAGTATACTCAGATAACAATATAATTTCTGTTTTAGCCTCTGTTGATCTTGAATCAAATATTTTTCATTATGCATTCCCTTTCTGGTTCCTAGGTTTTCTCACACGTGTATATTTTCTTAATATACAATGGTAACAAATCTGCTTCTCCCTACTCCTTCCCCATACACATCTTGTTTCTTTTGATTATGTTAGACTCTTATGAAATGATATTCCAGTTATGTGTCTCATCTCATCTATTCTCAGTGATGTATATGAGATTAATTTTTTTCTGTGCATTAAGATCAGTAGTCCATCTAATTCTTTACTCATGCATTTGTGTGTAACTATCTGAAAAGTTGGTTTAGTTACTTTCTTGGATTTTGTCTTTTGTGAACTTCTGGGCATCTTTAGCACCATTCTTCCTCATATTATAACTACTCTTTTAATTGGTGTGTATGTCTGGGAAGTTTTCTCCCTCTCCCATCCTTTTCAGTTTAAAGCTCTTATAATTAGGTTTTAAAGGCTACATACAGATATCAGGTAGTATCAGATGTTGATGTCAGGAAATGCAATTGCTTAAAATGCTTACTCTAGCTAAAGAAGCACACATGAATTTGCTTTGCTCAGAGTGAACATAGAGCTGGGGCTAAAATAGTGCTTTGGAAAACAGTCTACATTTTGGCATATAGGCTTTGAAAAAAATCTCCCAGGTCACAGCCCAAGCTAGACCAAGACAAATAATAGAGATTTCCTCTGCATAGCTGACTGGTGAAGAAGGCAGAGAATGGAAACTCAGAATCCTTTTTTCTTTAGAGCTCTTGACTCATTTAACCAATGGATCATTTTCTATGTTTGCTCAACTTTTGATCAAGCCACTCTATCATAGGAGTCATATTTATAATTCCTGTGGAAATGAGTTCTGTATTTGGATTCAGAGAATTTTGGCTTGTTCAATGGCTTTGAAGTTTACTTCTTGTGTAACTTTAAATCAGTCACTTAACGTTTCTTGGCCTCAGTTTCCTCATTTAGACAATAAATAGCTTGGTTTAGAGAATCTGTAAAATATTCTCCATCTATGAGACTAGTGGATCTGGTTGATATTAGGATGCAAAGTAGTAGACTTAGAATGATCACATCCTAGTGGCGAGACCAGTTATAGAGAAATCTAGAAGGATGGGATAGTTGAGTAGGGGACTCTAAGGAGCAAGAAATTGGAGGAATGGTTGATTGGTGGTGCAGTGGATAGAATATGGCTTGGGAGCAAGGACACATGGGTTTTATTTCCACCTCTGTCAGTTTTCTCATCTGTAAATTAAGTGACTAATGCGGAATATCTGATTCTAGATACAGACAGGTAAGCAGTTAAGATCAGGTAGATCTTGTGGCATGTCATTCCTGATCTCTAACCTCCCACGGAAAGAGAAGAAATGCCACACTACATGCCAGTTTCTTGCCTTCAAGGTAAGGAGAGTATATGCCATTCTCTCACACTAGGTCTTCTGCCTAGTCTTCTGTCTCCCTTCAGAAGAGGAAAAATATCATTCCATCAAACACCAGACCCCTCCTTTCCAAGGAAGAGGAGAAAGGCCATTCCATCAAGTCTCCAGCCTGGTCTCTTGTTCTTGTGGGAAAGTAAGTAACACCATTCCTTCTGCTTCTAGCACTTACCTTCTGAACTGCCTAAGGCCTGAGAGAATTCTACCTTGACACTAAACTCCTATGGACAATAGAAACTTAACTGACTTCACTTCTCAAATACATAGGGAACTGAGTCAAATGTATAAGAATACAAGTCATTCCCCAGTTGATAAGTGGTCAAAGGATATGAATAGGCAGTTTTCAGAAAAAGGAATTAAATCTATCTATAATCACATGAAAAAGTGCTCCAAGTCACTATTGATTATAGAAATCAAATTTAAAATACCTATCAAATTGGCTAATATGACAGAAAAGAAAAATGATAACTATTGGAGAAGATGTGGGAAAATTGGAACACTAATGCATTGTTGGTGGATTTGTGAACTGATCTAACCATTCTGGAGAGCAATTTGGAACTATGCCCAGTGGACGACCAAACTGTGCCTACCCTTTGATCCATCAATACCACTACTAGGTCTGTATCCCAAAGAGATCATTAAAAAGGGAAAAGGACCCACATGTACAAAAGTATTTATAGCAGCTCTTTTTGTGGTGGCAGGGAATTGGAACTGAGGGGATACCCATCAATTGGGGAATGACTGAACAAGTTGTGGTATATGAATGTAATGGAATAATATTGTTCTGCAAGAAATGATGAGCAGTGGATTTCAGAAAAACCTGGAAAGACTTACATGAACTGATGCTAAGTGAAGTAAGCAGAGCTAGGAGAACATGGTACACATAACAGAAACATTGTGTGATGATTAGCTATGATAGCCTTAGCTCTTCTCAGCCATACAATGACCTAAGACAATTCTGAAGACTCATAATGGAAAATGCTACCCACCTCTAGAGAAAGAACTATGGATTCTGAATGCAGATCAAAACAAACTACTTTCACTTCTATCTATCTATCTATCTATCTATCTATCTATCTATCTATCTATCTATCTATCATCTATCTATCTATCTATCATCTATCTATCTATCTATCTATCTATCTATCTATCTACCTTTTCTTTCTCATCATTTTTCCCTTCTGTTCTGATTCTTCTTTCACCACATGACTCATATGGACATAATGTTTAACATGAGTGTACGTGTAAAGGAAGCCTACCTGAGCTCATTCCTCAATGATTAACAAATTCCCCTTTGTTGTACCCTCCCCATCCCAATGATTCTGACATCCCAGATTTAGTTATCTAAATCCATTCTTTGTTCCCACAGTCAGGTCCCTTATTCCCATTCCACTTAACCATGTAACACTCCTCTCCCTCCCCAATTCCCCCTCCATTCATCCCACCTCCACATCTTACTTTAATGCTACTTATCCCTTCCACTCTGTTTTCTGGAATGGCTGGCTCATAGATAACAAACTCATTTTCATTTCAAATCTTTTCTATCTTCTGGCTCTCAATGAACTATGACTCAGATCTGATGACTCAGCCTCACCAGCCTCTCTTTCCAGCACCAGCTGCACTTTCATTTATTCCTTCAGCTCACTGGTCAAGTCAGGAGAGATGGAACCCTCCTTGCTTCTCATTGCAATTTTCAGGTTGTCCCTCCACCCCCATCACTTGTAATCTTCCTTTTTTGAGGGTCATTCAGTCCATCAAAATTCTGGTAGCTGCTGTTTACCAAACTCCAGGACCCTCCTCTTCTTTAATCAATTAGCTTGGCTCACAGTCTTTCTCTTTTCCTTAACTCCTGCCCTCATAATAGGGGACTTCATCCTAGGTTCCCTGGATTCCTGTAAAGTCCAGCTAAAATCCTACCTTCTACAGGAAGCCTTTCCCAGTCTCTAAAGTTATTTCCCCTTTTTTCTGTTTATATCTTGTTTGTACATAGTTGTTCCCATATTGTCTCCATCTTTAGACTGTGAGCTCCTTGAGAGCAGGGGTTGTCTTTTGTCTTTGTGTCTGCAGCATGTAGCACAGTGTATGGCACATATTAGGTGCTTAATAAATGTTTGTTGACTGACTATCTTAACATTCATATCACATGAAGATGATAGTGAGCAAATAAGGAAGGGCAAAGGATCTTTTTTCCCACAGAATGGCCAAAACACAAAACTATTTTTAAAGCCAATTGGCCAACTGAGGACTAGTAGATCTCTAAGGAAAAAAAAACGATAAACAATCACATGCTCTGGTTGTCCACTTGTCACCTCTCATTTTCATCATGTGACCAGACTATGAACAGGCAGACTTCAGAAAAAACCTGAAAAGACTTACATGAACTGATGCTGAGTGATTGCAGTAAGTAGAACCAGAATAACATTGCACAAAGTTAACACCAACATTGTGTGAGGATTAATTTTGATAGACTTAGCTCTTCTCAGCCATGCAAGGATCTAAGACAACTCCAAAACACTCATGATGGAAAATCCTATCCACATCCAGAAAAAAGAACTATGGAGTCTGAATGCAGATTGAAGCGTACTATTTGCGCGCTCTCTCTCTCTCTCTCTCTCTCTCTCTCTCTCTCTCTCTCTCTCTCTCTTCTCTCTCTCTGTGTGTTTCATTTTTCTCATAATTTCTCTCATTGGTTTTAATTCTTCTTTACTACACGACTAATATGAAAATAAGTTTTTTAAAAATAAAAAAAATGACAGGGCTATGCTGTTATGGGAAGTTTGGAATTGAAGGAAAAAGACTGACTCAGAAATGCCCCTTGGAACAAAATGAGGCACTTCTGGAACATTTAGCAGTTAACAAAAGGAGGTTTACATAGCCATAGCAGGAAAAATACACTCAACAAAGTTGTTCAGCCAGAAGTTGATGTAACTGAGCATCGCTTCCATGCCTCTTCGTTACCACAAAATGGTCCACCAGTCAAGCATCAAAAGCCAGCTGGAGCTCCTTGTTGTTTTTGGTACTTAGATGACCAGGAAGCCCCAACAGCCTGAATCTTAGTCCCTTGAGTCAACTAAATCTGAGTTTCAAAATTTTGAATGGCAATGAAAATCCCTACTCTTACTTGCCTGGGTCAGGGCCATAGGATATTATTCCCACCATACTTGTGGGAGAGGAAGAGGTTGGGAAAAGTACTTTGCTGTTTCCTGAAAATAACCTTGGGAGCAAAGATGCCTGGGTTATATTCTCAACTCTGTCAATTTTCTTAACTGTAAATGAAAGGATTGGGTGAAGTAATCATTAATTTCTCTTCTAGCTATTACACAGAATCT
This sequence comes from Phascolarctos cinereus, assembly GCF_003287225.1. Lineage (NCBI taxonomy): Eukaryota > Metazoa > Chordata > Mammalia > Diprotodontia > Phascolarctidae > Phascolarctos > Phascolarctos cinereus. The sequence goes on along the minus strand of NW_027556098.1, from coordinate 273,819,732 downwards.
CTGATTCTGCTTTTCTACTATTCCTTTCCAACTCTTGGTCCAGATCACCGTCTATTTATATTGTCTCTTCCAGATATACATACTGTTAGACAAGCTTTATGCATTTTAGACATTTAAAAATGTTATTTTGAACAGGGGTCCCAAAGGCTACACTAGACTGTTATATGAGTCTATAAAAAAAAAGTTAAGAACTCCTGCTCTATAAAGTGTTCATTCAGATATATGTCAAAATATAGGCAATAGATATTTTCTATTCCTTTGTTCTATTCTGTCCAGGTGGACAGAACAAATTCCTTTGAGTGATTACAGCTCTCATCCTGGAGACTGTACAATGTACTGGCATTTGACACAATAAATACAATGTCATCTGAAAGCAGTAGCATATAGAGGATTTCTCCATCCATAGATACTACTACTACTACTACTGCTAAACTGGCATTTATACATCACTATAAAGTTTGCAAAGCAGTTTACAAATACTATCTCATTTGATCCTCACGACAAACCTGAGAGGTAGGTGCTCATTTTACCGATGAGGAAAGTGAAGTTGAAAGAGGTTAAGTGACTTGCCCAGGGTCACACAACTAGTAAATGTCTAAGGCTGGATTTGAGCTCATTTCTTCCTGATAGCAGGTCCTGTGCTCTATCCTTTGGGCCACTTAGATGCCTGTGATCTGTACATTAATCTGTACCTAGGTCTGTACACTGTACTTTGTCTCTTTTATCATATTTACCTGGATTTCACTATCAATTTGCCCATTTATCCTGAGCAATTTATTATTGCCCTATAGTATAAAGCTCTTTCTAAGGATGGTAGGTCCACAGCTACCTGCAGAAAAATCTGGTGAAAAAAAATTTCATATGTTTAAACACCTACCATGTTCAAGGCTCTGTTCTAGGAGCTGGGAGAGGTATGAAGATGAAAAACAAAGCTGGGCCTGCCTGAGGGAGCTTCCCTTCTACAGTGTTTGGACATGGGGTAGAAGTGTCATTTATACAGATGATCATGATACAACTTAGGTAATTATTGGGGTAAAGGAATGATCCAGACACAATATTTTAGGGAAATATGAAGAATGAGAAGTTACTTTCAAATGGTGGAGTCAGGGAAGGTTCACAGAAGAAGCAACACCTGAGTTGAACCCTGAATGAAGAGAAAGACTTTGAAACTTGGGGATGAGGAAGGACAGCTTGAGTTAAGACATGGAGGCAAGAAATGACATACTGAAATTCAAGAAACAGTTGGCAGTCCCACTTGGCTAGATTGCAGAGATTTTTAAGGGTAACGCTTTTATATAAGACTAGAAAAACAGGTTGGAACCAAATGATGGAGGGTCTTAAGTGCCAGGCTAAGAGGTTGACATTTTATCTTAGAACTGATAATGAACTACTAAATATTTTTGGTCAAAGAAGTGACATGGACTGATTATTTTATTGGCTATCTGATATTATTTTGAAGGCTATGTGATTGGAAAGGGAAATAGGCAGTAAAATTAAGACCAGTTAGGAGGCAATTACAAGAGTCCATGAGAAAGGTGATATATGGGGGAGGGGGATGAACTAGAATGGTGACTGTGTGAATATAAGTATCAGCTCATATTAATATTACTTGATTCCTCCCATTAATGAACACTTATTAGAACTTGTTTGGATATGAAAAAAAAACAGCATTAACAGAGAAATTCTGTAAAGGAAGATCTAATTCCCTCTTCCCCCACAGAAATGTTTAAAGGGCAGTGCCCAAGAAGATGTTACAGTAGGTTGGATTCAACTGAACAAATAAACCCTATGCAAGAAAATACTTGACTGAATACCTTACTAATACGTTAATGAATACCTACAATTTTGTGTAAATATTGGAGACATTTCTAGCTCAATATTAAAATATAAGTATTACAAATGGTGAATTATGAGGGAGAAAAGAAGTAAAGGATATCATAAAAATATGGAAGTCAAAAAGAAGATGGACTGGTCATGTGACAGGAATGTAACAGGAATGAGAAATAATGGGAGTATAGCCTATGTGCACCATTGGTATCCTCTTAACAGTTTGGAGAAAACAAAGGCGGCATGCTTCCTGGATCCCTGGGTTGAACCTATGAGAGGACAAGGGCAAGAACTACAGAAGACAAGAGTGAGTTGCAACCCACATTGTTGGAAAGAATACCAACATTGATGGAATCATAGATTCATTTGAGGGTTTAAGTATAAATATGTATAAATATAAATGTCAGATAGATATAAGCCTGTCAACAATGACAATTATAATTTGAAATTGTAATTATTAATATCCCTAAAGATAAACAACCACAAGCATTCCTAAAAAGAAGAATTAGATTACAAATCAGTGTTTGTTTTGCTTAGTCCCAGTGGGGCAGAACTGGGCCCGAAAAGGGGAAATTGTATAGAAGCAGATTTAAATTCAAAAGAAGGAAAAATCTCCTCATGATGTGGGTCTTCTAAAAGTAGAATGAGAGCCAGCTAGGTGGCACAGTGGATAGAGTGCCAAGCATGGAGTCAGGAAGATTCTTCTTCCCAAGTTCAAATCTGGCCTCAGGGATTCATTGGCTGTATCATTGTGGGCAAGTCACTTGATCCTGTTTGCTTCAGTTTCTTCATCTCTAAAATGAGCTGGAGAAGGAAATGGCAAAGCGCTCTAGCGTCTTTGCCAAGAAAACCACTCATGGGGTCATAAAGAATAGAACTCAACTGAAAAATGACTAAAACAAACCAAAACAAAAAAGTGAAATGGATGGCATCAGAGATTTCCCTTACTGGATGTCTTCAAGGAGAGGGTGAATGCTAGTTGGTTATATTAGAGAAGTGCTTTTATTGCCAGTATGGGAGGACTATTTGGCTCTTGAAGTAATATTCAACACTAAGATTCTAAGATCCAGTCAGAGAAGGGGATGAATATGAAATGTGCTGTGGAGGCAGAATTGATAAGACTTGGCAACTACTTGAATGTGGGAGATAAGGGGAACATTCAAAGACAACTCCAAGGTTTTGAACATTGGTGAATGAGAAGACCATATTATGTGCAGAAATCTAAAGGCATGACACAGCAGCAAATTTAAAACATGGTGGTGGATGTAGGGTTTAGAGTTAATATGATGTGTTAAATTTAGATATGTTGAATTTTAGCAGTAAGATACTATCCAAGTCATTATGTCCAGTGGGTGATCAGAGTTCAGGAATAAGATTGGGACTGGGTATATAGATGTGGGAATCATTTCTATATTTGGTATTATTAATGTATAATGGAGATCACCAAGTTAAAAAAATATGTATAAGGGGAGATGGGCCAGGGAAGGATCAAGGGAAGAGTTTTTTTTTTAATTATAAGGTTGAATTGAGCACTAGTATTTGTAGGTGTTGGGGAAGAAACCAATAGACAGGGTGAAATTCAAGTGTTTGTGTGTGTGTGTGTGTGTGTGTGTGTGTGTGTGTGCGTGTGTGTGCGTGAGAGACAGAGAGAGAGAGAGAGAGAGAGAGAGAGAGAGAGAGAGAGAGAAACCTTAAGGTTTTCAAAGTGTTTTACATGCATTACTTTACTAAATAAAACATATTACAGATTAGGCAACTTAAAACATCATGAAGAATCTCTCTGAAATAATTGAAGTTTGGGAAAAAAAGAGATAATGACAGACTTGGAACTCAAAAATAAAGAAGTAGAAAATTTGACAGGACAGAAACAAAATAACACTTAAGAATGCATGAATTCTATATAAGTCGAACTGACTTTTATATAGGACTGACCTTTAATATAGTATGTATAGAGATAATATGAGGATCATTGATTTCCTGTTCCCCCTCCCAAAAATGATGAATTAAAAAACCGGAACCCAATAATATGGGAAAATACAATAAAATTACTCAGAAGTTTTGAAGATAGATGACAAAGTATACAATGCCAGCTTTCATACAATCAAATTGGGGGGAAACTTCAAGGTAACTAGTCGTTAATGCCAAACAACAAATTTTGCAAGTACTCAAGACAAATACTTTTAACTACAAAGCAAACTCATTTTGAACTGTCCAGGACTACTCTGCATCTATGAGTAATCAGAATAGGCATTGGAAAAAAAAATATTCCCCAAAAGCAAATATTTAGGTGCTCCTTGAATAACATACCCTATAATGGGTTAGCCTAATTATCAAGGATAAAATTCTGAACCTTGAATGAAAGGGAGACATTTTTGTTATTAATCCAAAAGAAACCAAAGGTAAGCAGAATATTCAGCTTGTAAATAATTCTTATATGAGTAACACAAGTTCAATTACCAAGCAATGAGATCTATTCTCTCATATTTCTGAGGCAAAACAAGGCTTTTAAAAAAGTAGATGAGTGAAGGAAAAGGATCAATCAGTCAACCTATTTGACCAGTACAACTCCAGTCCTCTAGGATATGTTTTACCAAGGTCAATAAATCCAGAGACTGATCATACCATAAATTTGCAGTGAACACATTTGGCACTACTGTGACTTTTTCCAGGAGAATTTAGCATCATATGATTAGGAACAGGGAAGTCTTTTGGTAGGGGGTGAGGGTTTGGCAAGGATTTACTAGTGATAAGACAAAGGAAAAGGGATATTTACTGGTAACTAATAGTGTATGGTCAACCATATTTCCCAGATTGTAAAGAGAAGGAAGGGAATTCAGAAGAGGAGCGACAAATTAGAAGAATTAAGTGTAGAGGCACTGATGGTCATAGCGAGGAGAAAGAATAGGGTTAGGAAGCAGAAGAGAAATTGAAAGATAGGAAGCTTTCAGAACAAAATCAATAGATATACAAGAAGTGAAATTGAAAAGTGGGAAATAATAGTTGTATTAAATGTTTTTGATAAAGGTCAGATTTATAAGCTGCATTGGGAATTAATACAAATGTATCACTAAGAACCATTTCCCAGTGTACATTGTCAGTCAAATGATATGAACATTTTCCAAAAGAGTTACAAACTATCAACAATTATAAAAAAGATCTCTCCAAATCGTGTAGGATAAGAGAAAAGCAAATTAAATCAACTCTGAGGTTTTATCTTATTTTTAGTAAATTGACAAATATGACAAATACAGAAATAGTCATTGTTGAAGGGGCTAAGACAAGACAGATATGCTAATACACTGTAGGTGAAGCTGGAAAATGATTCAGAATCATTTGAGAAAAGTTACTAAAATATTCATGCCCAGGTCAAAGATAGAAAGAAAGCTGAAACATTTGTAGCAGTGCTCTTTGTGACAACAAAACAAAACAAAACAAAACTGGGAATAAAATGGGTGCCTATTGACTGGGGGATGGCTGAACAAATAGTGGTATATAAGAGCAATGGCACATTGTTAAGTCATAACAAATAACATATACGAGGAGTTCAGGGAAACATGGAAAGACTTGTAGAAAATTATATCATGTGAATTAGGCAGAACCTGGAGAATAATATACACAGAGACTGGAATAGTGTGAATGAAAAGAACACTAAAATGAAGTTGAACCCTGAATAATTGTAATGACAAAAAATGTTACTGGAAGAGAAATGATGAAAATATATTTCCACCATATGAGTATAAAGGAAATATGTTTATAGAACATTTTGTGTATCATCAGATGTCATCTTGTCAGTGGTCTTTGTTTAACAATTTATCATTTTAAATATAAACTTTATCAATATCTTTTACATTTGCACTTACATTTCACGTTATATCTCTCCTCTATCTCCTCCCAGAGGACTGCCCTTTATAATAAATGAAGAGGGAAAAAAAAAGAAATATCCTCCTTAACTGTTGAAAAAAAATAGTCTTATGATTGTATGCAGTTCCATAACCCAGGTCTCCGTTTCCACAAAGAAACAGGGAAAGATGTCTTCTTAAATCTCTTAGGAGCCAAGCTTGATTCTTCATTAGTTTTCCAGCCCTCAGTTTTTATTGTTTTATTGTTATTGTTCTATTCATCTTCATTGTTGTAGTTATGTTTCTCTGCTTCTTTTTACTTTACTTTGCATCAGTTCCTGTAGGCCTTTCTATCCTTCTCTATTTTGATCACATTCATCAATTAAAAAAACAACAGTATAGTAATATTCCATTACATTCATGTAACACAAATTGTTTGATCATTTCCCAATCAACAAATATCTTTGTTGTTTCCAGTTCTTAGCTACCACAAAAATTTTTGCTTTCCTCTCAGTTTGGCTTTCAACCTCATCATTCAACTGAAACTGCTCTTTCTAAAGTTGCTAATGATCCCTTAATTGCTAAATCTGATGGCCTTTTCTCAGTCCTCATATTTCTTGATCTCTCTGCAGCCTTTGACACTATGTCAGTCACTTCTCCTTGTTATTCTTTTTCTATCAAGCTTTCACGACCTTTCTTTCTCCTAGTTCATTTCCAACCCATCTGATCATTACATCTCAGTCTCCTTTGATAGATCTTCAGCTCATATCCACTTACCGTGGGTGTTTTCCGAGGCTCTCCCCTAATCTTCTTCTCTACTCCCTCTATTTGGATTGGTGAGCTTATCAGCTTCTATGGAATCAGTTACCATCTCTATGATGACAATTCTCAAATCTACTTATGTATCCCTAACTTCTCTGCTGACCTCCAGTCTTGCATCTCCAACTGATAATTCGATATCTTGAACTAAATATGATATAGAGATCTTAAACTCAACATGACCAAAACTGAACTGAATTCTTTCTTCTTTCCCATTTAACTATAGCTGAGGGTATCAGCATCCTCTCTGTTACCTAGGCTATAACCTAGGTTGTAGCTTTCACTAGACTTCTCACTCTATCACCCTTCTCCCATCCAATCAGTTGTTAATTCCTGTCAATTCTCTTTCATAACATCTCTTGTATACACCCCCTTCTCTGATAATGCAATTATTCTGATACAGCTCATCATTTCAACCCAGATTATTCCAATATTTTTGTTGGATTATTCTAACAGCCTTCTGATTGGTCTCCCTGCCTAACATTCCTCTCTACTCCATTCCATCATCCACTCAGCTGTCAAATTGATTTTCTTGAAGTCTAATATGACTAGGTAATGCTATTTATTAAACTTCATTGGTTTCCTAGTGCTTCCAGGATCAAATATAAAATCCCGTTTTGCTTTTAAATCCCTTCATCACCTTGTCCTGTCCTACCTTTCCAGTCTTCTTAGACCATGCTCCCCTCCACATACTCTTTGATCCAGTGACAAGACACTGGCCTCTTTGCTGTTTCTCAGGCAAGACACTCCATCCCCGGGCTCCATGCCTTTTCATTGTCTGTTCCCCATGCTTAGAATTCTCTTCTTGCCAATCTTTAACTCCTGGCTTCTTTCAAGTCTTAGCCAAAATCCCACCTTCTACAGATGCCTTTCCTCTGATGCTCATCTCCAATGTATCCTGAATATAGCTTGTGTGTACAGAGTTATTTGCATGTTTTCTCCTCCATTACACTGTGAGCTCCTTAAGGCAAGATGCCTCTCTTTGTATACTTAGTGCAGTTCCTAGCATGCAGTAGACACTTAATAAGTACTTGTTGACTATAAACATGTACATGCATATCGAGACCTTTGTTTTTGTCACTGACTTCCTTGGGAGTATGGGCCTAGTAATATTTTTATTTGTCACAAGAAAAGGCTTATTAAGTTTGTGTGTGGCAGTGTATCCAGAAATGACTGTTATGCAAAAAAGGTATGAATAAAACTTATTTTAAAAAGATTCTTTAGCAGACATAACAGAACTATTTTTGATGACTCTTTAGTTATTAGCAAGTGGGGACATGAGTGAGGAGAAATGCTCTACAAAAATGTTTGCAGCTGTTGTGGTGAAAGTCCAGCATAGACTCTAAGTCAAAGAAACCTTTATATTAATGGTGATCCCAGACATCTCTGTTTGCTGTTGGCAAAGTACTGACCACATAAAGCCTTAGAATATTGCAGACCCCCTACATTAAATTTATAATCATTCCAAAAAGTTTAATCTATCTATCTCTACAGAGAAAAATTAAATGGATAAACACCTATTGTCTAAACTAGGAATACACTTGGGTAAATAATCTAATAGAACTTTTCCACAGCCCCCTTACACTTATACCCTCAAATCCCCACGAACCCACATACCCTCCACAGATGTGTATGCACACATACATGTAACCATGTTAGCCAGACATTGAAAATGCACAATGAGTGGGACCCAGAATTGAACAGGAAGAGAAGAGCATTAGAAAAATGGCAAAATTATTTATATTAGCTCAGGATTATCCCTGAATTAAAGATCCTTTTTTTAAAAAAAAAACAGTCTTCTTCTGGTGGTGTTATGTGGCTTGAATCATATGTAGTCTCTGATGAGATGAAGTTGAAAGTGACCCAAAGGACAATGGAGTGGGACTTAGCAGGTTTGTATAGGCTGTAATACATTACAAAAGAAAAATTGTTCAGGAAAAGTGGTGTAAAAAATATCTGAAAAGTGTATAACTGAAAAAGATATGTTCTTTCCAGGTAAAGAGTAGGAGTTTTCTTCTGTAAAGCAGGCCTGATTCAGGTTGGTCTCCTGTTTATTTAGATTTGCTGCTAGAATAGAACAAGAAACTTGATTAGTCACAATTTAATAAAAATACTTACTAGACCATAGCATAGAAAGGATATTCAACAAAGATATTTCACCCACCAGTGAAGGTGACTCCCACAGCCTTGGAACACTTCACAACCTGAAGAAATTTGTATTCCCTTAGGCAACCTGGAAGTCAATGGGGTCAGAAGCCCCCAGGAAGGGTAGTCAAGAGAAGTCTAGATTGGGCCTTAGCCCCCTAGTCCAATCAAGTTCCAAGGACAGCTTTGTTGCCTGTCAGGCAAAAGCAAGCAAGCAAACAAACAAACAAGCAAATACCTCCTCAAAAACCCAAACAAACAAAACTAGCCTAACCCATGTGGTGGAAGGATAGTGAACTTCGGTACATACTGACAGCTCATGTGCCCCATTAGTATCATTGGGATGTTGACAGAATGCAAAGAAGAGGCCCAGCACATTGGGTGAACTCTCTCCTCTGGTGAGCTTGTGGAAGGACAGGGAATTGAGCAGCACAGGATGAGCATGCATGGATGGGTTATGACCTGCATCCCTAGAGTGAATACTTCCCAGTAGGGGAGTGGCTCAGAGCAGCCTAAAGCTTTCCTGAAGGGATAGGAGAAGGATCAGACAAGGTTGGGCAGCATCCCTGGCCAAGGGCATGAAAGAGAGAGAACATGAGAATAATGTATTTTTAATGTATTAAAATGTCCTAAGGGCACATTAACTTAACAGTTTTTACTTTTTAGAGGAGAATTTTATTGATTAAAGACCAATCATCTTACACATTTTCATTGGAGATTACATTTCTATTAGATATCCCTCTGAGCTGGGGCCTGAGGCAGAATTTTCCTTCCTGATGAAGGTGGGAAAGTGAATCAATCATGCTATAACCAACAAGGGCTTAAATAGGCTTCTGAATATGTGACCCACCCCTCATGGCTGCCTGACCTCCAGTGGAGGCTGAGGACCCAAGATTCAGTGATATGACTCCCTCTTTCTCTGCACAGTGGCTAATAAGGAAATTAACATTTGAGCCTGGACCTTGGCATGAATGCCCTTGCTGAGGAGAGAGGGCATTTAAATCAGCCACCACATGACCAGCGAGGACCCAAGGACCTCATCTCTTGATAGTCTCACAATTCCTTTCAACTCAAATAAATTTCCTGACTGGGACCTAGGGCACAGTTTCCTTTCTTACTGGGAAAGCGGCAACTATCTGCCATCTAATGGCTACCAAAGTCTTTGAATCATTCAAACCAAGGCTGCCTTAGATGAAGACTTCCTTTCCCTGCTTCCACTTTCTGCTGTGATTCCCATCAAGCTCAGCTCTAACTCTCCCATAACCTCATCCAACACCTTCCTCTTCCTTTCCCTTTACTCTCTCAAATCCTGTTCTATCGTTAAACAAGCTCCTCTGCACACTAAGCTTCTTTCTCTTACGCTTCCATCTTTTTTACAATGATGAAAATTTGGATACTGGCCATTCTGCCCAGTAATGGGTTGCTCCAGTCAGAAAGAGTAGTCAGATTCTTTCTGCCTCACTGCTACTTCCAAGCCTTTTTCACGCTTCCAACACTCATCAACATCTCTTCTTCTAGAATGACTCCATCTACCTCTACAACCCAGTCTCACTTCTTGTCATAATCACTGACCAACTTGCAGAGTATTCTCCCTCCATTTTTAAGGAGTTTAATACCTGACTCATAATCTTTCTGTATACTCTAGTGCCTAATTTTATGTTTATGGGTTACAATATATATGTGGATATCTACTCCAAAAACTTGAATTCCTCCTTGACTTTCATGATCTTAACTCCATACACAGGGATAGTCATACCCATGATCTTGCCATTGCCCACAAATGTTTCATGTCTATTATCCAAGACTCTGAAATTTCTCTTTTTAACTATAACCTCATATCATTCACAAGATCATGCATTTAGAGATAGAAGAGAGTTTAGAAGTCACCAAGACCAGCCTCCTTATTTTACAGATGGGGAAACAGAGCCAAAAACATTAAGTGACTTGCTCATAGCTGGTCATATGGCTGGGTCACACAGCTAGTAAATATCTTAGTCAGGATTCAAACTCTTCCAGATTCCAAGTCTATTTCCTTATGTAATGCTTAGTCACCAAATTCTCTGCTGTTACACTCCTAAACTATGTCCATCTCCACTGAAGCCTTCAGTAACTCTTCCCCTAAATGCTTCTTCAGTCTCTCCTCATCTCTGCTCCAGTCTCATTTTCATTTCCTTGAAATCTTTTAACTGTAGTTAACTTATTTAACCATGCTGTCCTCCATTTTCAAATCCCTTGACCCCTTGTCCTGTCATTTCTCAGTCCTTTCCAAATACCAACTTTATATTATTAGTTCTATTTGTCTTCTCTATTCCTACTTAAATAATGCTGAATATGGCCTACAAATTGATATTATTGAATCAAAACTGGATTCTGGCTGTTACATGGCAATCCTTTAACTACCTATGAAACTTTACTCATTGACTTTATCAGAGCTTTTCTTCTCTCCTCAGATTCCCTATGACTTTTCTTCCCCATTTTTCTCAGTAGATCACTGTATCTCATCCTTTACTGAGAAAATCAAGGCCACACAGGTTTGACTTTGTTACTCTGCTGATAAAAAAGCTTCAGTGGCTCCTTCTTGCTATCCCTTCTGAGTTTCCTCTTCTCCTCAACTTATATTTCAATTCTCCCAACATCACTTTCATCATTTTCTTTGTTTCGGTCTCAGAGGAAGAGGTGGAACTTATTTTTTCAAAGCTAACTACTCTACCTGTGCCCTCGATTCCTTACCTTCACGTCTCCTCAGAGAGCTTACTGTCCTTGATCATTCCTTCTTGTTCATCTTTAAATTCCCTTTCTGTTGTTTAGATAAAAAAAGCAAGACCAAAACCCCCTTACTTGACCTTGCCATTCTTAAGCTATATCTCTTCTTGTTATCATTCCCAAACTCTTAGAAACTATGATCTATACTCACCTACATTGTTTTACTTTTCACATGAGGCACTTAACTCTCAATCTTTTGTAATCTGGCTTCCAGTCCTACTTTTCCACTGAAACTGATCTTTCCAATATCAGTATCAATTTCTTAAGTGATAAATATAATAGCCTTTTTTTTTTCAATCAGAATCCTTCTTGAACTCTCTATGGCATTTTACTTGTTGACTGTTCTCTCCCTCCTGGATGCTCTCTCTTTCTTGTATTTTTCAGGACATTGTTCTCTTCTGGATTTCTTCCTACTTGTACAAATAACTTTTCCCCTTGGTTGGATCACCATCCATGTCTAGTGTGGGTATTCCCCAGGATGCTGTCCTGGGTCTTCTTTTCTCTCTTTTCCCTACCCTCATCTATAAACAATCTCATCAGCTCCCATAAGTTCAATGATCATATCTATTCATATTTCTTTGAAATCCATGCATACAGTTCTTATCTCTCTCCTGAGCTTCTGTACTAAATCACCAATGGCATCACAAATTCAGCATGTCTGAAACAGAACTCATGACCTTTTTCTAAAAAAACTTTTTTCTTGCTGTTATGTTACCATCATCCCTGTCATAAGTTCAGAGGGATTTACTCTTCCCTTTCCCTCAGACCCTGTATCCAATTGATTATCAAATCTTTTAAACTTTTCCCCCCACAACATTTCTCCAATCTACACCCTTCTCACCCTTCATAACACAAATATGCTAACTTAGAGCTTGGTCAGACATCAAAGACTCCAAGGTCTTCCACTGCATCCCAGACCATTGCCAGTCACGTATACTTTTGTCTTGCCATGGGACTTTGATGACTCTGGAAGAGATGATGAGGCTGATGACTTTGTGTGGCTCTGCCTCAATTGAATCCAATTTACTCATCAGTCAACACACCATCCCATGATGTCATTGATTCTTTTCAAAAACAAAAGACAAAAACAACGACAAGACTAACTCAGGTCCTCTTTACCTTTTGCCTAAAATTTTAGGAGTCTACTAGTTGTTTAGTCTTAATCCAGTCTTTCTCTTCTCCATACCAGATAGATATTCCTAAAGCAGAGGTCTATGTCATTCCACTGACCAAGAAGTTTAGTGGCTCCCTCTTGCCTCTAGGATAACTTCTTCATTTGACATTTCAGTCAAAATCTGCTTCCAACTTATCTTTCTAGATTTTTTTTCCATTATTCCTTCTCGTGTACTCTACATTTCAGAAGAAGCCTACTTACTCTTTTTTTTGTAGGCAATTGGGGTTAAGTGACTTGCCCCAGGGTCACACAGCTAGTAAGTATCAAGTGTTTGGTCTGAGACTGAATTTGAACTCAGGTCTTCCTGACTTCAGGTCTGGTGCGGTAGCCACTGTGCCACCTAGCTGCCCCCTACTTACACTTCTTAACCTATAACATTCCATCTCCTACTTCAATAATTGCATTGACTTTCCCCTCATGCCTAGAATGGTCTCTATTCTTACATCTGTCTCTTAGATTACTTTTGTTGTTCAGTCATTTCAGTCATGTCTGACTCTTTGTGACCCCATTTAGGGTTTTCTTGGCAAAGATATTGGAGAGGTTTGCCATTTCCTTCTCTAGTAGCTCATTTTATATATGAGGAAACTGAGGCAAGCAGGGTTAGGGTGACTTGCCCAGGGTCATCCAGCTCGTGAGTGTCTGAGGCCAGATTTGAACCTAGGAAGAAGAATCTTCCTGAATCAAGGCTTGTTGCTCTATCCACTGTGCTGCCTATCTACTCCTCTAAGATTATTAGGCTTTCTCAAAGCTACATTTCAATTGCCACCTCTTCATGTGGCCTTACTTAATCTTCCCAGCTGTTAGTGCTGTCTCCACTCACTCCATTTTTTTTGGTATTTATTTTGTATATATTTTGAATTTACTTGCCTGTAGAAGGAAGCAGCATGGTTATAGTCATAGAGAGATGGCCTAGGAGCCAGGGAGAATCTGGCCTCTGACATACACTATGTGGGAAGTAAATTCTATTTCTCAGTGTCCTAGGCAATTCTGTAGACCAGTGGTGTCAAACTCAAGTAGAAATGGGGGCCACTAAATCATATCAAGGCCCTATGGGCCACAAATTGATTAGGAAACTACATATAATATCATATGTACTTTATTGTATTTTTATTTTGGTTAAATATTTCACAATTACATTTTAATCTGGTTTGGTGGGCACTCGGGAGTGTTGTGGGATTCCCACTTCCTGTGGGCTGAGTGTCTGACACCTCTGCTCTAGAACCAATGATAAATTAGAGAGGTGTTGACCTGTCTTGGTGGGAGAGGGAATTTCTTTTCCTGGGAATTCCTTAAGTTAATTAAATCCCAGGCATAGTTCCTAACCTGAAGCTGTCTACACAGGGTTTCCCTGCAGTAGAATGTAGGCATCTCAAAGGCAAGGACTGTTACTTTTTTGCCTTTTTTTTCCCCATAAGCACCTAGCACAATGACTACAATTTGGTATTTGCAAATGTGCCTCCTAGGTGGTGCACTCTCTGTTATTTAGGGAACACCCCATGAAGTTGGAGATCGTTCTTTTTTGATCAGCACTCTGAATTCCAGGGGACATCTCTCCCACCAGCTCCTTCATCTCTCAGATTATTCAGTGTCTCCTCCCAGTTTGGAAAACTACACTTCACAGCAGCCTTCTCTGCTCATATTGACCTATAATTGGAACAAGTATTTATAAAGTAGAGGGTAATGGTGGTCAAGAGGATTCCGAGGGAAGCATGTTTTTATAGTATCCTTCCTAAGGTACATCCCCACTCAGTTGACTGGGACAGGAGATAAAGAAGGCTGAAGCTAATGGACACCAGTAGAGACGTAAAGACCTCTGTTAATGATGAAAAAGCTAAAGAGAGAGAGAGAGAGAGAGAGAGAGAGAGAGAGAGAGAGAGAGAGAGAGAGAGAGAAGAATGGAAATAAGGAAAAAAGAAATAGAAGATTATGGAATTGGAGGAAAGAGAAAAGGAGTGTCAGCAAAGGAGAGTGAATAGAAAATGTGGCTGATTAAGAGGGTGAGACAATGAATAAAAATAAAAGATGAAAACATGGGGAAAAGAGGCATTCCCTTAAGATACTTCATTGCTCTGAGCCCTGGGTTATTTTTCTTGTTATATTTTGATGGGTTTGGGCTCTTTTCTCTCTCTGCATTAGTGGCACCATTCAGATGAGAAAGAGAAAAAAGGAAAATGTTAATAGTCTGTTGGGGAGGGAGGGGAAGAGAAGAAAACACACACAGAAAGGGGAAAAAATCACCAGACGCCAGCACAATGATGCACTCACCTTTTCAGCTAGGTATCTCGACAGCTGGGATGGCGCTGACACAGCTCTCCACAAAGAACAGGCAGCAGCAGGAGAGAGGGCCTGCAAGGTGCGAAAAGAAGGAAAAATCAGGGAGGGGCAGAGATTAGAGTAAGGTATATAAGGGCAAAGAGAGAGTCAGGGATCAGAGATTAGAAAAAAAAAGACCCTGCCCAATTTCACACTGTCATTTGCATTTTTGATTGTCTGCCAGGTGGAATAACACGGGAGAAATGGGGGAGGCAAGAGGTGATTTCCTCCTATTCAAACAGGATGGATCTTCTTTCTGAATCCCTGGTGGTTGTCAGTGACCCATCTTCCCCACTGACTTTATTATTATCATTTTCATCACCTTCTGGCTCCCCTGCCAGGAACGTTCTCAGCACCAGCTGGAGGGGCTTCATCTCGCCCCCAGGATGCCCTGCACTACACAATTCCCATGGTGTTCAAGGTCTTGTAGTTAATTCTGGCATTTTACAAATAAATGTTGTTAGTCATTGGTACTATTAGTATCCTTTCTGTTACTTTATTTGTAAAATTTGGCTTCATTCTTAGAAACTCATTAGAATACTATAGGCTCTATTTATTAGCTACGCACAAGCTCCTGGTGATAAGTGCCTATAAATATACTATATTGTTGCCACAATATATTAGAATCCCATTTTGATAAGAACAATATAATTTATTTTGGTCAAGCCTCGTTGGGGGGGAATCTCAAGATGAATCACCTCCCTTTCCACAAATATAGGTCATCATTCCTATTCTTTAATTTATAGTTTTACAGAGGTGCTGGAAGTCAATTAGAGGCTGTGACATGCTAAGGGTCATGTAGCTAGTATTTTTTTTAAAAGAAGACTTGAACCCAGGTTTTCCTGATTCAAAGGTCAGCCTTCTAACCACTATATCATTATTATTGTTAATAATGTCATTTTTTTTGCTTATCAGTATCATAGTCTAGAACCATACACAGCCTAATCATCAAAAAGCGTTACTCACCTATATGAAACCTATCTAGAGGTACCACTTTCTTAATTGATGCCATTAAATAACGAATCCCTACTTCTTCCTTCTGTTTTGCACATGTTGAACCACCTCAGATGTTGGGATAACTGACCTCGATACAGCATTCTCAGGTCTTTACTTTAATGTCTCTTATATTTGTTGGTTTTAACTCACCTTGTCTCACCCTCTACTCTATTCTGGCTTTGTGTACTTTGCTAGAGACAGTGGCTTGCTTTGAGCAAAAGCTCAGAAATTCTGGCGCCAGGCTAAGGCACCTGCTTTAGGATGTCTAAATTGTTCCGTATCTGCTGATTGCTCCATTAACCTCTTCACATTAATGGCCATTGGTTCTTTTGATAGCCTGACATTCTGTATGGCTTGGACTATACCAAGGATAACAAGTTTCTCTATCTACCATAAAAGGACCCATTTCTGAGACAGATGCCTTTGTATTTTTTTCCCCTATGAGGAACATATGTAGTGAACATATTGTGTTTCCTTACACCGCATATTGTCAGCAACTTATATGGCCCAAGTGTGAAGCCTGTGGGCTTGCCTTTATGATGGAAAGACCCCTTAAGGCTGACTGTGGCATTTGTCTTTGTGACAAGTGTACTTGATTCACAGGAATAAGTCAAGGGTCAGGCATAAGGCACTTGGGATGTCCACATTCCTTGGGCTGTATTTTGGCTTTTGTTCATATGGACATTTCATATTAGAGCTTCCTATGGATTTTTCCATTGCTAGTGTGAAGCACAGCTTAAACAAAGATGCACAAAGCTGTGGGGCAAAGCTAAAACTGAGAACACAAATGTATTGCAAAGAAATACTGCTGGGAGCAGCTGTTACTATAATACCAAGTGCTACTTATTTTAATTGAGGGGCAATAGAATAATAATATTTTGCAATAATAGAGCACCTTTGTAGGAGGCCCTTGGAGAGCTTCCCAGGAATGATGTAATGGGACCCCCTGCCCGAGACCCAAGATGTCATTTGTAACTAGCCCCATTTTTGGCCCACATGTAGTACTGAGACACAAACCAAGTCAACGCATTGACCAAAGATTCTCTAAGGGCACTTGCACATTTGATATGTGGGCAGCAGTATTCCAGGGCTCTCCAGGTAGATGAAAAAAAAAACAGAAAGAATTATGGCAGTGATTAATTAAAGAGATCATATCACACAGGAAGTCAAGAAACCAAAGTGACAGAATGAAAAGCAAGGAACATGCAATTATAAGAGTTCAGGAATTCAGATTAGAAATTCATGGGCTGGCATTCTGGGATCATAGAATTTCAACTAAGAAGGGCCATTGAAAATAATCTGTTCTGAATCCCTTTTTCAGTAGTTGGGGGAACCAAAGGCCTAAAAATCATTTGACTTCTGCTAGGTTGCACAGATCATATATGGTATAGGTGGGGATTGAACCCATGTCCTTTGACTCAAAACACAATTCTCTTTCCACTCCATCATGCTGGGTAGGTGAAAGGTCTAAAATCTACACAGACAAATAAATTCTGTCAAGGTACTGGATTTGACCAATGATGCAAATCTGAAGTGAAGTCAGTCTTACTGATAGGCCCTTTTTTTTTCTATAAAGACATGAATGTATTAGAGCCTACAAGTAGGATTAGGGAAGTGCATTTGATTCCCAAGGGGACTAGAGAATAGCTTCTGAAAAGAAGGGGACATTTATTTGCACATGATGTTTATCTATATCTATATCTATATCTATATCTATATCTATATCTATATCTATATCTATATCTATATCTATATCTATATCTATATCTATATCTATATCTATATCTATATCTATATCTAATCTATATCTAATCTATATCTATATCTATATCTATATCTATATCTATATCTATATCTATATCTATATCTATATCTATATCTATATCTATATCTATATCTATATCTATATCTATATCTATTTCTATTTCTATATCTATATATGCACATATATAGATCACATATATAATCAGAATCACCCTTCCCCTGATTCTTAACATTGCAACATTTCCCTTAATTTCATTTCCCAACAGCCCTCTTCATCCATATTTTCTTTATTTCTCCCTCCTGTTTGTGGACTTTGTTTTCTTCCCATTGAGGTAAATTCCACTAGCAAGCTTCACCTATTGCCTTAAGAAGAAGACCATCTCACAGGTCTGTTTAGATAAGTATTGCCAGGTCAATCAGGGCAGCAACTTGGAAAGATTTCAGATTCTTAGATGGTTTCCAAAATAAGTGGAAATGACACCATAAAAGCTCCTCAGCTTTAAACGGCACAATTAAAGTAGTCTAGGTTAGCAGAGGAGATGCAGATTTTATTTTCCAATTGAAAAACAACCATCATCTGAGTTCGCAAAACTTGACTGAAGACCTCAAACACCTCTTTGGAGGAAGGGTAGATCATATTGTGACATCTGTATCTGTGATTATGGTTTTATGTCTATTTATGTGACTATATATATATATATCTATCTATACATGTATGTATAACATGTATATATACACATACATATATATATATATATATAATACATATATAACACATAATGTTGGATTCCGTTGTATGTATGTATACATATATGTGTGTGTACGTACATATAGGACCTAAACCTATGATTTTACTGGTCTAGGGTCAGTACCTTCTCTGCTATCTATAGTATTAGAGAGTTTTGACCCTCAAGAGTTAAGTGGCTTGCCCAGGATCACAGCTAGTATGTATCAGAGGTGAGTCTGGAACCCAAGTTGTCTGGCTTTGTCAGGCTATTTTTTTTTTTGAGAGAGAGAGAGAGAGAGAGAGAGAGAGAGAAGAGAGAGAGACAGACAGACAGACAGACAGACACACATACACACACACATACACACAGAGTGAGATTGGAATGCCTTCATCTAGAGCATCTGAAGTCAAAACATGCCAGATATTTGACCCTGCACAGCAATGCATTTTTGAACTTTCTCAAAACTCAAGATCTGAAGGAAGGCAAGGGGTCTTAAGTTTGGTTTTGATGTTGTTCCCTTTAAGGAACTCAGGAAAGAAAAATGGTGATGGTGAAAGTGAAGGGTTAAAGGAGATTGGGGACAGAAGAGTTGAGAATGTATTGAAATGCTTAGAAAAGGGTTTGTATTTGATCCTAGAGAAAAAGAAGAGCAAACAAAGGTTATTGAGCAAAAGAATAATTTGATCAGAGCATTAAGAGGGTCCTAGGCCAGCTATTGGAAAGTTGAATTGGGCAGGGGAAATATTAGAGGAGGAGAGATAAAGTAGGAATCTATTACAATTGTTCATGGGAGCAGTAACGAAGAACTGAATTAAGTTGACGTATGTGTGAGTGGTCAGAAGGGGGTGGGTAATACAAAGGATGTTGTAGAGATAGAATCAAAAGGACTTGATAACTAATTAGATACAGGAGGTGAGAGGGCAGAGTCAAAGGGGACTTTTCCCCCTCTTTTCTGGTCACAAAATCATGTGATAATATGATCATGCAACTTAGGCTATTCCACACATTTTTGTCGAGGTGTGATGACAGCTAAGCTGTGTATACTTGACTTTTAAGTCAACACAAAAGAGAGACATGTAGACAGGAATTAATTTCATTGATATGAAAATGGCTACCCTTAAGCAAAATACTGAAGTTTGTCTTTGATATCCTGCCCCTTGACTTCCATGTATGTAGGATCCACCTTTTCCCTTTCCATACTGGCTGCCTTATGTGTCCAAGCACAAAATATATCTGTCTAATGCCCTATTCCCCCACAACTCAACTCTATTTTAAATGGCCAATGTGTTATCCTATACTATCCATATTAGGTAGCATGTTTACACTTTTTTTGGGGGAAGAGTGGGTTTTTTTTGTTGATACCTCAAAGGCTTGACCATCAGGTGACTGTAGCAAGATAGTAAAGGAGGTGTTATGAGATTGACGGGTGTACTATTCACCTCCCCATTGGGTAGGGGCCTTGGGTTGGATAGGGCAAGAAATGGCCTTGATTTCTCCCAGAGAGAAGTTATCAGGAACAGAAAGATTCTGAGCTTTCTCTCTCTCTCTCCCATGGGGTCTGAGCACAGCTGTCACCTGCAGAGTAAATGAGAGCTGCTATCAGCCAGAGGAGTGGTGACCTCCGATCTTACATGGAATAAAAAGAGACTGGGAACAAGCAGAGAGGCATAGTTTAGGGAAATACATGTAAATTGGATTCCCCACGGAAGGCAGGGATGGTCAGCGTTATTCTGGGTATTTATCTTCCTAACAGTCATTTTTATCCTTGTCATGATATCTGTATTTGTTAGTTACACTGTATTTGTCTTACTCTGGCTGCTTCAGTTTGGGGGACATGTTTTATTCCCCATAATTCTCCGAAGTGTTGTTTCTGTGATTTATTGCCTTTTGGAGTTTATCTTATTCTCCCAGTTTTACCTTATTTTCCCCTCCAACCATTGTCTTACATTTCAAAGTTTCACTTTCTACATGGCCCAAATTTGTCTTCTATTCATATTTATTTCAGTATTTGTCTTGTTCTCCCAGCATATATTTTATTCTCAGAATTTATCTTTCTTATTTCAAGAATGTGTCTCAGAATATGGCCTTTTTCTTTTCCCTACTTGGTCTTTATTTGTTTAATATTTTACATCTTTTCTGTGTTCTGCTGTTAGCCTGGAATCTGGGCTTTTGGAGAGAGGGTGCTCTCTTGGGAGAGAAGAGGCTGCTAGAACAGCAGGTTGAAGTGTTTCTGGGCAACTTGGATTTGGGACAAGCTGCTTATAACTCATCATGCCTCAACTTTTTGATCAGGAGAAATGGGGGAGATGAAAGCCCTGGAGACTCATCATGATCTCTGCTTTGCCTCAGAATAGCTGTAAGATTTAAAAAAAAATGGAAGGGAATGAATATTTAGCATGAAGAGGGTAAAAAGGGGAAGTTTTTGCTAAGGATAGAGCTAGTTTTCTCATCTTTCTTATCAGCATTGCAGGGAAGGCAGGTCTACGTGAGTCATTTATACTCCCTTTCTCCTTCCTGGATGTAAACTACTGCAGGTTTTTCACTGTGGATACATTTCTTAAATTTTCGTTTTGATAGTTTCAATGGAGAAGTAGATCTATGTAGTAGAATGGAGACTTTGGTTGAAATACATGTATTTGGTTCTTTAATCATTGCTGATGTTCTTTCTAACTCAAGCTTTCTTTTAAAAGCATACCCCTCTTGAATTTTAGCCTGAGTTTCTTTTCCACTGCCTTGTTTTCTTTCCTACCCACATTCTCCAACCTCAACTTATTCTGTGATAATATGACTGACAAAAGGTAAATGAAATGGCTTTGGTCAGCCAATGTTTCTACCTCCATTTCTTTCCAATTTTACCTCATACCTATATCTTCCTAGAATCTCCTTTTTTTGTTGTCTTCCCTCTGAGATGAAGGCAGTGAAATGGTCAAGAAGGCGGGAGTTGGTGAAATGGATCTCACCAAAGAGCAAAGCTATCTCCTGAAAGGTTTTCAATTAAGGCCAATTGAATGTAGGAAATCAGGTCAACTTCAGGATCACTGTGACTATACACACCTGTTCTGGAGGGCTTCATTTTTCTGGTAGTTCTGTCTAGACTGGGGCCTAAGGTTAGCAACTGATTGGTTCTGTATTGGAGACATTGCTGAAACTCAGGTATCCTCAAACCAGAGTCTTGATATTCCTTAGCTTTCAAAAGGGCCTCCCAAGAATTATTAGATAGTTAAATCCCAGGTAACATATGAGCTTACCAGGGACAGCTGTTACAGAATTTTCATCATCATTCCAGATGTGGAGGTAATGTTCATGTCTTTACCACATCTGGCTCTTTTCCTTGTCATTTGAGAGAGGTCTCATTATAAATACATCAAGGGTGATTCTTTTAGAAAGAGCCATTAACATTATTTGCTGATTATGGTACCCTGACATGAGATAGGGGCAATTTTTAAAAAGATCTCCTCCCACCTTCCCACTCCTACACTCCCTCTCTCTTTCTCTCCTTTTGGTTTTTCTTTCCTTCTTTCTCTAGTTTTCCTTTCTGCTTCACCCTTTTCCAAGATAGGGGAGAGATGAGGGAAAAATACATACATATATCATAAGCAAAGAAGCCTCATCACACTTAGTACACTCCAAGCTACCCAGCTTGCTTCTCCAAATTGTCTAAAAATATTGTCTTGCTCTCTTGCTTCAGGGATCAGAGTTATATTTCCCTCCCCTCATCATCTGTTACCTTCATTGACTCCCTATCCATTTTCAAATCCAATTCAAAAGTTTCCCCTTAGGATCATACAATTCTCCACAGACAGATTCTCACTACCATATTTTTTTTCTCCAAGTTTAAATGTTTCTATACTCTTAAGTCACCTGCTTGCTGCATTCTTTTCCTCTTTTTTGGTTTCCTCTCTGGAGTCTTATTCACTTAGTATCCTTCTTGTATAAATCTTTGTATAGTTGCAGAAGGCATTATGGTAAAGTATCACTTGCTCATAACAGGTCAAGGACATGGTTCAACATACATTGGGAAAATGGAAGCAGGCGGCCATTAAAATACCATAAAACAAACTGGTGTTTTTGCTAGGATTGGATTCCACATCTCAAAAGCAATGTGCCTTTTGCATTTGGTTGTATTACTTTCTCCAGTAATCAATACAATCCTAGCAATTGCCTGTATGTTGGCTAAGCACTGCAGGGATTCTGTTATGGTCATTGTTCAGGAGCTCCCCCCTCAAGTGCTAAGTCTACTTTGTTGTAGGAAACTTTTGGTCTCAGGGTGGACAACTTTGTTCCATTAACACAAGAAGCATGAACAGAGAACTAAGCTCGCTGCTTCTCTTTCTTTGTCCTTTTCCCTCCCATTGCTCACTCCCACCCAGTGATGATCTTTTGACCAACTTCAAGTACCCAGTGCCATCTCCCTTTATGTGAACTTACTCCAAGAATAAAAATAACAGCTATCATTTATATAGCACTTTAACATTTACAAAGTGCTTTACATGTTCTCTCATTTGGTCCTCCCAATTCCACGAGGTAAGTGAAATTATTTCCCCCATTTTACAGAAGAGATAGGAAGAAGTTAAAGGAATTTGCCTGGGTCACATGCAGACAGGATTTCAACTCAACTCAGGTCTTCTTGATTCCAGGTCCTATACTCAATCCACCACCTAGCTACCCTGGAGGAAAAGAAACATGTAATGCCATTTATTTACAGTTTAGCATAAATTTGAGCTGCTATGTTATTTGGTAGGGGAGGAGGGGTTGCAGCATTTTAAAATTGTGGATTGAGAGGCTTTCATTTCTGCTAAAGTAACTTCTGACAACAAGAAGAGGATTTTTAGGGATTTATGAGAGCTCATGACGTGAAATCAGATATGTGGTTACTACTCTCCTATGTGTAAGTTAGATCCCACAGATTTAGGCTGAGACATTAAGGTCTGTGGTGGTGAAACATCACTCATGATAAAGTTCTGGTGGGGTTTGCTGGGTGACAGTGTTTTACAGTGACAATCTGCATGATCCAAGTGCAAATATGGTTTAATGTGGGAGAGGAACAAGCTCATCTGGATTATTTTTTTTCTGTTTACTTCTTCCTTGACATCTCCTGACAGTTGAGAGAATCTACCTCTTGTAGTATTTATTCTCCTTATTCCCCACACCTTCCATTAGTTATTTTCTGGGTTTTAGGACACTGGCCTTTTATTTTTAGCTGACAATTTTCAGTACTATGAATTGCAGATCCTCTTTTAGCCAAGACTTAATCACATCAGGGTTTAGACTGAGTGGGATTTTCCAAGGTTTCGTAACTGGTATGTATAGGGATGTATATGTGGGCTGGCTTCATGTGACTGTGAGTGGATCAGGGGTGGACTTCTCACCTGCTGTATGACAATCTCCCATTCATTTCTTGATACAGGCATATACTAGGGAGGTAACATGGTACAATGCCAAGAGATCTGGATTTGGAGTTAGAGCACTTGGGTTCAAATCATGGATCTGCTACTTACTACAAATGTGACACTGGATGACTCATTTAATTTCTCTGTGCTTTGGTCTTCTCATTTGTAAAAAGAAAAGATTGAGCAAGATAAGGTCACTTCTAAATACCAATCTATGATCCAATCAGATCTGATTCAGTTTGATATATCAAGCACCTAATATGTGCCAGATACTACACTAAGCATAGGGATAAGAAAGGACAAAAATTAAATAGTGCCTGTTCTAATGAGCTTATGTTCTACTGGGGGTAGGACAACATGCACACAGATATACAAATATCAGATATTTATACATTTACAGAATAAATGTCAAATAATTGGAGGGTGGCACTAAAAGCTCAGGGAATCACAGAAGACCTGTCATGTCAAGAGAGCAAGACAATATTTTTAGACAATTTGGAGAAGCAAGCTGGGTAGCTTGGAGTGTACTAAGTGTGATGAGGCTTCTTTGCTTATGATATATGTATATATTTTTCCCTCATCCCTCCCCTGTCTTGGAAAAGGGTGAAGCAGAAAGGAAAACTAGAGAAAAAAGGAAAGAAAAACAAAAAGGAGAGAAAGAGAGAGGGAGTGTAGGAGTGGGGAAGGTGGGAGGAGATCTTTTTAAAAATTGCCCCTATCTCATGTCAGGGTACCGTAATCAGCATATCACTTGAGTTGACCTTGGAGGGAACCTAGAGATTCTAGGAGGTGGAAGGAGAGTAATCATGGGGGATACCCAATAAAAACTCAGAGACAGAAAGTAGAATGTCATGTCTTTGGAACAGGAAGTAGGCCAATTTGGCTGGCATGTAAAGTTCATGACAGGGAGTAATGTATAACCAACCTGGAAATATAGTTTGGAGCCATGCTTTGAGTACCAAATAATGGAATTTGTATTTTATCCTAGAAGCAACAGGTATCTCTGAAGCTTTTTGTACAGGCAAGTGATATGGCCAGATCTGTATATTAACAATATTACTTTGGTTGCTATGTGGCATGTGGTTTGGAAAGGGCAGAATCTGTGTGGAGAAAGTCTAATAAGAAAGCTATTGATAATGTTGGGAAATAGAGCTAAGATGGTAGAGTGACGGGAAGCAATACAATGAGCTCCCTGTACAAAACTCTCTAAACAGATCTAGAAAATGTACCTGACAAAATACTGGTGGGGAAATCCAGAAAATAATCATAGTGAGTCATCTGTCCAGCCTATCTTGACATAGGTAGTCAATCAGAGAGGTCTAAGAATGCTGGGGCTGAGGTAGGGCAGGATCATTGCCTTTCCAATCCCAGCACTACAGTGCCCAGGGAGAGGTTATGTACCAAAGCAAGAGGACATCTCAGACCCATACTAACATTCCAAAAGACCAATACCAGTACATTGAGATGGTGGTAGGTAAGAATTATTAGCTTTGTCACCTACTAATCAGTTTCTGGTTACAGACTCAGGTCAGCATAAGTAGATGTGGGAGGGGGTGTTCTTAAGTAGGGAACCTCTAGGTGGTATATAGTGAGAAAGGAGGAAGAGCAAAAGCCAGTAGAAGTAGCAGCAGCAGAAGTGTAGCTCAGACTCCAGGTACAGAGCTGGGTCTCATTCCCAGCATTTAGTTTAAGGGCAAGAATCCCAGACCAAATGGGAGCCTACAATTTTGCCATTTTGAATTAATGAGCTTTCCATCTAGCTAAGAGTATAGAATCCAATAGCACTGTACTTTACAGACCCAAACCTAGGTTAGAAACTTGAAGAGCACAGACCAGGGAGACAGCAAGCAGACCTTGCCCTGGATTAGCACACTTTGGGAGCACTAAGGACTTGCAGGTCCCCTTCCTGTCCCTGAAATCCAGGGATAACACAACATTTAATATCCCAAGAAAGTAGCAATAGGGCCAGCAAAGGCATTCCCTTCAGAAATATACCAGAGCCCAGCCATCAAGTCTGAAGTCAGGAAGTAGGCAAATACACAAACAAACAAAAACCTACCATAAAGTGCTATTATGTTGGCATGGATGTTTAAGACACAAGTACAGAAAAAAGAGAATGATTCCAAAATATCTATAAGGGAAACTATAAGTACTCAGAGAAAAATGCAGCTTGGGGACAAATTAAACTAGAATTCCTAGAAGAGAAGAAGAAAGTTTTTAAAAAGGAGAAATGTTTATTTAGATGGAATCAGAGATTTTGAGGAAAAAAGAAAGTGGGAAAGAAACGAGATCTATGGGAGAAAGACTCAGAAAGGAAATTAACAGCTTGGTGCAAGAAGTACAAAATGTTGCCCAAGCAACAACTTCTGGAAAATTTGAATGGCCCAAATAGAAGCCAATGTCTTACTGAGACTACAGGAAATATTAAAATAAAGTCAAAAGACTGAAAAAATAGAAGAAAATGTAAGATGTCTCATAGCAAAAACAACTGACCTGGTAAACAAATTGAGGAGAAAAAAAACAGACTGTCTGAACACCAAAAAAACCAAACCAAACCAAAACAACCCCCCCCAAAACCCTACACATTTTCTTTCAAGAAATCTTAAAACAAAACTTCCCAGATCCCTTAGAACTAGAGGGCAAAGTGGAAGTAGAAAGAATCCCCTAGTCACCTCTTGTAAAAAGTCCAATATGAAAACTACCAAGAACATCATCATCAAAATTCAAATTTCTAAGCCAAATCAAAAATAGTATAAGCAGCCAAGAAGAAATCTTTCAAGTACCAAAGAGCTCACAGTCAGATTAACACAGGATATAGTAGCCAGCACAATATAGCAGTGGAGAACTTGGAACATGATATTCCAGAAAGAAAAGGATATTGGCTTACAACCAAGAATAACTTATGCAGTAAAACTGAATGCAATGCTACATGGGGGAAAATGAATTTTCAGTGAAATAGAAGACTTCAAAGCACACCTGATGAAATGGCAAGAGCTATAGAGAAACTTTGGAGTTCAAACCCAGAAGTGAAGAGAAACATCAAGAAAAATAAACATGAATGACCAATGATTAAGGACAAAACAAGAATAAACTGCTTATATCATGGAGAGATGAAAAACAGAGAGATAACACATTTCTCTCCTCTGAATTCTGACATCATCAGTGTCCATAAAGGGAATCCACTTAGAAAAAGGCCTGGGAGTGGTTTTGTTATGTCTCTATTCTTTTCTTTTTTTCACTTATTTATTTTTAACATTCATTTAAAAATTAAATTGCAAATTCTCTCCTTCATTCTTACCCCTTTCCTTTTATGTCATTTTCCTTTTCTGTCATGTTACGGCAATCTCATAGGTATGAGGTGGTACTTCAGAGTTGTTATAATTTGCATTTCTCTAATCAAAGTGATTTAGAACATTTTTTTTCATGTGCCTACTGATAGCTTTGATTTTTTCTTCCAAAACTGCCTGTTCTTGCCCTTTGACCATTTTTCAATTGGGGAATGGCTGTCATTTTTATAAATTTGGTTTAGTTCCTTGTATATTTGAGAAATGAGACTTTTGTCAGAGATGACTGCTGTAAAATTTTCATCTAGTTTCCTTCTTTCCTTCTAATTTTGGTAGCATTGGTTTTTGTTTGTGCAAAACATTTATAAATTTCAAGAATCAAAATTATCCTTTTTACTTCCTGTGACCCTCTCTATCTCTTGTTTGGTCATAAACTCTTCTCTTGTCCATAGATCTGACAGGTAAAATTATCCATGCTCCCCTAATTTGCTTATGATATTCCCTTTTATGTCTAAATCACGTACCCATTTTGACCCTATCTTGGTATGCAGTGTGAGATGTTGGTCTATGCCTAATTTCTGCCAAATTGCTCTTCAGTCTTCTTGGAAGAGACTTTTGTCAAATAGTCAGTTCTTGCCCCCAAAGTCTGGATCTTTGGGTTTATCAAACACTGGATTATTATTGTCATGTACTCTGTATTGTGTACCTAATCTAGCCTACCAATCTACCATTCTATTTCTTAGCCAGTATCAGATTGTTTTGATGATTACCACTTTATAATCTAGTTTGAAATCTGGTGCTGCTAGTTTGCCTTCACACTTTTTTTCATTGATTCTCTTAATATTTTTGATGTGTTGTTCTTTCAGAAGTATTTCATTATTATTTTTTCTAGCTCTATAAAATAATTCTTTGGTAGTTTGATTGGAATGGCATTGGATAAGTAAATTAATTTAGGTAGAATTGTCATTTTTATTTTATTTTATTATATTGGTTCTGCCTACCCATGAGCAATTGATATTTCTCTGATTGTTTAGCTCTGCATTTGTGTGAAAAGTGTTTCATAATTGTGTTCACATAATCCCTGGGTTTGCCTTGGCAGGTAGAGTCTGAAGTATTTTATAATGTCTGTAGTTATTTTAAATGGAATTTCTTTTTCTATTTCTTCCTGCTGGATTTTGTTGATGATATATAGAAATGCTGATGATTTAAGTGGGTTTATTTTATATCCTGAAACTTTGCTGAAGGTATTATTTGTTGTACCTAGTTGTTTTTGAGGTTGATTCTCTAGGGTTCTGTATATGCCATCATATCATTTGCAAAGACTAATAGTTTTGTTTCCTTATTGACTATTTTTATTCCTTCAATTTCTTTTTCTTGTCTTCTTTCTAAAACTAGTATTCTAATACAATATTGAATAATAGTGGTCATCATGGATAGACTTGCTTCACCTCTGATCTTATTAGGAAGTCTTATAGCTTATCCCTATTACAGATAGTGCTTGCTCTTGGTTTTAGATAGATACAACTTATCATTTTAAGAAAGGATCCAACCATATCACACCTATCAGATTGGCCAACATGAAAAAAACCAGGAAAATGATAAATGTTGGAGAAGATATGGGGAAGCTGGGACACTAATGGATTGTTGGTGGAGTTGTTAAGTGATCCAACTATTTCAGAGAGCAATTTGGAACTATGCCTAAAGGGCTACAAAAATGTGTAGACTCTTTGACCCAGCAATAGCACTTCTAAGGCTGTATCCCAAAGAGATCATAAAAATGGGAAAAGGACCCATATGTGCAAAAATATTTATAGCAGCTCTTTTTGTGGTGGCAAAGAATTGGAAATTGAGGGGATATCCATCAATTGAGGAATGGCTGAGCAAGTTGTGGTATATGAACGTAATGGAATACTATTGTGCTATAAGAAATGATGAGCAGGCAGACTTCAGAAAAACTTGGAAGACTTGTATGGACTGATGCTGAGTGAAGTGAACAGAACCAGGAGAACGTTGTACACAGTAATAGCCACATTGTATGATGACTAACTTTGACAGACTTAGCCCTTCTTAGCAGTGCAAGAATCTAAGACATCTCCAAAAGTCTCATGATGGAAAATACTATCCATATCCAAAGGAAGAACCATGGAGTTTGAATGCAGATGAAAACATACTATTTGCTCTTTTTTTCCCTTCCATTTTGTTTTGTTTCTTCTTTCTTGTGCTTTCTCCCATTGGTTCTATTTCTTCCTTACAGCATGACTAATGTGAAAATACGCTTAATAAGAATATATATGTACAGCCTGTATCAGATGGTATGCCGTCTTGGAGAGGTAAGTGGGGAGGAAATGGGAGAAAAATTTGAAACTCAAAAGCCTATGGAAATGATTGTTGATAACTGAAAATAAATTAATAAAAAATAAATTTAAAAAATAATAATAACAATAAAAGAAAGGATCCATTTATTAGTATAGTTGCTAGTGTTTTTAATAGGAATGGGTGTTGTATTTTATCAAATGGTTTTTCTACATATATTGACATAATCATGATTTTAATTGGTTTTGATCTTGATGTGGTCACCTATGCTTACAATTTTACTTATATTATCAGTCTTGCATTACTGGTATAAATTCCTATTGATTTAATCTACTTGCTAGTAATTTATCAAAAATTTTGCATGAATATTCATTAAGGAAATTTTCTTCTGCTTATCCTTCTCTCTCCCTTTTTACCTTCTCCTCTATTTTGCTCCTGACCACTGTCTCTGCCCTCCCTTTTATAACCCCCACCTCTTTCTCTTATCCCCTTTTCCTACTTCCCTGGAGGGTAAGATAAATTTCTATACCCAGTTGAGTGTGTATAAATATTTGCCCCTCTTTGAACTAATTCAGATGAGCACAAGGTTCAGCCATTGCCTGTACCCCCCCACCATCTTCCCCTTTACTGTAAAATCTCTTCCTTGAATTCCTCTTTTATATGAGATAACTTTCCTCATCTTCCCATCCCTTCTCCAAGTGAATACCTCTTTCTCATCAATTCTTTTTTTTAAAGATTATTCCAACATCATCAACTCACATCTGTGCCCTCTGTCTTTATAGAGTACTTCTAACTTTTAATGATAAAGTTGATGGGAGTTACATGTGCTATATTCCCATGTAGGAAAGTAAACAGTTTAACTTTATTCAGTCTCTTATGATTTCTCTTTCATGTTTACTTTTTTATGCTTCTCTTGAGTATTGTATTTGAAGTCAAATTTTCTATTAAGCTCTGGTCTTTTCATCAGAAATGTTGAAAGTCCTCACTTTAATTAAACATCCATTTTTCCCCCTTGAAGGATTATACTAAGTTTTGCTGGGTAGATTTTGCTTGTGATCCTAGTTCTTTTGCTCCCTAGAATATCATAATCCAAACCCTCTGATTGTTTAATGTAGAAGCTGCTAAATCTTGTATTATCCTGACTATGGCTCCATGACATTTAAATTGTTTCTTTCTGGTTGCTTGCAATGTTTTCTACTTGACCTGGGAGTTCTGGAATTTGTTATAATATTCCTGGGAGTTTTCATTTTGGGATCTCTTTCAGAAGGTGATCAGTGAATTCTTTCCATTTCTATTTTACCCTCTGGTTCTAGTATATCAGGGCAGTTTTCCTTGATAATTTGTTGAAATATGATGTCTAGGATTTTTTTTTTTTTGGCTAGGCAATGGGGTTAAGTGACTTGCCCAGGTCACACAGTTAATAAGTGTTATGTGTCTGAGGCTGGATTTGAACTCAGGTCATCCTGAATCCAGGGCCAGTGCTCTATCACTGTGCCACCTAGCTGCCCTACGCTATTTTTTTTTTTGATCATAGCTTTCAGGTAGCCCAATAATTCTTAAATTATATCTCCTCAATCTATTTTCTAGGTCACTTATTTTTCTTTATGTCTAACTTACATATGCCTCTTTGCAACTTCTAACCATTGCTTATAGTTCTGGTGTCTTAGGCTAAATCCCTATTTCATGAGCTAAGCCTTCTATAGCCTAAAGTTAGTTACTATGATATCCAACCCTGTCCTCCCCTCCCCAATATTCTTTTCTCCAAGCTAAATATCCTCAGATCCTTATATGGTACAGTCTAGAGTTCCTTTGCCATTCTTGTTTCCTTCCTCTGGAATGTTCCAGCTTGTCAATGTCCTTCCTAAAGCATGGCATCCTAAAATATAAATGTACTACCGTAAATGTTAGCTAGCCAAAGCAAATGAGACTATCACTCTTTGTGCCTTGGGTGCTGTGCTTCTCAGTAAAGTCAAAGATTATGTTAAGCTTTGTTGGTTGCCGTGCCATCCTTCTGGCTCATGTATAACTAGAAATTCAATAAATTTCACAAATCTAGGCGGTAGGGTTGAAAGGCATATATAGAGGCAGTTATGTGGCAGAGAGAATGAAACTTTGGACCCAGAGTAAGGAAGACCTGTATTCAAATCCCCTCTTAGACATTTACTGGCTGTGTGATCATTTGAACTTGATTTGTACCAGTTTTCCCCTCTGTCATCTGGGTACGACAACATTACTTACCTCCTAGGGTTACAGAAAGGGTAAAATGAAATAATGTTTGTAAGACATTTTGCAAATCTTAAAGTCCTATAAAAATGGTGGCAATTATTATTATACTAATTAATTGCTGTTTCAGTCAATTTGGACTGCTTTTTCTTCACCCTAGATGTTCTTCCCCTTCTGTCTTCTCTTTTTGTTCAGTTGCTTTTAGTAGTGTCTGACTCTTTGTGATCCCATTTGGGATTTTCTTGGCAAAGATACAGGAATAGTTTGCCATTTCCTTCTCCAGCTCATTTTGCAGAGGAGGAAACTGAGGCAAACAGGGCTTAAGTGACTTGCTCAGGGTTATACAGCTAGTAAGTGTCTGTACTTGAACTTTAAGTAGGAATTCTTACAATTGGAGCAAATTCAATTATTCTGAGAGTGGTATTGCCCTGTTCCCCAGAGACTGTTGGCTGAAAGTATAATATTTTCAGGCAGAGCAAAGGAAAGAGAGCCCAGGTGAGGGCAGTGTCATAGCAATAGTGTCTCAGGAACAGTTTCACTCTGCAGGAGTGTTAGAAAACCACAAAGCTAGGGATGGTTATTGTGAAGAGGAAGCGCTTTCCTCACATTGTCAGAAGTCTGAGGCAAAGCCATCTTCAGGCCGTGGTAGTTCAGAGCTCTGCTATGTACATTTGTGCACTCTATTTTGCAAGACTGGAATAGACTCTCTCTGTTTGATTTCTACCTATTGATCCAATCCCACTCAAGGTTTACTTCCTCTGTGAAGCCTTTGAAGATTCCAACAGAAGTCATTTCTCCATACTGAAGTCTGTTAGTGTGCTCTATTTGACTTCTCCTATATACTTTTCAGTATGTTAATGTTATTTAATGCATGTATCTCATTCCACTCAAAGAAGATTATGATTTTCATCAAGGCAGGGTTCATATAATTTTTCTTCCTTATAGCTCCAGGGCCTAGTATATAGCAGTGCCTTAAGTATAGTGGGTGCTTAAGAAATGCTTCTTGAATTAAATTGAAATATTGATGGCCAACTCAGTGACAATAGGAAGCATATCTTCTTCAATCGTTTTTATACCTCCCCCAAGAACTTATCACAGCACTCCACATGTATTGGCAACTCATGTGAGTATTGTCAAATTTGGAGTATGGAACATTTTAAAATAAATTCAGTTTTATCATCATCAAACATTCACTGAGTGCCTGCTAAATGCAAGGCACGAAGGGCTAATAGCTGGGGTATAAGAAGACATAGATAAGGTCTTCGCATTCCAATGAATTAACTATAAAGTTAGAGACATAGAGGAATACAAATAGTAGAATGGAGGCTTCTTGAGGGCAAGACCTCTTTTAGTTCTTATATTTCTATCTCCAGTATTGGAATGGGGTTTTACACATAGTAGACATTTAATCAATGTTGAATTAAATTGAATAAATGTACAAAGAAAACCAACAATAGAAGGAAAAGTAACTGTTGTTGACTGTAACTAGTGAGAGAGTTCAGAGAAGAACTTGGGATAGTAAGATGAGGGCTTCTGGGAGATGAAACTGGAGCCAAATCTTGAAGGGATGGCAGGCCTTGGATGGACAGAGAGGAGGAAGAGGAAATCAGGAGCGGGATTGATTGAAATCTCAGAGGCAGGTGTGTGCATGAGGTAAACAGGGAAATACTAAGCAGATCCCTTTTGTCTAGAGGCTTTTATAGATATGTAGCAGGGTATAAAGTTAGATAGGTTAGATAGGACAAGATTATGGACAACTTCAGATGCTAGACTAAAAGATATCCTATAGGCAGCTGGGAGCCATTGTAGGTATTTGAGTTTGAACTGGGGGTTGGGATGTCAGATTGGAGAGGAGGGGTTGTTCAAAGCAGTGTTTATTTTCAAGTATCATAATTTGTAACTAATTACTCAAGTGTTTATAAGATGAATATTTGAATGTCATTTGCATGCAAAAAGATGCAAATATCCTTAAAATTATTTGTTCACTTAAGCAGGTTAAATATGCTCCTTTCAATCTTGCAAATATTATGCATTTGGTTAATAAATTATTTTTAGATGGAATCAAAGTTATCTGCAGCCTGATCCAGGTTAGGGTCATCACAGATTCTGCTTGATTAGGTAGAGTCCTGACTTAGGAATTTAACTACTATGCAAGAAACCAGGATTCTAAAATGGTAGAAATTTTGTCACACTAGGAATTAGGGAGATGGGTTTTCCATCCCTCTTTGTTATTAACTGGCTGCGGAATTTTGGATGAGGTGCTTGCTGATCCTTAGACCCTGAGTTTGCAAGACTGGTGGTTGGATGTGATTTCTATGGACCTTTCCATGACTCACATTCTGTAACAATTAACATTTGCTTCGTCTTGGTAAGTGGTGGTTTGCAAGTCTTCTATTTCTCTGCAGTTAGGGGACTACAGCAGCAAATGCCCTGCCTCTATCTGATTTCCCGACAAACCCTGGAGCATCCAGGGTAGAAGCTTGTCTTTCTATTCCATCAGCTCTGAAGTGGCAGACATGTGCCACAGGCTCACAGGTATCTCATTGAAAATCTCTGGAGAAGCTCAGGACCTCACAATGTTCCTATTCTGCTTGCTGCCATCTCTGATATTTTCCAACTAGTTAGATACAGATTCTTGTTCCCCGTTGACATTCCCCCCAAATATCTTCAGCCCATTCAGGGGCTTCCTTTTATATTTAATTCTTAAACTTTTCACCCTCATTAAATTAAGCTCCATTTTTTTGGGAAAACCCTGCTCCTGGGGGATTTCTTTAAAAGTCCCACATGGCGATGAAATAAAACATTTCTTCAGCAAGTACCATAGAAGCAGGGCTTGTCAGCATTAAAAGATATAAAGAACAGAATTATGTATGTACTGTACCTGCTTTTGTTTCATGTCCTAAATGACTCTCTCTCTCTGTCTCTCTGTCTTTCACATACACACACACACACACACACACACACACACACACACACACACACACACACACCCCAGCAGGGAGGCTGGTCTGAAATCAGTAGGTATCCCTAAATTTGCTCAACTGCTTAGAAATACCTCATTATAAATCTATTACTTGTCCAGCATTTCAAGGTGACAGCGAGTGGGAGATCACACCTCTCAGACAAAAATGTAGCCCCTTTATGCAGTCATTCAGTCTTTCAGAACTCTTTGATGTCTTTCCTCTGTCTGGACTAGTTCTAGCTAGAGATATCTCTAAGGACTGTCTCTTAAAGGTTTGACTATTAGAACACTGCTCCCTGTTCTCATTCACCATAAAGCCCTTTCTTATTTCTTGTTCCTTTCTTCTCTTCTCTAGAAACTATGATTAGAACACTGAGTTAGCTAAATTTAATCTTTTACTTATTGCATTTTCTCTAACACCTATACATTTTTGTTATGAGTGGATATTATTAGTTACTTACTATATAACAGTGCTTTATTGTATAATAAAGAGAGTGGCAATCTCTTTGACTATTAAGAATGGGGTAGTGACCAGTGGTTTGCTGGTAAATGTTTAATAACCAGATCTTAGAGGCAGGGAAAGTATGTATGAATTACTTTTAAGTTTAATATTTATTGCCAACATTTTCTACATTGCTTTCTTATGTATAGACAATCAAGAAAACAATAAAGCAAACCCTGATTTATAGCATTTGTTGATTTCTTGGTTATAAATGCTCATGCTGAAAATTTAACAACTGGCTTTTGCGAGCCTTATAAGCTGGCTCCAGCATACCCCTGGCAGTAAGTCTGGAATACTTGGAGTTGTGGTGTATTGGAGGAATATTGAGTTCGAAGCTATTTATCCATATGTTGCAGCTTCTGCTCCTAGCCATGTTGACTGTTCTCTGTTGCAGATGAAAGATCTTAGCTTTTTTCCTTGTCCCGAAACTCATCTGCCACGTCTAACCTCAACTATCACTTATAAGCATCCTAGGACTCAAAAGATAGAAGGCACTTTTGAAATCATTAAGTCAGAGGATCAAAGTTGTATAATTGGGAAGAACCTCTGAGGCTATCAGTTGAAACCCTTTTTACATGAGAGGAAATTGATATCTAGAGAAGCTAAATGAATAGTAAGATACAGAACCTAGATTTGAACTCATCTCTTTTGACTCCCAAATAGAGTTTTCTTTTTTTCTTCTTTTCTTTTTTCTTTTTTTTTTGGTGAGGCAATCAGGGTTAAGTGACTTGCCCAAAGTCACACAGCTAGTAAGTGTTAAGTGTCTGAGGCTGGATTTGAACTCAGGTCCTCCCAACTCCAAGGCCAGAGCTCTATTCACTGTGCCACCTAGCTGCCCTGAGTTTTCTTTCTATTATATTCCTTGATGGTTCAATGAATTTGAATATTGCTAAAATTCCCCTCTTCTCTGGAAGTTAATAAGATAAGAGCAGATGAAAGGGAGAGATAGAGTAGGAAAGGAAGAGAAAAAAGGGAAAAGATGTGAAAAGAAGGGGGTAGGAGTGAGAATTAAGTTGAGAAATCTACCTGTGCCCCTCAGAGGATGGTGAAATTTTTGCATAGAGGAGCATGGAGGACCCTTACCCTCCTCCCCTCACAGTCATTTATATCCTATACTCCCTGAAAACAAGTATCTGTTTAAAAAAAATGGAAATACTCCTGACAGGGGCAACATGTCTGGTTACTAACAGCTGTGTGAATTTGTTTATGAGATTCAATTTATTCTGCATTAGGAAGAAAAGTGGCATCTGGAGAGACCTAGGTACCCGAAAGAGCCCATAAGATGGAAGATATAGTTAAAGAAAGGTGAGTGAGGGTAGAAAAACATCCTGCCTCTCTGGTTACTTTTTATTCTCATCTGAGCATTGATGTTGTAGATATAGATTCAGGGGGTTGTTGAACCCCTAAAGAGTTTGTCAAATGTCTTCCCTTCAAAGGGGGGGGATTCTAATTAATAGGAACCCTCCCAGAGGTTTTAATCAGTCTTTAGTGGCCTAAGTTCTGAGCCAAGAGGTTAAGCAAATCCAAAGGGCTGTGCAAGATGAGAAAAGAAATGTGTAGGCTTTAAAGCCAGGGAAGTCAGCCTAGAGTCTTGAGCACTCTACAAAAGGAATCAATATGCATTGGGTAATTTCTCTATATATGAGGAAGTTCTTTTATGGTGGCTGGCCGATAACCATGTCCCATCCTTGCTCCACTGTGCCGATGCTGCCATGTTTTGGACAGATTTGAGGTCAGCAAAGAAGTCAAGAGGTAGGCTGTGCAGAGAAAGGCAGGGACCTGCATTCCAGGCAGATCCACAGAATTAAGTAAAGATCAGGGTCAGAACTTATAAACAGGTTCAGGGGTGAATTAATGGAGGAAGTAAATTCAATTCAAAAAGCAAATACTAAGTACCTACTATAAGCTAAATGTTAGGCATAAAAATAAAATTAAACAGTCCCTATACTTAAGGGTCTGAAGATAAATCTGAAACTGGGATATTAGTCTACAAGGGGAAAGGACAGGCATAAAATTAATGTATCATTAGGTTAAGGTCTATATTCAGCCCAAGATTTGAAGTCTGATAAAGAATATGGGCACTTTCTTAGTATTATTTTTATAAGTTATTGAAAGAAATGTTAAATTTCAGGTAGAGGTAAGTGAAAATAAACATGAGATATTTTTATCCTGCTCAAGGGGATGAACCACCTAAATTAGACACACAGATGCTTTGGGGTATATAGACCCCAGGTTAAGAGCTACTATTTTACTATGTGCCAAGCACTCTGCTATATGTTGGGGGCATAAATAAAAAAAAAAAAAGAAAGACAGCAAGCTAATTCTCATCAAGCTTATATTTTAATTAGGGGAGGCAACACTTATATGAAGGCTTGGCTTCAACTCAGATGGAAAGGCCCAGGAATCTAGGGCCCAGTAGGCCAGAGGGCAAATTGGAAGGGAAGAAGGCAAGGTTCAGTGCCCTTTTGGGAGCAATGACAGGACAGAAGATGCCTGAATAAACACTCTTGGAAAGGGGTAGTGGACCCTAGGGTTGGGGTGAAGCTTTGAATTAGCTTAAGGAGAGGCAGGTATCAAGGGTGACCATCCAAATGAAAGAGTACACAGTGTCTGTTTGGAACAGGGCAACAGTGGTCAGAGCAGAGGAGAAGGGTTCCTCAAAGCCTGCTCTTACTTTATCACTAATTGTCTTCTGATGGTTTTTACCCAAACATAGAGATTTACCAAAGCTGAAGCATGCAGCAATTTATTCTGCAGTAGGAAGAAATTATATTATAAATTGTATTTGTGGTCAGTATTGAAGAGATGAGGTAATAGATAGTAGCAATATGGTGTGCTGGGAGTTTAATTTTATGCAGCAGAAAGTCCATTCTCTAGGAGGATGTGGTCCCAAGAGAGCAAGGCAAGAATCCAGTTACTGGGAAACTGGATAACAGGGCATATTTCATTAGGGGTAAAGGTAAGACTCAAAGATGCTGAGGAATGAAGTTCAGAATAGGACCAGCTATAGGGTTGGCTTGATCGTGAGTTGAGCATCCAATAAGACACAGAACCAAACCTTTTAAATTCTTGCGGGATTAAGGACAGTGCCACACAGTGTCAGAGCCAGAAGTACCCTTAGAAACCACCTAGTTTTAACCTCTTATCTTATAGATGGGGAAATTGTATCCTGAGGAGGTGAAGCTCCTTGGCTAAAATCACTCAGTGAGTACATAGGAAGATGTAGACCCAAATTCATTTCTCTTGCTTCTATAAATCCAGCGTTATCCCCATTACTTCACATTGATTATTAGCATTGGCTTTAAAAATCTGGGACAAAGCTGTCTCTCAGAGGAAGTTGAGTGGTCTCTGCCTCACAAGTTTAGAAGGTTGCAAGGGCTGGGATCTCAGGTGACCATTACAAAGATCCACACATGCATAGCTTGGATTTCCATTTGTGGTCTTTGTCTTCCATCCAATATGCTGACAGGAAATGCAGGGGTGACAATAGCAACATTCCAACAGTGGTGCTGTAAGAATTGCTTATAACTCCACCAGCCTGTCATGAGAGTAAACTTCCTGCCAGTTTAAAGAGAAGCACAATGGAAAACAGTTCTGATCAAGGCCTGGATCTCTGTGTGGAAGGCATTTCCTCTGCAATGCTCCCAAAGGCATTTTGTAAAATAGCAGCAGTCTCTGAAAGGAAAATGTGTTAAT
Organism: Phascolarctos cinereus; assembly: GCF_003287225.1. Lineage (NCBI taxonomy): Eukaryota > Metazoa > Chordata > Mammalia > Diprotodontia > Phascolarctidae > Phascolarctos > Phascolarctos cinereus. The sequence goes on along the minus strand of NW_027556098.1, from coordinate 273,780,994 downwards.
AACATACATTTTGGGTGTCATCGGCTCATTCCCAGAATGGATTTCTTGTTGAGACAGATGTCTATCAAAATGGAGAGAGGAGATGAATTCAGCCGCATGTTGACACTTGATGGACCTAAGGTGTTTGAGTGGCCTGGATAAAATGAGAGCTAGTCCATACATTGTCCCAGATGTTTTTAGCTTCAATTAGCTTCCTAAAAGCAGTGAGGTGATAAAATCCTCCTGTGGGAGTGACACCATTATTGGATATAGCTCTATTCTTTCTTGGAGCTTGGTATGATATGAATGAACGAATGTTTATTATCTGCTACGTGCCCAACACTATGTTAAACACAGTTGGGGAAACAGGATCAGAGTACCTGTGTTCAGATCCGGCCTTTACCACTTAATAAATGTGTGACCTTGGGTAAGTCATAGCTTTTCTGTATCTCAGTTTCTTAATCTGTAAAATGAGAGTTGCATCAAGGTCCCTTTCAGTTCAAAATCTATGAAACTATGAAAAACAACTAATCAGAAAAGACAATACACATTAAGCATCAGTGGAAGGATGATCTGATATAATGCATCATTTCTGGAAATTAGTCTCATATTTAGGAATATTAGTGCATTTTCTAGAGGGAATGACAAACCTATGGTCAGTTTGGATAGAATCCCAGAAAATTAGAGGTTTCAAGTACTAGAACTCAGGCATCCTTATGTCCAGTCTGAAAATCTTGTCTTTGACCCTCATTTTCAAAAGTAGTCTCAGTTCCTGTCTCAGCTCCATTTTCTTGTTTAGTTGTTTCAGTTGTGTCCAATTCTTTGTGAACCCATTTGGGTTTTCTTGGCAAAGATACTGGAATGCTTTGCCATTTCCTTTTCCAGATATTTTACAGAAGAGGAAACTGAGGCAAACAGGACTAAGTGACTTGCCCAGGGTCATATAAGCCAGTAATTATTAGAGGCCAGATTTGAACTCAGGAAGAGAAGTCTTCCTGACACCAGATCTGGCAATCTAATCCACTGTGCCACCCATCCGCCCCTTCTCAGCTCTGGGCTGTTTACTTTCTGGAAGCCTGCATCCAGGCCAAATTGTGCCTGGGGTGTATCATTTGAATTCCCTATACAGAGAAGGCCAGCTTCATCTCTCATTGAACTGGGCCTGCCCCCTGCCAAAGCTCCTCCATGTAGGGAGAGCAAAACAGTCTCCAATCACCGGAGAATTACTGTCTGCATCAGTGTAGACAGAGTGGAAACTGGTCCAAAACCATCTGTGGGGGAATTGATGTCTCCCATTTATTCCCTGCACAAAGAGGAACAGGGGTAGGGCTATCATTCCTTCCTCCCTTCACTATCTGCCTTCCCTCCCCTCCTGCCACAGCATGTAGGGGCTTGCCGTGGAGAGATTTTGGGTTAGTGTGTCTGGGCTGATTGCTGATGGGCAGGGCTTGGAGACAGAGCATTTCAGCTCAGGAGGTGACAAGAGAGGCATGTTGAGGATCTGTGGTGGACATACTGCTGTCCATTGAATTTATCACAGGGCATCTTGTTCCTATTTCCAGAAAAAAAAATGCTAAGCACCAGGCAAAGAGAGTTAATCTGTGTCCAGAGCACTTTGAAATAATAAAATGAAAGCAGGCTCACTGGCTCCCATCCATTTCCATTTCATGCTCTCAGAACCTGAAGACAGACCAATGTGTTTGGCTGGCATGCTTCTTTATTTATTTAACTAGCTGGCTAAGTTAGCTTGTTCACTCTACCCAAATAGTAAGGAAAGGGTGGGTGTCTTGAAAGTTTGATTTAGCAAAGCACTGGCTCAGGTAGTAAGACTTAACTCCACAGATTTCTTCAAATTTGATCCACTCTGAAAGTACCTTATGATACAAAATCCCACCTCCTTGCCACCTGCATTGGAAGTATAATGATATAGCAATTGGCTCTGAAGAGAGTGGACCTGAGTTCAAATCCTGATTCAAATGGTTACTATGTATTTGACCTAGAGAATCTTGGTTAATCTCCTTGGATCTCAGTTGCCTAATCTGTAAAATGAAGATACTTGGGAAGCATCTTGATTTAGTGGATAGGGTGGTAGAAATGGAGTCTGAAAATGCGGTTTGAATTTATCTGTGCTGGGCAGGTCAAGTTACTTCATTTATAAGATGAGGGGGTTGTGGGGTATGGGCACATCATTCAGTTTCAAAAGCCGAGACTTTTGCCCCTTTATCCAAAAAGAATTTGACTCCCATTTGTCTACAGGCCCCAGAAAGCTCTCAAACTTTTTACTCTGGTCTCAAACCAGAGTTCTTTATGGACTCCCTCATCTCCCTTTGAAAGCCCTAGCCCCACCATTTGATCTTATTCAGATGCCTTTCAAACTTCTCCCTTCCAGTTCCCTTCATTATCTACTCCCATTGTCTATTCAATCTCTCACCTAGACCCTTTTCCCAGCCCCTCCTCTGGTCACCCTAAGTTACTTCAGTGTGTACAAGATTCACTCTGGCCACCATTTAAACACTGAGACTTTCTCATGCCCAAAAGGCTGAGACTTTCTCATGCCCACTCATCCTTACTGGTATCACCTGGCCTATATGGCTTATCTCTAATAAACTTTTTCTCTGGCTGAAAGAAGATTTGGGTTGAATTCATTCAGGCAGGGCCCAAATCTTGATCTCAGTGTTCCAGCACCCCTAAACCTCTAGACCTCACCAGTTGGATTTCAAGACCTATAGAGTCCTTTCCAGCCCTAAAATCTATGATACTGTTATTAAATTATTAAGTAAGATAGTGTTGTAGATAGAGCACTGAGCTTAGAATCAGGAAGACTCATCTTTATGAATTCAAATCTGCCCTTAGACATTACTAGCTGTGTGACCCTGTTTGCCTCAATTTCTCATCTGTAAAATGAGCCAGAGAAGGAAATGGCAAACCATTCCATATCTTTGTCAAGAAAACTCCAAATGGCATCATGGAGACTCAGACATGACTGAAAAATTCAACAACAGCAACAGCAACACTATTATTTAATGGCCTCTGAGATCTCTTCAGCTCTAAATCTTTGATCTTTCCAGTTTGTGTAGGAAGACTCTTTATTTCTCAAAGAATGATAGCATTTGACTCTTTGTTCTAAGGATACCACTGGGTCATTTTCAACAGGCTGTCAGGTAGGAGCCTTGTCACAGAAAGGCTGCCTGAGCTAATGGCAAGAACTGGAGTTTCTCTTGCTGTTTTCCTCTCTCCAGATGTGATGCTGAGATTCAAGTCTTCTTGGTCTAGGCACACAAACTATTGGCCTCTCAGAGGCAGAAGCATACATGGATACCCTGGACATCTTGTTTGGGGTCTCAGCTTCTGTCCTGGTTTGCCTTATACCCTTCAGCTTTTGCTCAACAGCCTAGGAGGAATGGAACTAGAAAAAAAATGATATCTGAATCCTCCTTAATCAGAGCACTTGAAAAGACCTGACATGCAGTCATTGTGCTCCCAATTTATTACTACAACAGGACCACAGTAATGCTAATGAAACAGCAATCTGCTGAAACACAATAGGCTATTTATGGAAATGCAGCTCAGCTGGAGCAAGGGGAATACAAAAGGGACCCAGTGTGTAAGGGAAGGATGATTATGTTTCTAGGTTTGCTATTGTCCTGTAATAATTATTGGGCCCAGAACAACAACAACAAAAAAAGTTTGAGGGAAAACACCCATTTTGCGAGTCCTTGGAAAATGGTAATGAGTATGGCTGGGCTTAGGTTTTAGCAGCTCCTATATATGTCATTTCTTAAGGCTTCTCTTTCATCATCGGTGTAGAAAAAAAGATGAAGGGAGGGGTAGAGGAAGCATGGGATTCTAGGTCGACTTGTTCTTCTCAGAAAGTGAGTGATGGATTCCCAGATAAAACACTTCCATTTGCAAAACACTTCATAGATTAGGGAGGAAGTTTTTTTTTTCTCAAATTTAATTTTGTCCTGGGTTTATTCACCTGGAATACACATAGATTTATGTATTATAGGTTAATAAGTTCAACTCCCTCATACCATGAGCAAATGGAGGAGAAAAATGGAAAGTGAGGTCACATAGCTAAAGCCAGTCAGGTTTAGAACTCGGGTCTTTCCTGACTCCTAGTCCTCTCTTTTTCCTCCCTCCCTCCCTTCCTTCTTCCCTCCCTCCCTCCCTCCCTTCCTTCCTTCCTTCCTTCCTTCCTTCCTTCCTTCCTTCCTTCCTTCCTTCTTTCCTTCCTTCTTTCCTTCCTTCCTTCCTTTTTTCCTCATCCTTAAAACACTCACACACAAATATTATCGGCCACCTCCCCCCAGCTTTTCTTTGTAACAACAACAAAAAGGTTATGAAAAACCAATCCACTCGGAGACATGGGTCTGATATCATAGACAACTTTCTCTGTACATAAGTCTTGAAGTCTTTGAAAGGAGGGAGATACAACTGTGCTAACGATGACCAAAATTCATCACCTCTGGCTTTCCCTGAAACCTTTTCATCTTCTTGACTCTCCTAAATCTGCTTATGTTGCCAATGTTCTCATGGTCACCCATGCTCAAAAGCTGAACTTTCTTTGATATCCTTATTACTAATCCCAATTGATTTGATCTATCTAATGACTCTTGCATTTAACACCCGCTTTCCTTTTTCACTGTCTGTCTTCCAATTGAATTCAACAAATATTTATTAAGCACTTAATATGTACAAAATACTGTGGTAGGCTCTTAGAGATTCAAGGATGAATAAGAAATGGTCCTTGACCTTAAATCAATCAATCAATATTTATTATGGATTTGGTATGTCCCAGGCACTGTGCTGGGGTCTGGGAATACAAAGACAAGAGTGAAAGTTTTTAAGGCACTGAAGGAGGTTAGGATTCAGCTGAAGGAGGGAAAAGGTACATATATATATAGGTACCTTCAAAATAGATTAATGGTAATTTTCAGGGATAAGCACTAGTTTCTGAGAGGAAATGGAAAGGCTTCATGTAGAAAGTGGTATTTGAACTGAGCCTTGAAGGAAACTAGAGTTTCTCAGAGGCAGAGGGAAAAAAGGGAATCGGTTCTGGGCATATGGAACTCGTGTGGAGGTATGAAAGAATTATGCATAAAGAACAGTCAGGGGGATATTTAGGCCATATGATGGTACATAGGGAATGGGAGAAATATGAAATAAGGCTGGTAAGGTATGTTGGGACCATGATGCAAAGGGATTTAAGTTCCTTAAAGAGGATCTTAAATTTGATTCTTAAAGTAATGGGAAATTCACTTCAATTTATTGTGTAAGGAAGGGGAATAACAATGTTTAGACCTGCGTTTTAAGATTGCTTTATCAGTTGGGTGCAAGATAGATTGGAATACGGAGAAATTTGAGGGAGGCTGTTGTAATCATCCAGACAAAAGGTCATGAGGGCCTTGATCTAAAGGAGTGGCTGATTGATTAAGGAGAAAGGGAATAGATGCTAGAGATATAGTAGAAGTAAGAATGCCACATTTGGCAACCAAGTGGAATATGTGAGGTAAGTGAAAGAAGTCTGGGATGATAGCAAGGTAACAAATCTGGGTGACTAGGAAGATGATGTTATCCTAGACAGAAAAAGGAAAGTTGGAGATGTGTCAGTTTCACAGGAAAGAGAATTTCTCTTCAAGTTCTCCTGAGTTTGAGATCCCTACGGCATATCCAGTTGGATGGTCTTTTGTCACTTAGTGTTCCCATAGAGCAGGGATCTGCTCTCTAGACCAGAGAGAGACTCTAGAAAGTGACTAGGGCTGGATCTATACATCAGTGAATCATCTGGGTAAAGATGATAATTAAATCCACGTGAGTGGATGGGTTCACCAAGAGACATAGTGTTGAATTCAATCAATCAAAATGCATTTATAAAAGACCAATGTGTCAAGCATTGTTCAAATTATTTGGGCTATAAATTTTAAAAAATGATAATGATAAAATGATCCGTACTCTTAAGGCTCTTACATTCTACTGGGGAGACAACTTGTATAAGTATATGAGCAATAGTTTTTTTTTTTAAATCAAAGTCATTAAGGAGGGTTAACTAGCATTTGGGGGAAGCTTTGTGTTGAAAATGGCACTTGAGGTGTTTCTTGAAGGAACTAAGGCATTGTATGAGGTGGGGCTGTGAAAAAAATTCATTTTTTCACAAGCAGGGACAGAGATCTGTAATTTGTATGGAGAAGATGGTAATAGTTGACATGTTTATAGAACTTCAGTGCTTGCAAAGCATTTTACATATTTTCTTATTTGATCCTCACAATAAGATTATGTATGTATGGGGTGCTATTGTTATCATTTTACAGATGAGGAAACTGAAATTGAGAAAGTTTTGATGACTTGGCCAAAGTTACATAGCTAGTAGGTTTTTGAGTCAGAATTTGAACTGTGATCTTCCTGATATCAAGTCCAGGGCTCTATTCACACTACTCCTTACTTGTAATACCGTATCATACAATTCCTGAAAAGATCAAATGAGTTAATGAATATAAAACTTATAAATATGTTACTCTTATTCAAGCAATCCATGTGTAGTATGAGTTTGTTATCTCACTAGCCTACTCTCTCCCATGAATGTTTTATAGGTTGTCATTGAACTTCCAAAATTGAAATGCCAGAATTAAAGATAATATTGCAAATATAGCCTAGCCAGAAAAGAATACAGTTGGAAAATAACTTACCTCATTCTGAATATTATTAACAATTAAAATAGTCCAACATCCTGTTAGCTTCCTCCCCCACTGCTATATTACATTATTGATTCGTATTAAGCTTGCTAGCCAAAAATTACCACCCTACCCTTAGATATATTTTTAATGAGTTATCTTGCTAATTTTCATCCACACTGACTTCTCCTTGTGCTGTTGATTTTTTAACCTAAATAAAAAAATTTACATTTACTCCTATTCAGTTTCAGTTTTTTATATTCATATTTTATTGTATTTTAATCTGTCGAGTTTTTTGAGGGGAAGGAGGATATCCTGTATCTGTAGTCTTGTGTATTATCTATTCCTTCTAGCCTTGTATTATCTATGAAACTTGATATGCATGCCATTTATTCTTTAATACTGGTAGAGCCCTTTGGTACTTATTTAGAATTCAATCTAGTATGCCGCAGTGCTACACAGTATTCGGTCTAGATTTACAGAAATTGATTAACTTCCAGTCTTTTTCTCTTGTCAGTTCAACCAGTTCCAGATCCACCTAGACATGCTATTACCCAAATCACATCTCTCTCATTCATTCACAAAGATACTACATTATATGTCAGTGATAATAGGTACATGGAATTCCATGACATCCCTGTATAGTAACCTTCTGAAAAAAGGAAATGCTTACTTTGGAATGACTTGGTTTTGAATGAACCTTAATGATTACAGTGTGGTTTTAGAAAATATAGTAAATGAGGTGTGGACTTTGAGTCAGGAAGAACTGGAGCCAAATTCCACATTGATACCTTGCTCACTGTGTAACTATGGTTAGATGACATGAACTCTCTGAGCCTCAGTTTCTTTATTTGTGAAAAAGGAATAATCATGTCAATGATAAATATCTTACAAGGTTTAACAAGGCTCTAATAATGTAATGTACATGTAACACATGCTTTGGAGCTATTCTTCCAGGCCCCCAAATCACTAGCAGGCTGAGTCCCCACAACCAGGTCACTGGGTCCCCTTAGAGCTCTATAAGTACTCTTGAGGGATTGCAGGTGGGGAATAGTTTCTTAACACTGTACCTCATGATACCCTCATCAGTATGTTTTCCTGTGTGATTATCAATTGATTTAAATTTGCCGCCATACTTAATTAGCTTTTGGAAATGGGCATTTACTCATGTTAGTATAGTTATTGTGAAACATCTCCCAAAAGTCTGTGTTACACTTTGTCACCAGTACAGAGTTCAGGAGAAAGTGGTCTCAAGCTAAAAAAGCACATATAGCAAAGAGGGTAATTCACGGCTCCTGGAAGTCTTTTCGCTGGAATCCTCAAGTTTGAGTGTGGTATATAGCTTTTGTGCTAGGCTCCTTACAGGGTCTTGGATATGTCTTTTCTCATCATAGTCAGTCCCAGTGCAGGCATAGTGATGAAAATGATAGGAATACAAATCCTCTTGTTTTATGAAGCTCACAGGTCTTTCTCCATCCAAAAGTGGTGAGGTGGGAGAGGAAGTTAAGGTGTTCTCCTTCCCCACAAAGGGCATTCTTTTTAGGGGGTTGGCTGGAACTTTCTACCACTAAGCTCCCAGATGCTCAATTCCTGGATTCCAAATTAGCTTCCTGATTTTATACAAACCCCACAGGGCATGACCCAGTAATAATTTCAAATGTCTTGATTGAACATGTCCAGGCCTTATTCATACCTAGTTCATACTCTGTTTGATTGATTCAATTGATATGTGTTCTCACCTGACAAAGGTATTAAGGCTTAGTGTTTTATCAGTTACTTTCAGGTGGGTGGGGGTTATTTGATTGACTCAGTCACCTCCTTACTCTACAAGAATTTGAAAACTTTAACTCACCAAAGAGAATCAGCATTCTAATTATCACTACTATCCTTTCTAAGTACTCACAAATCTTCCCTTTCATAATATATTCTGGAATCTTGCCAAGAATCAATGCAAATTGGCTTGTAGTTGGAAAAACCTACCTTTTTCTCCATTTCAAAAATAAGGATAACAGGCCCCTGGGTGTTTTGTCCCTATCTTAGTTTAGCACCTTTGCCTTTCACTTTTTACCCTATACTCTCTTCAAATCGGATTACTCACTATTCCCTAAATATGTTTCTTGCTTCTGTACCTTAGATTACATTACTCTTAACACTGAGGATAGAGTTATCATTATTTCTGCCAGTGGAAATTCCTGTCCTTTAAGGCCTAATTCAAATGTCACCTCCTAGTGAAGTCTTCCCTAATACTCCCAGTAAAGGTATAACTTTTTCTTTCTATGAAATCTTTCAGCACTTTGTATGCATTTACCGCAATAGCATTTACTTATTGTTTTGGATCCTATAGTTATTTGTAGATATGTACCTACCTTTCTAGACTTACATCATTCATATTATTTTCCCCTAGGAACTCTGGTCAAATTGCTGTGCACTATACCTTTCAAATCTGCACTGTCTTCTATTACCTCCGAATAATATTAATTATAACTATCATTTATATAGAATTTCAGGTTTGCAAAGAACTTTCCATATTGATCCCATTTGTTATCTCATTGTTATCCCTGAACTCTTGCTCATGTTGTTCCCTCTATCAGCAAAGTCATTTATCTCTTTCTCTCAATTGTTGAATTCCAACCTACCCTTTAAAAGTTATCTGAAATGTCACATTCTCCATGAAATTTCCCTTACTTTCCATGGTTAGTAATGACTTTTCCCCTTGGACCTAATGCAGGCTCTTTTTTGTAGTATTTTTCCCCTTGGACCTTTATTTATGATGAATTTTACCAGTAGAATTTCTTTTTTTTGTTGTTGTTTTTATCTTGTTTTTATTTTGTTAATTTATTTTGATTTATCAACAATCACTTCCATATGCTTTTGAGTTGAAATTTTTTCTCCCCCTTCCTCCCCTCCACTCTCCCCAGACAGTGCACGATCTGATATAGGCTTTACATTTACATTCCTATTAAACATATTTTCACATTAGTGAAGGTGTAAGTAAAAATTAAAACCAATAGGAAGAACCATCAGAAAGATGAAACAAAACTCAACAGAAGGTAAAAATAAGTGATAGCGATTTGACTTCCACAGTTCTTTCTTTGGATATGGACAGCATTTTCCATCCCGAGTCCTCTGGAGATGTCTTAGATCCTTGTAATGCTGAGAAGGGTTCAGTTTAACAATATTAGTCATTGCATAACATGGCTGTTATTATGTACAAAGTCCTCTTGGTTCTGCTCACTTAATTCAGCATCAGACCATATAAGTCTTTCCAGGTTTTTCTGAAGTCAGCCTGTTCATCATTTCTTATAGCACACTAGTATTCCATTACATTCTTATACCACAAATTGCTCAGCCATTCCCCAATTGATGGGCATCCTCTCAATTTCTAATTCTTTGCCACCACAAAAAGAGCTGCTATAAATATTTTTGTACACGTGGGTCCTTTTCCCATTTGTTTGATCTCTTTGGGATATAGCCCTAGAAGTGCTATTGCTGGATCAAAGGGTATGCACATTTTTTTAGCCCTTTGGGCATAGTTCGAAATTGTTCTCCAAAATGGTTGGATCATTTCACAACTCCACCATACCTGTAGGATTTCAGAATAACACAGGAGTTAGATTTTCCTTTTGCTTTGTGTATTAGTTCACTCATTAATTCATTTACAGTTTTATTGATGCCTCTTTAAAAACATCAATCATTTCTGCATATATCCCTACTCCAACCCATCATGAAATCTATATTTCTGAGTCCAAATACAGAAACCGGGGAGAAAAAAAAAGTCAGGTTTGAGAGCATGGTATTCTGTGAATAATAAAATAATAAAGACTTAGGGGGTCATATACTTTAAGACAGACAAGTAGTTATCAACACAGAAAATACTAAAAGCTTAGGAAAATGGGCCACATAAAGGTAATGTCAATTTTCAGTGTAACTGTAGAAAAATAACATCAATTCTCTATGTCACAATCTTCTTACTCAGAAAAAAAAGGTAATATGATTAGTCTCTTAAGAGGTTCCCTTGTGCCTTGTGTTAAAGTGAATACCTATAGAAAAGCATTCGAACTTCACTTGATGAAAAGGCGCAGAACTGTGGTGCCCATCTGTCAGGTTGTGTGTGCTTCTGTCCACGTTCCATTTTTCCCCCCATTCATTTTACATGCGTTCTCTGTTGCTGCTATTTCCCAGGCCTTTGGCTAATGCAAGCAGTAGCAGCTGTGACCATCCAGCTCATGTCACTAATTAAATGGAATTTATGTTTCAAATTTGGAAACGAATGTTTTCCTGCCAAGGTGTAACTGCTATCTGAAATCAGGCAGCTGGACCTCCTTGCGTGGGGAAAGCTTCAAATAATCTTCCTTCTGTTCCTCCTCTTTCCTCTTTTCCTACCTCTACTCCTCTCCTTCCTCTTTTTCCTCTTCTCTCTTCACCCTTCTTTCTAATGTTCTTCTTACTGCTCTTCTTTTCTTCCTGACACTCCTTCTCTTCTTCCTCCTCTTCTCATACCTTTCTCTTGCGGCTTCTTCCATTTACCTTATGCCTCCTTTCCTTCTTTTTCCTCTACTTTCCTCATTGCCATGTTCATCACTAGTGAATATTTACTGAGCATCCAAAGACTGTATATTGTCATATTGTGTACCAACTTGAGGTAGCTAGGTGCTCCTATTAATAGAGTGCTGGGCCCAGAGTTAGGAAGACCTGAGTTCAAATCTGGCCTCAGACACTTCCTGGCTGTGTGTGTGACCCTAGGAAATCATTTAACCTCTGTTTGCATCAGTTTCCTTCACTGTAATAAGGGGATAATAAACACTTACCTCCCAAGATTGTAATGAGAAGCAAATGAGATATTTGTAAAGTGTTTAGCACAGTGCCTGGCTTATAGTAGGTACTATAGAAACGCTAGCTATTGTTATAACCTTTGTCTGCCTCAGTTTCCTCATCTGTAAAATGGGGATAATAATAGTATCTACTTCCAAGTCCTATTATGAAGATAAAATGAGATATTTGTAAAACATTTTACAAACCCTAAAGCATATAAATGCTATTATAATAATTATATTATTTTTGTTATTTTCCCATATATTTGTTATTTTCCCATAGTATTTTCAAAAAATCACAGAAGCTCTGCATTGAAAAAGACCTTGGTGACCACATATTCTTGTAACTAGGCTTCTAATCAAGCCTTTGCTAGTTATACTCCATCCCAAAGCAGGACAAGAAGTCCTTATATATTATAATATTTTAGCCAGTGGTTCTCTAGCCTTTCCTTGAAGATTTCTAGAGAGGGAGAACTTATTACCCCCTGAGGTAGCCCATCTCATTTTTGGGTAGCAATAATTGTTAGGAAGCTTCCCTTGCTGTCAAGTTCAAATAAGCCTCTTGGTAATTTTGCCCTCTGGCACCAAGAAGAACAAATCTGACTATTCTTCCTTGTGGCAGCCCTTCAAATACTCAAAAGATAGCTTTTATGTTCCCCAATCCCCCAGTTTTCTCATCTCTAGACTTAAAATCCTCAGTTTCTTCAACTGGTCTTTAAATTGCCTGATGTTGAGGCCCTTCAATCTATCAAGTATTTATTAAGCACCTATGATGCGCAAGGCATTGTGTTGGTCAAACAAACACAAAAATAAAATATCCCTAGCCCTTAAGGAATCTTCATTTTACTAAGGGGAGAGAGAAGTTTCTTCAAAATATAAATAGATAAGTACGGGGGCAGAGAGGTGATGCAGTGGATAGAGCACTGGCCCTGGATTCAGGAGGACCTGAGTTCTGACCTCAGACACATAACACTTACTACCTGTGTGACCCTGGGCAAGTCACTTAACTCCATTGCCTGGCCCCCCAAAACCCCCAAAACAACAAAATATAAATAGGTAAGTAAATACATAGTATATATAAGGTAAAAAATAAATATTTAGGGGTGGAGGAGAATATTAACAACCGGTGGTGGAATAAGAAAGAGCTGAGGACTGCTATTAGCTTCCCTGGGACCATAGATCCAGAGCTGGCAGAAGTACCAGAAGGCATTAAGTTCAATTCCTTCATTGTAGAGATGAGGAAAATGAGACCCAGAAGGGTAGTGACATCCCAAAGGTTACAGAGTTCACAGAGCTGAGTTTTGAATTCAGGACCTTTGACTCCAAGACTTTCCTCGTGAAGGAGGTTGAATGTGAGCTGAGCTTTGAAGGGATTCCAAGAGGCAATGATGAGGAAGGAAGGCATTTTAGGTGTGGGGAATAGCCTGTGTCTCTGGACGAGGTTGACGATGGAATGTCCTCTACAGGGGACAGCAAATGGGCCAGTTTGGCTGAAATATATTGTTCATTATGTGGAGTAATATGTAATTAGCCTGGACAGATAAACTGGAACTGTAATGAGAAGAGTCAAAGATATCAAATGGAAGAGTTTGTCTTTCATCCTAGAGGCAAGAAGGAACCACTGATGCTTCTTAAGCAAGGGAATGACAAGATCAAACCTGCATTTTAAGAATATCAATTTGGCAGCTATGTGTAAGATGGATTATAGAAGAAATAGACTGGAAGCCTTATGAAATACCTCTTCCTTAAATTTGATACCTTAAACTGAATATAATGCTCCAAATGTGGTCTGACCAAGAAAGAATATAACAGGACTATTATCTCTAGTTCTGGATACTATGTCTCCCTCTTTCAAAAATTCGATAAACATTTTAATGCTGCCATTTTTAATGCTGCTGTCACTCCTCAGTGGCCACACCCTCCTTCATAACAAGAACTATAGTTAAGCAAAAAAGGCCAATATACCACCCTTATCTAATAGCACATGCCTTATTTGGCACCTATAGTCCACTGCTTCTCTACCAGAGGAGGGACACTATTTCGCTGCCTCACAATTGGTCTCTACAGTCACAAGAGTTCTAATGGATTCACATCATCAAGGCTAATGTTCTTTTGGTTTTATTTCACTGCTGGAGTAACGTAAGATCACTTGAACTTTTTGGCTGCCCGGTTCTTATTCTCCCACTTATCTTTTAAGCAGCTTCCAAATAGACTTCTGTTTCTAACTCAGTTGCTACTCAGTGGCATTTATTTAATCCTATACTTGAGAAAGTCTTTTTGGTTAAATCCTGAAATACACCCTACCCATTGCTCATACCAATTATGTATTTTCCGCAGTCATAAAATCATAGCACTTTAGATGTGGAAGGGACTTCTCAGAACATTTACAACCTTTATTCAAATAAATTATCCTGCCTGCACCATCTCCTGAAAAGTAACTACCCATCCTTCCTTGAAACCTCTAGGGTCCAGCAACATAGAACGTTCTAACCTCCTCCCTAGGGAATCCTTTTTTTATTTTTGGATACCTCTAATATTTAGGAAGTTTGTCCTTATTCTGAGAGGAAGTCTTTTTTCCTTCCACCTACTGATTATAGTTCTGTTCTCTGGGGCCAACCATTGTCAATCTAATCCCCTTACTATACAACATGTGTTTATATACTTAAAGACAGGACAAGGTCTATGATTTAATTGTTAACAGAGAATTTCCATTGAGGAAATACCTTCTATCCATTCCAGTCAGCATCTTAGAGAGATGTCTAAGAGATGCTATGAGAAGTTAAATGACTTACCCAGGGTTAGACCACCAATGCATTTCAGAGGAAGGACTCGAACCCCAGTGTTCCTGGCTTTAAGATCAGTTCTCTATTCTTGATACTGCTATATCCTAGTAGATATGTAAGCTAACATAATAAATTATGGAGTCAGTTTGGCACAGTGGATAGAGAGCTGGCCTCAAAGCCACAAAGATTTGGAGCAAATACTGTCTCACATACATAATTATTTTGTGACTTTAGGCAAGTCACTTAACTTCTCTGTGCTCAGTGGTAGACAGTGATGACTTTGCAGAGAAGGTATTGATATGTATTGGTAGAGGGAGTTTCTTCATGAGAAATTTTTTGTCACAATAAAATCATAGAGTTGACAAAAATAAAAATACATGCAATTATCCCTATCCAGGAAGATTCCAGATGGGTAGTCTGAGCACTTCTCCACAGAGTCTTCCTCTGATGCCTTGTCATACCTTTGAGATGACACTGAGCCTTTGAAAGTTATGCCAGCAGATGGCAAACTCTGGCATGCCCTGCCAATTCTGGAAGGTCTTGAGTGCAATCCTGGCAAGGGATGTATGTCTGTTGTCTGAAGTCCAGTTTAGTTATGTTTGAGGATGCCTCATCAGAAGACTGACTTTCTAATGAAGAAGTTTGGGGGTTACAGGAACTCTTGAGAAGCTGTCTACTAAGACATGAAGGGAATATTCAGGCTGATTAAGCCATGGATCTTTTGAAATATTGAAATCAATCTGAGGAATGAAAGACTCAAATGAATAGTCAACAAAACAGTTGAAAAGAGAACTCAGGGACAGATGCTGCTTGCCTGAACCTCTCAGTGCCAGATTCTAATCATTCCATTTTTCTCTCTCCCACTCTCTAATAGAGTTTTCTCACCTTGCTTAGGGTTGACCTGATTCAGGCCAGTCAACTGTTAGTTTGGCTTTGGTGGTGAAATGAAATAAAACATGCATATGGAGTAGTTAACAAAAAGAGGTTGTGTGTGTGTGTGTGTGTGTGTTTAGTTTTGTTTCAACAAGGAAACAGCAACACTTAGCTTGGGTAGGCAGAATCCCCATGTCTCAATATGGAAAACCATCTGATCCCCATAACAGTATATGGTATCCGCTGAGTCATGAAACATCAGTCAAATCTGAAGAGCTCCAACTCCACTTGGCTGGACATTGGTATGCCCTTATGACCAGGAAGCAATTTAAATATGCTCACATTCAAGGAAGGCACTTTTTGTCCTTAGTCCAAGTGGGCCAATCAAGTATTTGGGAAAGCTTTAGTATACCAGTCCTGTACTAACCCTGAGAGCAGGGTTTTTGTGAGGTTAAAATGAAATATTCTTAAAGTACCTAGCACAGTGCCTGCTATGTAGTAGATGCTACATAAACACTATTGTTATTGTTATCATTGTTATATTGTTTATTATACTAATAATTATTAGCATAATAGGGGGAAAATAGCCTAAGCGTTGTTGGGGGAGTTAGAGAGATGAATCCTAGTAGATCACATTTTTTTTTTTATCACAGACCCCATACTCCATCCCCAATAATGTCTTCCTTTCCCAGGTCCATTGCATATAATGATTGTTCCTTTTTCTGATCCCCTGTCATACTTACCTGAATTCTCTATTTGGGCACAATATAAATTGTCTTGTATTGTCCTTTGTTTTTTTTCCTTCCTTTTAAATAGTATTTTTCTGGGGGCAGCTAGATGGCACAATGGATAGAGCACTGGCCCTGGAGTCAGGAGGGCCTGAGTTCAAATCAAGCCTTCAGACACTTGACACTTACTAGCTGTGTGACCCTGGGCAAGTCACTTAGCCCCACTGCCTAGTCAAAAAAAATCTTAAAAAATAGTATTTTTAAAATTATATATAAAGACAATTTTTAACATTTTTTAAATAAAATTTTGAATTCTGAATTTTCTCCCTCTATCTCTCCTTACCTTCCCTCCTCTGTAAAATGGCAAACAATGAAAGAAACAAAGAAATTGAAAATAGTATACTTCTGCCCATATTCAGACTCCATCAGTTCTTTCTCTGGATGTAGATAGCATTTTCCATCATGAGTCTTTTGGAATTGTCTTAGATCACTTTATTGCTGAGAAAAGCTAAGTCAATCATATATGATCATTGCACAATGTTGCTGTTACTGTGTACAGTGTTCTTCGGGTTCTGCTCACTTCATTTTGCATCAATTGGTATAAGTCTTTCCAGGTTTTTCTGAAATCATCTTGCTTGTCATTTCTTATATCACAAGAGTATTCCATTACATTCAAATACTGTAACTTATTTAGCCATTCCTCAGTTGATGGGCATCCACTCAATTCTTAATTCTTTGCTACCACAAAAAGAGCTGCTACAAATATTTTTGTACATGTAGATCCTTTTCCATTTTTTATGATCACTTTGAAATACAGACATAGTAGTGGTATTACTGGATCAAAGGGTATGTACAGTTTGGTTGTCTGTTGAACATAGTTCCAAATTGCCCTCCAGAATGGTTGGATGAGCTCACAACTTCACCGATGGTATATTAGTGTCCTATTTCTCCCACTTCCCCTCCAACATTTATCATTTTCGTTTTCTGTCATATTAGCCAATCTAATAGGTGTGAGGTGGTACTTTATAGTTGTTTTAATTTGCATTCCTCTATAGTAATTTAGAGCATTTTTTTATATGACTATAGATAGCTTTGATTAATTCATTTGAAAATTGCCTGTTCAAATCCTTTGGCTATTTATCAGTTGTGGAATTACTTGTGTTCTTATAAATTTGACTCAGTTCTCTATCTCTATATATTTGAAAAATGCAGTCTTTATCAGAGACATTCACTGTAAAAATTGTTTCCTTGCTTTCTGTTTTCTTCTAATCTTGGTTGCATTGGTTTTAGTTTCTGCAAAACCTTTTCTATTTAATGTAATCAAAATTATCCATTTTCCTTCTCATAATGCTCTCTATCTTCTGTTTGGTTGTAAATTCTTCCATTCTCCATAGATCTGACAGGTAAACTATTCCTTGCCCTCCTAATTTGCTTATGGTATCTCCCTTATGTCTAAATCCTGTACACATTTTGACCTCATCTTGGTTGTATTGCTTTGTGTAATATGTATAAGTCATGAATCCTCAACCGGGCTGCAAGCTCCTTGAAATTAGGGACTATGTCTTTTCTATGTCCCTGATATTGCCTAACAGAGTCTTTGGAGTAGGCACTGAATGAACATTTGTTGCATTAATTTTATTTTTTTTACCTTTAAAAATTAGATTTATTTGGAGAAAACAAAACAAAACAAAAAATCACCAAATTCCACAGGCCAAAGGATAGGGATTTCACATCATAAGACATCTTCTAGGTACTAAGTCTACAAGTTACAAATCATTTTCATAGAAGATATCTTTGTACAAATTTTGCATGTCTTCAGGTACCTAGTTTAACAGAGGGAGCAAGAAGGGAAGTGGAGAGAACAGCTTCTTGGATACAACTGTTTGGAAGGAGAGTAGAAATGAAGAGGGCAAACCCTACCTGATCAACACCTGTGGCAAATGGGTTGTAACTGTATAAGTCTGGATAGGCCTTCAAAATGTCCACTTCCTAGCTAGTGGCCAATCCATGCCAATTACTTGAATTTAGTAACTTATTCAATTTGCCTATCATTTATGTCCACCTTATAAAGTACTACAATATATCCACTGCTGTAGCCACACAAATGCCAGCTCACTGACTTGGCTAGGCTGGGAATAATCAAAGACTGCCTGGAGAAGAATTGTGCAAATATTAGAGACTGAGATGGCATGCTACTCTCATAGGTGCTAATATTTATTGCATTCACTTTAAATGAGTTAAGTTGAAATGGATTGAACAGAATTACACTGATGGGGGAAAAGCAAAGTGACTGTTCCTCTCTCAAAGGCTCTTTTCACTATTCTGCTGCCCTTGATATCTGCAGTGCTCTTCTGTGCCTCCTGCTTATGTGGTATATCTACTAGGCTTTAAATAGGATAGCACGGGAATAACTCCTTCTGATAGGGAGTTAAAGACACAAGATCCCAGTGACTCAATGCACATCAAGTATTGTGTCTTTGTTGTGTCTTCTCAACAAGTATTACCCTCTTAGAACTGTTTTGGTCAGAATTTGCCACAAAAGTTCTTTCATCGAGTGGTTGTTAAAAGTCAGATTTTTTTGGGAAAAGATGAAAGAAATATGAGTTTTCCTCAGAGACTAGGATGATCTCTAGGATCCCAGGAGACCCATCTCAGAATATGAGGGAGGTGGGAAGGGACAGTAAAGGAAAAAGGGTACATATTATCATCATCATTACCATCAATCACTTTTTGTAAACCATTGCTACTCTTTCTGCTCACAGAAGCTCAGAAAATCTCAGAATTGGCTGTAAGATTATAGAATGACTGGAATTGAACTGACTCAAAACTCAGGTTAATGACCTATTTGCCTTACTCCAGATAGAGAGACATTTAACTTGTTTAATGCATATAGCCAGATACAAATTCCATTGCTAAAGTTTTCTACAGAAGCAGGCACACTAACTCTCTTCAATCACTTGTGTCTATCTCAGAGACCTTGGTAAAGAAGTTCATCCTTATATTCAATTTAATCTCTCTTGCAATTTGAAGCAGGCTTCCAACTTGTCACTTGTATATCCCACTTTTCAAGTCATATTTTGTTTAATTTTGTGGAAGAAGGTGCCAGTGAGGTATCTCTTGGTAATTTGCTATAAACCTTTCACTTCTACATCAGGGTGATTTATTTGATTCTCATAGAGTTCTAAACAATCAAATTGTATGAGCAAGTTCATGTGTATGCGTGTTTACATATCCACATGCTATCCTAAAGAAGCCAGCCTAGACCCTAGGTCTATGATTACTTACCTTAGGCTCATTTTCTGCCTCTGTGAAATGAATGAGAATTGTCATGTGCTTTCGTGGACCAAAGTATTATGGATGCAGAGCTGAATAGAACCTTAGAGATTATCTAGATGAACCCTTTCATTTTGCAGGTGAGGAAACTGAAGCCTCAGGCAAGGAAGTGACCAGTCCAAGGTCACACAGGTAGGAGGATTCCAATCTATGTCCTATTTCCTGAAAGCCATTACCATTTTCATTGTACCATGCATATTTGGAGGATAAATAAATCATCACTTAACACCTACTCATTGAGTGCCTACTGTATGCAGAGCAAAAAAGCACTAAGAATGGCTCTAAAAAGACTGAATCTGGGATTAAGAGATATTATGCATAGATAACACAAGGTCCTGTTATTAGACAGAGGACATCATCAGCTTAATACCAAGAAAATCTAACGTCTAAGACCTGACACAGTTCTCTACTGGATTTTTTTCCCCTGCTGAAAAATTGAGCACATTCTTTTTCTCATGACATTTCATCTAAATCAAGTTGTCAGAAAGGTGTAATTTCTTCTAGGTGTGCGTGTGAAAATAGATAGGCTGCTTTTTCCTTAGGGTCATTAGCACTTACCTATTTTCTGGATCCGTGGTTTGCTGAAAGCAACAATGGATGACATTCACAACCAGAGCGACTGCCTATTCTTGTTGCCTGGGACCATCTCAGTTTTATTTGGGGTCATTCCTTAGGATGTTCTGTATCCTGACTTCATCACCTTAGCTTGACTCCTTTTTCTTAAAAAGGACTTGCCAGCCTCTTAAAATATTCTCAAATTTCTAAAAATCAAGTTTTAGTCAAACACAATTTCAGACCCCCTTGACTTTTGAGAATGAGTTCTAATGGTACTGGTGACTTTGACAAGGTTTTACAGTCTCTTTGGAATGGATACCTCTTAGGAATATTAGATGTAAAATGAATGAACAGAAAATGAATAATATTTTGTTACTGACTTTTATCATAAAGTTGGAGATGTGATCCCTCTGGGGTCAGAGTTGGAGGGAGATGGAGAAATCCCCCAAAGATGTAGATAATAAAAAAATGCTAACCATTTGAGGGGGAGATATCATGAAACAGAGGAAAATTCCCTGAAGATTGGTACCTTTTGAAAGCAAAGCATTTTTTTTTTAAAATAGGATGATAGGTTTGGAGCCAGAAGGGACACTTCAAGTCATCTGTCCCAATTGGTCATCTTTCATATTCAGCAAATGAGGCCCAAAGATGTTAAATGACTTTTCCAAGGTCAGACAGGTAGCAAGTGGTGGAGCTGGGATTGGAACCCATGTCTGATGGTGGCTACATGTGGTGCTCTCCAATGCACTTTATAGCTGAAAAGGATGACCTTAGATATTATGGATCCTTTCAACTTAATATCTGGGAAGATACTAAGGGAAGTGATCAACCATTCAATTTGCAGCCACTTAGAAAGGCATACTATATAGCAGCCAGCATGGCTCAGTAAAGAATAAATCATTCTAGATCAAAGTAATTTCCTCCTTTAGATAGAGTGACAGACTACATAGACAAAGAGAAAGTGATAGATATGATCTATCTTGATTTCAGCAAAGCTTTTTATTCCTGCCTACATTATATTCTTGCCCCACAATCTAGAGAAATATCATCTTGGCAGTTGAATGGGTGAACAGTTGATTTGAAGAACATTCCCAGAGAGTAATTATTAATAATTTTGCATCAACCTGGCTGTCTGAGATATCAGTGCTGGGTTTTTATCTATTTAATATGTTTATTGATCACCTGGATGAAAAGGACTGAGACTATACCAGTAATATGTGAAGAGGACTCTCAAATAAATGGGGTCACTAATCTGGGAAAATGGAATAAAATGTTTCAAATGACATTGAAAAAATATAAATTAGGTTGAGATTCAATAAAAATGAGCACAGGTGTTACAATTCTGAGTAACTAAAGAATTCAAATTCAAAACAGGGAAGGATTGGATGCCAAAAATATTAAAGAAGAGCAAATAAAGAAGAGCTATGCTATTTACTACCTGTGTGACTTTGGACAAGTCCCTTAATATCTCCGGTTGTCAGTTTCCTCATATACTGGGGGATAAGGGAAGGGAATATGTATGCATTTAGGTGCCTACTATTTACGAGTAACTAGCTGTAAATTGTAAAGTTAAGCACTTCATCATTGGTTTCTCATCTGATCCTCACCACAATTCTGAAGGGTAGTTGCAATTATTAGTCCCAGTTTCTGGTCAAGAAAACTGAGGCAAATAGAAGGTTACACAGCTGGCAAGTCTGTGATGGCATATCTGAATTCAGATCTTCCTGACTCCAGGCCCAATACTATCCATGGCAACATTTAGTTGGCTAAATTAAGTTAGACGGTTGAAGTAAGTGGCATCCAAGGGCTCTTTGACCCCCAAATCCTAAGATCCCATGATCCATGACCAGAGGAGCCATGACTTAATACTTTTATGGAAAGACTGTAAGATCTGTAAGGATGAGAAATGTGTCATGTCATATTATTTTGTATCTTACCCAACACTCAGTCCAGAGCTTTGAAAACAGTAATAATAATAATAATAATGATCATTGCATTATTACTAGTAGTAATAATCAGTCATACAATAATATACTTTAAGGTTTACAAAGTGATTTTCCCATAGCAACCATGGAGATAGGGAGTAGAAGTAATATTGTTCCCATTTTTAGATTAAAAACAACATAATAAATACTTGCAGTTATATTTCCTAGATTTTCAAAAGGAACCTTTGAAATCAATGAAGAAAACAGTAGATTGAGGTATGAATATGATCTATATAACATCTGTGGGTGTGTCTACTGTAAGATTGGTAGATCTACTTGGATAATCTAAACACGGCTTGTGGACATCATGAATAGATATCTCTGGAATCTGACCTATTCTTCACCAAAGACTACTATTTCCCCACTTCAGGGGAACAGGAGAGGAGCAGTAGACAGGTATTTACTTTTTGCTATGCCTATCTTCAGACAGGATGTCAGATCATAATCATATCTACTTCCCTCAAATATTTCTGGTTTAGGGGTATGAGTCTGGGTATAGAACAAAAGCTGCTTCTATAGTTACTAGCCCTTAGCTTACCCTCTCACATTTAACCCCTTCCTACTATATATTGATTACACAAAAGACTATCAGAAATAGCAAATAGCTAGTAAATTCATTTATTTATTTAACAATGAACAGATATTAGGGAATGAACATATCAGAAAATATGAGAATAAGCTTTTTGCTGAGAGTAAAAGGAGAGTTCAATTCAAACTAAGAAATAGCATCTGATCATACCCAAGGGGAAAAAAATCTCTGAAATCTCTAATGAGGCAAGCTAAAAATCAAGAACAGAGATGGGAGGTCCATGGGTTTGGGAGGTGCATGGGTATGGAACGTCTGTGGGGAAAGCATCTTCTCTCATATCTTGTCTTTGGGTCCAAGCTTCTTCTTAGGTCAATTTTTATTTAATTGAATAAAAATGCAATTTTAATTCATCTTTCCATTTTATACCATTGTGATCATTGTCTATATACATATTTTTTTTTGGCTCTCCTTATATCACTCTGCATCAGTTCATGTAAGTCTTTCCATACTTCTTTATATTTGTAATTTCTTCTAGCCCATTACTATTTCCATTACATTTACATACCACAATTTATTTAGCCATTTCCCAAATGATAGACATCTACTTTGTTTTAGTTTCTTTGTTACCACAAGAAGTGCTGTTATAAATATTTTGGTGTTCATGAGAATTTTCTTATTTTTTGATGACTATTATATCCTTCTAACAGATATGGGTAGCAACATGAATCAAGGTGATGCTACTTTTATTTTTGAGATATGAAGTTCTCTAGTTTGAGATTTGAGGTTATGTAAAATGAACGTGTTACCGCTTCATCAATGTGTTTACCTAAAACAGTGGAGACATATATGTAGGAACGATTGTCCTCCCAATAACTTTAAAAAGACTCTAACATACTAATCCCAGCAGTGGCAGGATATGGGAAACAGTGCTGTAATTAGATTCAGAGAATCTTGGTTTAAAGCCAAGCTCTGCTACTGATTACCTTTGCTCTCTTGGACAAGTCATTTAATCTCTATGGGCCTTAATTTCTTCATCTATAAAAATGATTGATTTGAACTAGATGATATCTGCTAGAGCCCTTTTCAATTCTAAAACTATGACGCTATCGGACATCTCTTTCTTACACTTCTGAAGAATAGCATTCATTGAGAAGCAGCAATTCTCAAACTTTTTGGTCTCAGAATCCTTTTACAATCTTAAAAAATTACTAAGAACACACTCCTCCCCCAAAACTTTTGTTTATGTGGGTTATATCTATCAATATTCATTGTATTAGAAATTAAAATGCCTTGTTATTATCATTATAAAAGTAGATTTAACTTCATGGATGCCTGAAATGGACTCAGAGACCTCTAGGAATCTCTGGACCACACTCTGAGAACTGTAGGTATGACTTGAAGTCAATAAGAGCTGGATTCAAATAGTGTTGACACTATCTGTGTGATCCTGGTCAGGTCACTCGAACTTTGGAGAGCAGCTGGTACAGTGGTACAGTAGATAGAGTGCTAGATCTGGAGAGAGGAAGACCTAAGCTCAAATCTGACCTCAGGTACTCTCTGGCTATGTGACCCTGGGCAATTCATTTAACTCTATTTGTCTCAATTTCCTCAACTATAGGTTAATAATAGCATTTACCTGCCATGTTTGTTGTGAAGATCAAATATTTATTAAGTGTTGAGTATAGTGCCTGGTGTGTAGTAGATGTTATATAAATGCTATTATGGTGATGATAAAAAGCATTTTTAAGTGCTTTTAATTGTTAGCTGTTATTACTTAGAGAGGCACATAGTATGATATATAGAACACTGGGCAAGGAATTAGGAGTCCTGGGCTCAAACCTGCCTCAGATTCTTGATAGCTGTGTTACAATGGGCAAAACATAATCTCTTAGAATCTCAGTTTTCTCATCTATATAAAATGGGACTACTAATACTTAGGCTGCCTACTTAATGGGTTTGTTGTAAGGAAAGCACTTTGTAATCTTTGATATGATACATAAATGAGTTATAGTTGTCATTGCTTTCTGGCAGGAAAGTGCCAATGAATGCAAAACATTGACTAGCTCTGATTCATTAAAGGCAGCCAACACTTCTGACACGATAGAGGGGTGGCACAGTGGAGAGAGTGCTGGGCCTGGAGTCAGTAAGACTAATTTTCCTGAGTTCAAATGTGGTTTCAGACAGTTCTTAGCTGTGTGATCCCAGGAAAGGCACTTAATTCTGTTTGCCTCAGTTTCCTCATTTGTAAAATGAGCTGGAGAAGGAAATGGCAAACCACTCCAGTATCTTTGCCAAAAAAGAAACCAAACCAACCAACCAACCAAACAAACAAAATCAAATGGGGTTATGAAGAGTTGGAAAGGGCTGAAAATGACTGAACAACAACACTTTTGACAAGGGCGTGTGAATTCTCATAAGCTTCCTTGTTATATTTTTTTTAAGGCATTCTTGCTGGTCTCTGCAGTTAATGGTTCTATATTGGTACCTGTTGTGGAAATTCCCTCCAGGCACTGATTGGCCTAGTACCATGCTTTGTAAAGAGTAGGCATTCAATAAATATGTGTTGATTTGATTTGATTTAATTTAAAGTCATGAAGCAGGTGCTAGTTCCTTACATTGACTCGAATTGACATGGCTACTGAATTTCTTATATACCCTTCCTGCTCACATTTATCACACCACCACATAGGCCATTTTTTGGAATAGGGTTACTAGACTGCTAGATCAAGAGAATGCTGTGACACAGTTTAGTCAATTATATTCAACAAGCTTTCATTAAATGTCTATTGTGGGCAAAGAGCTCAGCAAGATGACAGGGATACAAAGGCAAAACCAACACAATCCCTTCTATCTAGGATCTTACTTTTATTTTCGGAGGGGGAGAAGCATAACATGAACACAGATAATTTGAGGCAAGAGAAAGCTGCAAAGAATGGGAGGGTGGAATCAGAGACAACTTCAAAGAGGAGGTGATTCTTGATGAAAGATGATATTTCCAACAGGAAGAGATGCAAGTGAGTGTATTGCTGGTATAGGGAAGCATGGAAGAGCAATTTGTATGAATTCTGTAGGAAGAAGATGAATGTCACATTTGGGGAACAGCTAGCTATTTATTCATCCTTCAAATCATTCAGGTTTGCAACCTCAGAATCACCCTTTTTTTTTGCATTCCTTTATTTCTGCCATTTCCCCTGTAGCTAATTGATTTTCAATATTACCTCTTTTCGCACAGCATCTCTCATATCTGTCCTTTTCTTTTTACCAATGATCAGTGCTCTATTTCAGGCCTAGATCATCTCTTGTCTAGAGTTTTGCAGTAGTCTGCTACTTCTTTTGTTTTCTGACAGGCTCTGTCCTGCCACTTGACTCTCATCTGTGGCACCAAGAAGCTGTAGCCTGTGAAGCAGCCATACTCCCATAAAACCATCTTGGCAGATAGGGTAAACCAGGTTAAGTGTAACAAACAGGCCTCAAACCCATTGGTGAATTAGGAGGTTTCTACCTCAAGCATTTGAAGACTTCTGGTGGAATGGTCAGATGAGAACAATTTGTTCTAATGGCCTTGAATGTGGCTAAAGCAGAGACTGTAGAGCTCTTAGAGCTTGCTTGGTCAGACATCAAAGTTGCCAAGGTCATCCACTGTATCCTGGGTCATCTCCAGTCAATCTGATTTTTTTCTTGCCACTGGACTTCAATGACTTTTCAAGAGAGAGAGTAAGGCTGATGACTTTGTGCAACTCTGCTTCACTTAAATCTAATTCGCACTTAAGTGAAAACATCATCCCATGATGTCATTGGTCTTCAAAAATGAGGATGATTAAGAACTCGACCCTTTCAAATCCATCCATCATTTACCCAACTTTCGAAAATATTTAAAGAACAGGCTTGATCAGGTTATTGTCTTGCTCAAGTGTCTTTAGAAGCTTCCTATTGCCTCTAGGGTAAAATGCAAACATCCCAAACTGGTATTTATAGTGCTAATCTGGCTCTAATATACACTTCTATACTTATTTCACAGTATCAATAATACTCTTCTTTCTGGACAAACTTGCCTACAAATGCTATTCCCTAAACTTGTCATTCTATCTCTTTGAAAATTGAATGTGAAAGTTGGAGACTCATCAATCATCTGGTCCAATCCACACATGAAAGGAATGTCCACTACTGTGTTCATCTTTGTCAAGATGTCCAGTTTCTTGCTGAAAAATTCTCAGGAGAAGGAGCAGGCAATTTTCTACCTCTATGTCTTTGTTCATTCTATCTAACATACCTGGAATGTACTTCTTCCTTACTGCTTTTTCTTTCTCACATGAAGATGTGGCCCTTCTTGCCACCTATAACCCCTGTATTTGCACAAGTAATTCTTCTCCATCCTTTCTTCTTTGGCAGATTGCCTCCATAATTGTCCTTATTGTCTCACTAATCTCCCGTTTCTTCCTTTGTACTGGCTGCATCCTTACTGCCTGCAAACATACCCATTTCTCTGTGCCATCCCTAAAAAAGCACTGGGATTGATTTGTCCATCCCTCCTAGCTATTATCCTATCTCTTCTCCATTTTGTGGCTAAAATTCTTGAGAAGGACATATAAATCAATGCTTCCACTTTTTTCCTTTCACTCTCTTAACTCCCTGGGTTCCAACCTCAGTATTCAATTGAAACTGCTTTCTCTGAAGTTACCAATGATCTCTTAATTCTCAAATTTAGTAGCACTTTCAAAAAACCTTTAACTTTTTTGCCTCTCTGGAGCCTTTGACATTGATGATCATTTCTTCTTAATACTTGATTTTTTCTAGGTTTTCATGATATTGTTCTCTCCTGGTTCTGCTACCCATCTGACCACTTTTTTCAGTCTACTTTGGTGAATCTTTATCCAAGTTGTATCTGCTAACTGGGCTCTCTCCCAGGCCCTCTTCCCTTCTCCCTCTATAGTATTTCTTTTGGTGATCTCATCAGCTCTTGAGTTTATGCAGATGATTTTCATATCTGTTTGTCTATTTCTAATATCTCACTGCTTTCCAGCCTTGCATCTCCAATTACCTATTGGACATCTTGACCTGTATCTCAGAGACATCTTAAAGGCAACATTTCCAAAACTGAGCTCATTAATCTCCTCCTCCCCAAACCCTATCCTATTCATAGCTTTCCTATTACTGTTGATAGTAGCACCATCTTCTCAGTCACTTGGCCTCACAACCTAGATATCATCCTCAACTGCTCACTATCTCCCTCACTCCTCATATCCAAGCAGTTGCTAAATCCTGTTCAATCTACTTTCACCATACCTCTCACACACATGGGCTTCTCTCCCCTGGCACTACAACCCTGGTCCAGGTTCTCATCACCTCACACCTGGACTATTACAATAGCTTTCTGGTTGCTCTTCTTGCCTCATGTCTCTCCCTACTCCAGTCCATGCTCTATTTAGCTGCCAAAGTGGTCTTCCTAAAATACAAGTCTGCTCATGCCACCCCTTTATTTAATCAAATCTGATATCTTACTATTACTTCCAGGACCAAATAAAAATCCCTCAGGTTAGCTTTTGAAGCCTTTCATAACATAGTTCTTTCCTATCTTTCCAAACTTCTAACACGTTATGCCCCCCATCTCAATCCAGTGACTCTGGCTTTGTTGCTATTCCTCTCCCACAACATTCCACATCTTTTCTCTGGGCATTTTCACTGTCCCCTTTACCTGGGGTTTCTCCATTCTTATCTTCATCTCCTGGTTTCCTTGGCTTCCCAAGTTCCAATGAAAGTTTGACCTTTCTTGGCTCTATTTAACCTTGGTACTTCACTATGAGTGAAGTATATCTAGTATATGTCTTGTTTGTACTTAGGTATTTTCATGTTGTTTCATTAAACTGTGAACTGTATAAGAGAAGGAACTGTATTTTTGGTTTTTCATTTCTTTGCATTCCCAGTGCTTAACATAATAACTAAAACATGATGGGAGATAAATAAATATGTATTGACTTGATTTTACTTGACCCTTTCCTCTAATAATTATATTCCTTCAAGACTCATCTCAGATGCCACCTGCTACATGAAGCCTTTTCTGAACTATGTTTCAGGAAACAGCTAGGTGGCATAGTGGATAAAGGACTGACGCTGGAGTCAGGAAGAACTGTGTTCAAATCATACCTAAGAATTTACTAGCTGTGGGACCTTAAGCAAGTCACTTAACCTATGTTTGCATCAATTTCCTCAGTGTGGGTAACAATAGTATCTATCACCCAGAGTTGTTGTGAGGATCAAATGAGGTAATATTTTTAAAGTGTTTAGCATAGTGCCTGGCAGATAGTGGATGCTATATAAATGCTAGCTATTATTAGTTTTAATGATTATTGTTACCTCACCCCATATTTCCAGTTGTTAGTACACACTCCCTTACTCCTGAAATGATGATATATTTGCATATGTAGAAACTATGGGGATGTGGGGGAATGATGTAAACAGGCAGATACACTCCATGACTACTGCTTTAACCCCTACCCTTCTGTTTGCTACTGGCTCCCACACTAATTGTCTGTCTCCATCTGGGTTCAAAGACAATCCAGGGTGTGTGCTCTGGTATATTCTCATATTTTGGCAACCTGGGGCTACATTCATCTTTGAATACTCAAAGTATATCTTCCTAAAAGACTAATGGAAAACTCACACAAGACAAGCACTCACATGGAGGCCAGAAGAACTGATACAAGGACAATCTCAAAGTCTTTCTGAAGAAGTTTGGAATCAATTGCAAGACATGGGAGACACTGGCAAAGGACCACCTAGCATGGTGTGCTCATATCAAAGAAGGTATTGTGCTCTATAAATGAAGCAGAATTGCAATAGCTCAAAAGAAATGTGATCTGCAAATTTAGAGACATCTCCACTCCAAATGTTCACATGATTTATTTGTACCTGACCTGTGATAGAGCCTTCAGAGATTATTTGGTCTGACCAGCTAGTCAGATGCAGTGTACTTTGACTTCAACATAGTGATGTCATTCCCTTGAAGATCAGACAACAACCAAACCAATCTATGCATTAGAGTTGCATGTAAACTACCTTTTTGGGGCTCTTTTTCATTTGTGTCTTTGTATCATTAGTTCTCTGAAATAGGACTTTGCACAGAGTGGGTAATTAATAAATTATTATAGAACTGAATTGAATTGAAAACTAGACAATGTATTTCAGAGAGATGTTCTCAGATAATACTTATAATAGTAACTAGCATTTATGTTGCACTTTAAAGTTTGTAAAGTGAGCTTATTATGTGATCTCTTTTTATATTTACAACCTTCCACCTCTGAAGTAAGTGCTCTTATTCCAGTTTTACAGTTGTGGAAACTGAAACTTTGAGAGGTTAAGTGATTTTCCCAGGATCACATAACCAATAAGAGTTAGAGGTGGGGTTTGTCCTCTGGTCTTCCTGACTCCAAGGCCAGGGAACAAGTCTGTTCACTGCTCTAATTAATGCCTCTGTGGAATGATGTATGTCCTGGCTTTCTTAGTGTTGGTCTGTCTTTGTGCTAATATTACCTTTGGCTGAGACTCATTACTTTTTGCTGGATGACGATCAGTGTTGTCCATGGTATTAAAAAATACTTTTTATTGTGTCTTATCATTCTCATTTCATTGATGTAGAAACTGAGGCTCAGAGAAATAAGGACCTTATGAATCATGGAAATGAAAATACACCCATGAACTATTCATTCCTAGGGCAGGTATCTTCATTATTAACTCTGGCATGCCACTCTAGTTTATGGTGTAGCATTTATTTCTAAAACTAATCTATGTATCTTTTCCTGGAGTGTATGTATCTATGTATCTATCTATCTATCTATCTATCTATCTATCTATCTATCTATCTATCTATCTATCTATCTGTCTGTCTGTCTGTCTGTCTGTCTGTCTGTCTGTCTGTCTGTCTGTCTGTCTATCTATCTTTCTCTCATGTATGTCTTAAGTATGAATATCCACTTTCTTCACAACCCCTTTACCCTATCTATGCTTGCTTGCACAAAGCCCATGTGTTTGGACCTAAATCACAAATTTCTTCCCCCCCCCCTTTACAGATGTAATTGTCACACTCTTTCTTTATGAATTCATAATGAGGGCCTAGAACAGATGGCACAGGCTTAAAATGACTTATACTATTAGCAATGCTTCACCATAACAGGGTGGCTATAGCATCTGAATACACTGTTGGGAGGTGACAGGACGGGGAGCAAGGTCTAGCCTGCCTTAGTGAAGTGCCTGAAGGGGAGGCTGCCTGGTATTGCTGTCCCATTTCGCTGCCTCTCTGAGCAGCTTCTCTTGGAAGCCACCCAGCTTCCTAGGCTTCCCCTGCAGCCCTTGTACCTTTAGCTCAGTCTTCCCTATTCTGGGTATTTTTGCAAAAGCCATGAGAAATGCAAGAGACTGAGCTTTCTTATGAGCTTTGGGGTGTTGAGATCTGCATTAATCATGACTGGCTATTAATAAAATTCTGAAGAAGGAATTTTTTTTTTCTTTTATACTCTCATTTCATTTTCAGTGACCCTGCAATGTTCCCCTTCCTATACACCACCCCCCTCCAAACAAAACAAAATAAAACTGAATTCCTCTTTAGGCAGCTAGGTGGCATAGTGTATAGAATACTGAACTTGCTTTGTTGAGTTGTTTCAGTCATGTCTAACTCTTTTTGACTCCATTTGTAATTTTATGTCAAAGGTGCTAGAGTGGTTTGCCATTTCCTTCTCCAACTTATTTTACAGACAAGGAAACTGAGGTAAACAGGGTTAAGTGACTTGCCCAGGGTCACACAGCTAGTAAGTGTCTGAAACTGGATTTGAGCTCATGAAGATGAGTCTGCCTGATTCTAAGCCCAGTGCTCTATCCACTGCTACCTAGCTGCCCTGGTGTCAGGAAAACCTAAGTTCAAACCCTGCTTTGGACACAGATTAGCTGTAAGACTTTGAACATGGCATTAAACCACTTCCTACCTTAGTTTCCTCATGTGCAAAATGGGGATAATCATAGCACCTACCTATCTCCCAGGGTTATTTTGAGATAAAATGAGATAATATTTGTAAAGCACATTTGTAAACCTTAATAACCTTACATGAATATAACTGCATATTAATAGTAATTCATAATAATGATAATTCTTCTTGTTCAGGGTTTCCAACTAAAACAACCCACTGAGGCCTACCTTACCTCTCACTATTAAAACCTATCATTATCATCTCCTTGAGATTGTGCACCCTAAACTAATTTACACTGTGGTATTAATGACTGACAATAGCTTAATGAGTTATCCTTCTTAAGGGGCTTTTAATATGAACAGTGTATTTGAAGGGATAAAAAGGCCTTATGCCATGTGAATGAATCATGAATGTTAAATTGAAAGCTGTGAAACAAGCAGATAAATCAGATTATTATGATTATTATTATGATTATTATTATTTTTAGTTGTGTGGTTTGGTGGAAAGAGCAGTAGATCTAGAATTAAAAACTTGGTGTCTACATCTGAGATTTTCATTTTATTACTTATGACCCTGGGTAGCTCACATAATTTTATTGGGCTTCAGTTTTCTCATCTATTAAAAACAAAGGTAGATTTGTGGAAATATAAACCTTTATGGTCCATCTCAGCTCTTAGATCCTATGCCTTGTATCCTTGGATCCCTCAAATCAGGTGGGAACTGTCTGCTTTCCTCATGAATACAACTGGCCTCAACGTTTAGTTCCCAGGCTTTCTGTGATGTGATAGCACATCCTCTCTGGAGGGAGTAATAGATCTCATTAGGGATGTGGAAAGGAATGATGACTTATTTTCTTACCTGAATAATGTCAAGATAGTGAGGTAGACCACTAAAAATAGAATCAGCTCTGCTTCTATATTCCCAGATGTTAACTTTGCTGAAGACAGAGACTGTAAGCTCAGTGATTGTAATTTATCCCCAGTGCCCTTCCTTCCAGATATTGTATTATTTAAGTCATCAAAGAGAAAATGCTTATCTACTGACTTTTTAAAAAAAAATCTTCCTTTTTAGATGTCTTTTGTGAAGCAGATCTTTGTAATTATTTTAGGAACAGAGCGTTAAAGAGAGAATAAATCCAAACATTTAAAGAAATAAATTAATTTAAAGTAGACAGTACAGTGCAATGGAAAGACCGGTGAATCCGAAATCAAAAGACTGAGGTCAGAATTCTGCCTCTGCCCCTTATTATCTATGTGAAATTGGGTATTACATCACTTCTGTGGAAAATGAGACAGCAGCACCGGACTCATGATATTGTAGGTCCCTTCAAGTTCTAAATCCATTACAATCAGGTTAGAGTGGTGGTCAGTGACAATTAAGAGTGTATTGTCTGCCCCCTTTTGAGGCCTAATGCCCTTTAACTGTGGAGATTTTCTTGTTGTCAGACAGCTAGATCCTGTAATTATTGGCAATAAATGTCTCCTAGCAAACCACATGCTAAATTGTTAAGTTGCGGGTCCTTGTGAATGAGTACTGCTGTAAAGTCTATGTGCTTGCTAGTAAAGTTATGTTGGTATCATTAAAGTGTAAATGAAATCACCTGGTTCTAATGGAATATCTGCATTACAAGAATTCCAAGAATTAAGCTTTGTTATAACCCCCCCCCAAAGAAATTAAATATTGGTTCTTCAAGAATCAGTGAGGTGTATCCTAAAGAACATCAGATTCAGAGTCACAAGACATGGATGCAAATCCTAACAGGGACATTTCTCAACTGTGTAACTTGAAGCAAGTTGCCTGACCTCTCTAAGCCTCCTTTTCATCATTTGCAAAATGAGGACACTTGTAGAACCTACTTAAGAGGCTATGAGATATAATCGATAAAAATCATCCCTCAGAGCCAGGAGACTCTGAGTTCAAGTCTTAATTCTAACACATGCTGCCTATGTGACCCTTAGACAACTCACTTAATGTCTGGTGCCCTAGGCAGCTCTCTAAGATTGAGTTACACAAAGGTGCTGACCTTCATGGGCAGAGGAAGTTTTTTCACTCAGTGCTCCCTACCCCCGTAAAATTACAAGTCCAGTCCCTATGCTGAGACTACAAACTGCCTCACAGGGAGGTTGAGAAAAGGACCATTTAAGGAGAGATATAAATATGAGTTTTATCATTGGGAGAGCTGGGAGAACTTAAGAAAAATAAGTTTCCTGGAAAGAAGTAGCTCTATAATGAAGTTTGCCCAACATTCATGCGCTATTTTATTGGTTAAAGGTTGATGTTTCCAAGGCTAGGGTACAATGCAGTAAAATAGCTTCAGGTACCATTTTCACTACCAAGATTGAGGGGCCTCTGGTGGAATTTGGGACACCTAAGGGTAAAGGATTTGGAACACCAATTTTTTGGATGCACACCAAATCTGGCAATTTGGGCTATGTAAGGAAATCAGTTTGATTCTGCCACCATTTATTGGATGCTGACTGCAGGAGCTGAAGCTTGTTCCTAGTGCCATGTGAAGAATAGCCTTTGGCAAGAAGGGATCAGAGATCACAGCGGCTTCATGGAACTTCCTATTTAGAGTTTTTGTTTCTCTCTAGGTCTACTTAAACTGGCTTTGTCTGAAAAAATTGAACAGCTCCTGCTGCCACCATGTCTGGCCTCTAGGGGTGCTCCTGGTCCTCTTGGCCTCTGTGCAGACAAACACCTTTCTCTTTGAACAGTGGAGGCGAGGTTAGAATGTTACCAAAGCAATTTTAGAAATTTAAGGGAAGAGACAATAGAAGCAAAACCATAACCAAATGAGTTAGTGCGCTGAATCCTTATCCCTCACCTAACAAATATCTAACAATCTGTAAGTTCAGGGTCAATCTTATGCAGAGTAGGGAAGTTGTCTATAGTATAGCATCTGAAAAATAGTATGAGAAAGGCCTCCACTGTACCATCAGAACACTACAATAGGAAGGAACCTGACTGCTCATGTAGTCCACCCCCTTTATGATATAGATAAGGAAACTGAGGCTCAGGAAAGTTCCATGATTTGCCTAAGGTCTCCCAGGTAATAAAGTTAGGGGTGCTTTCTGTGAAAGCTTTGGGAAACACTTTTTGTTTCTCTGCCACAACCTTAACTCTGGTAAGCATGGTGTAGTTGAAAGGGTCCTGGCAATTGAACCAGGAGATGGAGTTGGGAGAACTTAAGAAAAAGAAATTTCTTGCCAATCTGAGCCATAACTTCTGATTCTGTAATAAGTAGTGCCAATGTGGTACTCCACATCCACTCCCTCAAAGAGTAAGGGGTCTAGAGTAGAAGACCTGGGTACATATCATGACTCTGATACTATTTGTGCGATCTTGGGAAATCACTTCATCACCCTGGGCTTCAACTTCTTTATGTATGAAAAAAAGGTGGTTTGAACTAGATAGAGTATGAAATCCTTTCAGGTCCTATATCTGTGATCATTTTTGACCTTAGGTAATGAATCAATTAGAATTTATTGAGCAATCACTGTGTGCCAAGTACTGTACTAAGTGCCAGGAATTCAAAGGAAAAGCAAAAACAGCCTCTATCCTCAAGGAGCTTATATTCTAGTAGGGGTGTATAGGGTATTAAGGGAAAACTAGCACCTCTGGTATAAGGGTTTGGTAAGCCCTTTTCAGGGTTGGTCATCCACCTCTAGTGTCCTCCTGTTCCCTAACTTTCACCTGTGGCTACAGCCTGGTAAAGCATGTTGGCAGTCAGGCTAAACCAGGTCGAGGGTAATTGACAGGTCTCAAACACATTGGTAAATTAGGGGCATGTCTACTCTAAGCATGTGAAGACTTCCCTAGTAGAATGTGTAGATAAGAACAATTTGTTCCAATGGCCATGAAGGAGGCTAAAACAAGTGCTGTGGAGAGCTTAGCGCTTGGTCAGACACTGAAGATGCCAAGGTCATCCACTGCATCCTGGGCTATCACCAGGCATCCTGACTTTTGTCTTGCCACTGGATCACTCTGGAAGAGAGAGTGAGGTTGATGAATTTATGCAACTCTGCCTTGCTTAAATTCAATTCGCTCACAAGTCAAGACATAATCCATGATGTCAATGATCTTCAAAAATGAAGGACAAACAACATCAGTCTAATTGAAGATATACTTACGCAGATAATTATGCATATATACACATACATGCACATATACATATATATGTGTGTGTGTATATATATACATACATATATATGCATATATATATACATATATATATATGCATATATATATATGTATAATCAATAAATATAGAATAAATGCAAAGTAATTAGAAGATAGCCAAGAAAGGCATTAGAGACAATCACAACCTCTTTGGGCTAAGGTACCCTCAAATATAAAATGAGGAGAATTGGACCAAATGATCTCTAAGATCTCTTCCAGTTCTAATCTTATGAAATCCTAACCCAAATTCCCGTTTTAAGTCCCACTCCTCCCACACCTTTCTACCATGTTACTATCACCTTATCAGTGAAGAAGGGTTGGAACAAGAGACTTAGTCATCTGCTTTGGTAGGTGGGTAGTTTGTAGGTTAATAGGAATCATGGCAGGTTGAAAGAACTCACTGACCTTCAATTTGTTTATCTATAAAAAGATGGAGTTGCACTAAGATGTTTGGTATCTAATGGTAATGGTAAAGAATTAATTCCCTCAAATCCATGGTATATAGAAAGGAAAATGCTATAGAGCCCTGGCTTTAAGGACATTACAATCTCCTGGAGAAATTGCTTGAAAAGAACTGTCAATGATCTTTGAAAAGATCATTTTATTCATTGATCCCTATGACTTGGCCTCAACAGTAAATTCTCGAAAGTAATTATTATTTATGAAAAAATATAAATACTTTCTTCTTGCTTAAAGAAGTCATAGAAAACTAAATTTAGGAACAAAAGGGAAAAAAAGAAAAATCTCTAATCCAAGGGGAGTAGAAACAAAAACAGAGGTCAGTAAAAAGTCAAATCAGAACAGGGTGATGATGGGAAAATCCTTTGTTTTGGAGTTTTATTCTAATCCTGTCTCTTCCTCTAGTTTCCTATGTGACCTTGGGCAAGTCACTTAGCTTCTTTGCACCTTAGTCTGTTATTCTGTAAAATGGGAAATGTCTCTAGTCCCTTCCAATACTAATATTTGATGTATGAGTCTAAGTACAGTTTTGGGGCACAGGCATATATTTCTTTTTCAACTTTGAAATGTGGTATTTGAGAGAAGGAATAAGATGTAGTTGGTAATGCAGGAACATAAGGTTGGAACAACGTATACAATATATTTTGTTGTTTCTTAGACATTTTTTATCTATATGTCACTCCAGCAAAGTGCATTAATAAAAAATAACCTCAGAGAATTTGTTCCAGCTACCAAACAAATAAAAATCCAAAAACTCTTAAAGTATTTTTTGCCATAAGTGTGGATGAGTTCAAGGTTATGTTACTATAATTTTATATCCACCCTTTGTTATTTTTAATGTGCTTTCACATGCATTTCTGTTTTTTGACCCTCAATCCTATGAAGTAAATAGTACAGAGTGGTATTATACCCATTTTATAGATTCAGAAACTGAGTATCAGAGACTAAATGACTTTCTTAAGATTATGTGTTATGAAGTGGTAAAGTCAGTACTCAAATCCAATGTTTTCTTACTCATATCTAGATTTTCTTTCTCTTGTTTGTTGTCACAGAAAAAAAATAAGCATAATAATACTGTCCCATATTAATAAAATCCTAAAAGCTAGAAGACCCTTGGGCCTTAATATCTGCCTTGCCACTCTGTTCTAAGGTCTACCAGGCCTTACCATCTATACCGCTGCTACATTTCCCAATACCCCAAACAGTGCTACCTGACTTGTCATTGCATGCTAAAGATATCTGGAGCTTACCTTCTTCTCTGAAACGTAATCCTCTGATATGATATATGTGGTCTCTCCCAATTAGAATATAAGTTCCTTGAGAGCAGGGTCTGTATTTCTTTTCTACTTATATCTGCAGTACTTAGCATAGTGCTTGGCACTTAGTAATTATTCAATAAATCCAATTTTCATTCTTTTTTTCCACACATCCTTTTAATGCAAAGATGACCCTGCTAAACTACTCTCTTTGGAGTGTACATTTTCAGGACAGGTGATGGGTTTCTTCTTGGTGCATCTCAGAGCTCTCATCTGACACTTTTTGTGATCCAGAGCATGCGTTTGCCAGGCAAGTGGCCAGGGTTTACCCCTAGATGATGTTGCAAAGCAGACTTAGCTTTGATTTACCACCTTCTCTTTCTTGGTAACCCCCTTCCCAGCTTCTATTTTTTACCCACTTCATGTTCCCAGGATCTTCATAGATTTTCTTTCTTTTCCTCCTATTAACTTCTATTTTCAGGAAAGAAAATTATGAGCTCATTCATGTAAAGGTATAACTAATGGGTAATCATTTAAAAGGTAACTCTTTCCAGAGATATTCGTGTTTTTACAAATATATATATATATATATATATATATATACACACATATGTATATATATATATATATATATAATATATATATGTATATATATGTATATATATATATATACTGATGCCAAAGTCAAGTCAACAAACAAAGCCTGTGCCAGGCTTTGTGCTAAGAAACAAAGCTCTAATTGTGGAGGACAGGACTTTTGGTTGGGAAGATGTTGCCTTTTGCTCTTGGGTTAATTTACCAAATATAAATGGTGGCACTCCCAACAGAAATAGAAAAAATTACCAAGAGATGAAGGTTTTATAAGAAAAGACAGTGAGTTCTGTGTCAGACTTGTTGATGCCTATGTAACATTCAATAGGAGGTGTCCAACTGATAATTGGTGAAAAGAGGATTGGGGATTAGAAGAGTTATTTGGGTTGGATATATTGAATGAGTAATCAATAGCCTTATGTCTCAAAATAACAATGATAGAGCAGGTGAAACCACTTGGGAGAGAGGGAGAACCTAAAAACATAAACTTCAAGGAAGCAGACAGTAATAGAGGACAAGCAGAATGTGAATCACTGAATGGTGAGAGAGCAATAGGAACAGACCATGCTTGGGTAAAACAGACAAGAAGAATTGGAGGTCAAAGCCACAGCAATGCTGAATGAAAGATCCAAATCTAAATCCCTGTGCAGATTAGTTGTAGAGTGACTGAGAGAGATTGGTCCATTTCCTCTTGGACAAGTTTCTCAGGTATTGAAAGTACACTTCACCTTCTTCTCAATAGAACCACCAACTCATTCCCCCACTCAATGTCTTGGGCTTCGTTTTGTTGCTATACTTTGAGACCATTCTTCAGTCATAAGAAGTCAGCCAACATACATAGCTACATGGAAGGTAGCAAGCATCTTGCCCCTCCAAAAAGATTTGCATGCCAGCAAATACAAAGTGGGTTCGTCTCACTCTAGTTCTACTTCCCTGAACTAATAAGCATTCCAGAGATAACAGAGTCAATGCATTTTCCTGGCATGGCATTTCTCCTCTTCCTGCTACTTTCTTGCATGTTATTCCAGAAATGTACTATGATGTGGTAGAAAGAATTGGAGATCTGGCATCAGAAGACTTGAGTTTAAATCTTATCATTGATATTACTTGTTTAATACTAGGTAAGTAATTTATTCTGGGCCTCAGTTTCTTCATTTGTAAAATAAGGGCATTGGACTAGGTCACCTTTAAAATCCTTACCTATGATCATTCTGTTTTTTTAAGCATGTTTCCCTTGCCTAGGAATAGGGGCAATACATTTAATATCTGTTGACTCATTTCACATAGGCAAAATTCTGAACAATCCCTAAAGACCCGGCTCAGAAAGAGGTGAATATAAGATTTTCGGGCACTAAAGAAAGCAAGTTATCCTTCCATTGCATTGTTGGCTCTTGCTTTTTTCCCCTTTTTTTTCCTTTTGCAAATTATTTTCTTTCAATCAACAGTGTTTATAGTGATTGAAGAGAGCCCTCCTTCCCCATCATCCCCATTTTAGACTCTAATACCCAGTTGAGATAAGTAGCTTTGGAAGACAACCTTCGGAGTAATGGGTGGCTTCAGGGCTGGCCAGAAGGGAGCTCAACCTAGGTGAACTCTCCAACAGCCCCAGGTTACAGTAGCCTCCCAGTGACAATTGCCTGAAGTCAGAGACAAACGTCTATCACAATCGATTTTCTTCCTAATTGCAAAACTTCCTGGTCTTGCACTAAGTTTCTTCCCACAAATCTTGTGCCTGTTTTGTAATTAGAAGTGGAGGTGTTTTAGAGAAGTGAAGTTCTAAAATGATATGACTACATATTCAGCAGTCTCTCCAAATGCTGGCTAAATGATTCTTCTTAGGAGAGTCGTACTTCAGTACAATGTCACACATCCACAGGGCCGTAGTTACAGCTGAGATGGCACTTCCATTATAAGCCCCTATTTTCAGGTGTTCATAACAAGCCTATTGCGGAAGGAAGGAGGCACTTTAGGGGCTGAAATTTCTCATATTTGTTTTCACCTCTGAGGTGAAACTCTCATTTTGAAAGTCTGGCTTAGGACTGTGTCTATGACTCACAATCCAACATTAGCTTTGGTTCCTCAGGTGTTTATCAAGAGCCTACTGTGTGCAAGAGCTTTGTGCTACACACGGGGCTATACAGCATCTCAGCCCTCATGGAGCTTGTCAATCCTGTAACAAGAAGCTGATGGGACCAGGATTTAAACCTGCATCAGAAACCTCACTGGAATGGAAGATTCAAAGAAAAATATAATACATACATGGACAGACATTTAAATGATGCAAAGTGAAGAAGACCCATGGAATCAATACACACAACGACTACAATAATGTAAGTGGAAAGAACACCAACACCAAAACAATTGAAACCAATTATTTTTAGGTCATAAGGATTAAGCTTGGCTCCAAGGAAGAGATATGAAAATATGCTTCTCTCTCCTTTCCAGAGGTGAGGGTCCATGGGTGTATAATAGTGCATAAAAGATTTTTTTGATGTGTTTATTGACTTTGTTGATTTTATTTTTTCTTTTCCCTCTCATAAAAATCTTCATTATTAGGGATGGTTCTCTGGGAGGAGGTCAGTGGAAGAAAATGGGAAATGTAGATGATGTAAAAACAAAAGATAACTATA
The DNA here is from genome assembly GCF_003287225.1 of Phascolarctos cinereus. Classification (NCBI taxonomy): domain Eukaryota; kingdom Metazoa; phylum Chordata; class Mammalia; order Diprotodontia; family Phascolarctidae; genus Phascolarctos; species Phascolarctos cinereus. Next base: position 273,740,675 of record NW_027556098.1, on the reverse strand, counting down.
TATATATATGTATATATATATAATATATATATATATTATATATATATACATATACATACACATATGTAAATGAAAAGGAATCCCCACCAACTTTTTGCATTTTATAATAGAAAAATTACTGGGTTTAGAGTCAGAAGAAGAGAATTTGATTCCTGGATCTGTGACCTCAGGAAAATCATTTTAATTTAGGACTATAGGTCCACAGATTCAGATTGGGAAGGAACCTTAGAAATAATCTAGTCTAATCCCCTGATTTTATAGATGAGGAAACCAAGGTCTATTGAGGTCACTAGACTCAAGGTTACACAGAAATAATGGCAGAGACAAGATTTTAAACCAGGTTTTCTTTCTCCAAATTCAGTCTACTACTTTGGGTATTTGCTTCCTTTTCCTTGAAATGAAGAGTTTGGAATAGACAATCTCAAAGATCCTTTTCAGCTATTAAAATATAATGTCTAAGTTTGATATCCTGACAATTGAGGCATCTCAGTGACCCATAAAGCATTTTATATGCATATGAGGATGGTGGGGAGGGGAGACCTCATGGGTTCCTCATGACATCACTACAGTATTTAGGATTCAGTTCTCCAAAAGTCCTATTAATCCGTGAGCCTTGAGTGGCTTGCACTTTCTTCTTATTTTTCTGTTTCCCAGGTGCTGCCAGAAAGTTTGCTGAATTCTAGGAGCAGAGCAGAGACAAAAATTTAATTCAATTTATTCATCACCATCACTACCTACTGCCATCATCATCTTCACGCTGTAGTTGAAAGAGCACTGAACTCGAGGTCAGAAGGCAATGGCAAGTAATGAGGCAAATCAGGAAAGGGATCTCCCCATCTTGTGGCATCACTGTGATGCATGGGGAGATGCACTCCTAAGACAGAAATAAAAGCAATAGACCAGTGAAGAACCTACTAGTATCATATTGACCTCAAATGAATGTCAAGGGCAGGAGCAATTTGAGGTGGAGAGTGTAGTCCGAGTGAATAATTGGACTGAGGTGGAGGTGGGGGGGGAAACAGTTGTGTAATATCTTATTCCAGAACATTACTTCTTTGTTAGCAAAACCCGGGCACTACTGGGAAGGGAAGTGGAGGCAGCACAGGAGAAACCTTGCTCTGTACATGGAGAATTCCTTGAGATTCTCTATGAAGTGCCAAGCTTGTGGGGAAATGACTGATTTGAGTGGTAGCTGATTATTCAGCTGTTCTATTCTACTAAGGTATTTAAGGTTGCTAAATGAAGGCTACTAGTGAATCTCTTCTTTGGTTGAATGGTCAGTGAGATTTGGTGGATGTGAGGGAAACTGCTATAGAGAAAATAAGTAGCATGTGTTTAGTAGAGAGACCAGTTGAGGATGGGAGTTTCTGCATAGGAGAGGTGTCTGTATGCTTGGTCCTTGATTTTCTGCACTGTGTTATCATGGTGGTGAAGATGGGCATTTAATTGGCAGGCATGTCTATTACAGATCCCCCAAACAGCCTTCTCTGAATCTAGAGAACTGAGCAATCTTAAGAGCTATGATGTTGAAATTGTATCTGCAGAGCTCAACTCCTGATTTCCTGCCCCTAGGGAAGAGGGTCCTCTGGTTGGTTGGTACTGGGTTTACATGATATTCTGGATGGTAGAAGATAAAGCCTTTTCAAAGAACAGTTACTGGAATTTTAAACCCACTTATATAATCATTAAATTTAACAATTCAATTCCAACAAATGTTTTGCAAGCACCTACAATTCACAACTATGCAAGCATATTCCACAGTTAAAAGATTTACTGGAGTAAGGTTGTTAGCCCCTCTGGCTATAGCTAACCCCTGGAGCAAAACACTAGACCTCTATGGGATTTGGATTTTTCATTTATAAGGTAGAAATAACACTTGCCTAGATAAAGATAAGATTCTATTGTTGCCATACTCATTATTTCTAAAACTGAACTTTACTTGATGGTGGACTTGTTGGTGCTCTCTCAGAATTGCTTAATGTCACTATGATATTGACCTTACAGTTTTCTTTGACTAAGAAGACAGACTGAGAGGGAGAGGATATGGAAAACCAATCAGATCCAACACTTACCTGTCCCTTTAATTTTGCCTGCTGTATTGCTACTTAAATGGCATGAGAAGCCAGCACACATACGGGATGTTGTACATTTCATTCCTCTGTACACCTGTTATTTTTGTTCTGTTATTACTAACAAGGCCATTCCTGTGACTAGAGTTCCCTTCCCATCAATTTTCAAATGGATTTGGATTTTGGAAGATCTTCTCAGCTTTTGTGATTAAATCCAGCTCAGGATTCAAAGAGCAGGCATTTTGTTCATTGGAAAAATTAGCCAAAGCTCATTCCATTGTAGTCAATCCTTTTTGACTTATTTAAGGGCAATGCCCCCAACAGCTGTGTTCCAAAGGTCAAACAGGAAGAGCCAACCAGAAGCAGTTTAATATTCCTATCTCCATATCCTCACCCTAACCTCAAGCCCAACTATTCTGCCTTAAAGTAAAACTTATTTCAATATTTTTTGTTAGCAAGCCCGGCTAGATGCAAGGATGCAAGCTTGCCTTCACAATTTCTGTAGAGTGGTGCATTAAAACAAAGGAATGAAATCAGATAGCAGTTCTGGTTCACCTTGAAGGCACACGCTGCTCCTATCCATGTGACCTTGAAAATGGTAAGTGTACAGCTTGAAAGCAGAACAAGAAAAATGTCCCATTCTCTAGTGATGTCAACCATTACTCAGATGAGAGCACACACACACACACACACACACACACACACACACACACACACACACACAAAGGGGTAAGAGAGAAGAAGAAAAAGAAGTCTCAGAGGAAGCTGGCTAAAAATGAATGAATGATCAGATAAGGAAAAAGTAATCCAGGAATGTCCTCTCCATCCCATTCTTTAACTCCCAGAGGGAAAATTCAGCTAATGATACAATTGTGATTTAGGGGTAAATATCATGGAAATGGGGACAGAAAGGTGATGTGTGAATAAAAAGTCTTACCATCTTCTGGCAAAATACCTCCTCCTTCTTCCTCTTTTTCCACTTCTTTGACCTCTGCGTTATCTCCAGATTTATCAGCAACACTAGATGGCTTTTTCACATCAGTAAGCACCATCCAAAATATAACAATCAAAAAGAACCAGAGAAAATAAATCAATGTCCACAAACAACTGACCAATTTTGGCAAGTACAATTTATTCATAAAAGCTACAGTGCACAGGGGATTCTCTTGTCTTGCATTCTCAATGCCCTTAATTCACATGCCAATGCAATTGAGTGTCAGGTGGCAGCCAAGATGGGAAGACATGCATTGTTCCTTTCTACCTGCTTTGTTCCCTTAATGCCTCTGGTCTCCCTCTTCTTAATCTCTGAGGGACCCATTTTCTGTCTGAATTCTATGTGATTGCTATCCTAATTAATTAAAGATAGTAATTAAAGTGGAGCTATCCTGATAGTCAGTGGAGGAGAAGCCTCTAGTTACATAGGTATGATCATTGCTTCCACCAATGCTTGATGTATCCTTTTGATTGTACATATCATCACTCTACAGGGGTCATAATCACACACCAGCAGAAATCATCTTAGCAGAAAGACCTCCTCATTTCTGCTTTGAAGACACTCTGGGATTAATATTTTTTATTTCCTAGACACCTAGTTTTGTATCTGCTGCTAAAGATATTCTGTTTGGAACCTCAATTACCCCTCCCCTCTAAGTCTTATGTTTCATTTGTATTTAATAAGTATTCTTCCCTTGACCCATTTCCCACCTTCTGCCATTGTGAATGTTTTGTCATGTCCAGGTATGAAGTCAAATGAAGTGCTCTTGAGGAAGGGAAAGAGGCAGGATGGCAAGTGGGAAGGCATGAGAATGTGAGAATTGTAGATTGAAAAAAAAGAAAAAAATAAGAGATTATTGTTCACAGCTGAAGGTGGGATTCTGGGACTGTAGGCTAGAAAACATAGCAGGAAAATTTCCTCTAAAAAATAAACAAGAGCTCCTAGTTCTGAAAACACTGAGTGCATAATTCCACTGACAATAATTAATTAACAATAATAGTTTGCACTCAGAGCACAGCTTTCATCCAAGAACCTCAAAGCACTTCACAAACCACACTTAATTAAACCTCCCAGCCCCCCTGTTGGAAGGTAAGCATATATTAACTGCACCATTTTCTAGGACTGAAAGGCAGACACTGGGAAGTTAAGTGACTTGTCTAGTGGCTTGTTATTTTGCAAAGCCAGCTCAACAGGGAAGAAAAAAGCCTTCAGTCAGTTGAGTCTGGTTCACGTTTTCATCACCTGAAATGGCAGGCAGTGACCTGTTGGAGTGACCAGTGTGTACAGTCAGCAATTAGTTGCCAACCTAACACAGAACCTGCTGTGTGTTCAATTCACTATTCTCTTCCTTTCCTACTGTGGACTCACTGGCTTTCAGCCTATTATCTGGTACAGAGAATCTCTCCTCCTCAATCCTGGAGCAAGCTGGGAGGTGAACTCTCTTACGCAGACAGTATTTAATTTGTGATGGCTTGATGGGGTTAGTCACCTTGTTCTTTCCTGTTTTGTGCCACTGTCCATGCTCTAGCTAGAGTTTGTTTTGCTGGTGCCTTGTCATCAGGGGTACTGATGGATGGGGATCCAGAGCGACAGAAGAGAAATGTGCTTGTCTATTTGGGTGTTTTTCACATTCCTCTTTGCTGCTCATCCTCCCTCTCACCCTGGCCGTCGGTTGGTTACTATTGCTGTACTCCCTCTCAGGCCCCCCAGATGGGAAGGAGGAAAGATTAGCACTCTCTGGATCTCGTGCCAGTGCTGTGTGCTGGATTAAGCTGGCAGAGAGACTTGAACAGCTTCATCTTCATGAGCCAGGGAGGTTCTTTCAAGGTCACTCCGTAACGCACACATGTTTTTAAGTCTCCATAGGATGAATGTGATATCCAGAGGTTACAAATATTATTCATACTGCTTCCCAGGATAATGTGACCCTTACTTTACTGTTTCTGTTTAAGTGGTGAATTAAGGGGCATAATGCATATATGGGGGGAGGTATCCATAAGTCTATGAATATCTAAAACCTTCCTGAGTAAAGTCAGATTCCTAGAACTTAGGGACAGCTAAGCTAAGTGTCAGGTCACAGCTTTACCCTTCATATCCTAAGAAAAGTATACCCATAGATTTTACATAAAATATTTGATGGCTGAGGAGGCTGGAGAGCTTCATCCTGTACACATAGTACAAGGATAAAATTAATGGTGGAAGATACAGCCATAGCAGTATTCAGCGATTATTCTTTAGGATAATTCAAATGAACAAGTGAGTTGAAAGTGGAAGTCACCAATATAGGTAATCAGTGTAACCTCTCCTTATGTCTTTCCCTACCCCATATCACTTAACATAGTGATTCTCCTAGTTTTATTTTATCTGATGACCTGAATGTATTTTACAAACAGCAATGCATTAAGGTTTGCAATATCTCAGCAAAACAGGAAATATACCATTACCATCAATCTTCTTTGGTTTGTGAATATGTTTAAGTGTTGAAAAGCCAAAGCAGAGAGCTGGGGAGAAGATGGCATTCATAGTGGGGTACAAAGGAGCAGTCAGGGTTCAAACTGCATTGTTGTAAGACCTGCAGACCCTCTGAAGAGCCCTTACTAACTTCTTTGTGTCTGTTCACACATTTGTAAAATGCTGAGTACCTACATCATGAGTTTATCATGAGGATCAAAGAAGATAACATATGTGAATATTCTTTGAAGATCACAAAATACTTGGCAATCAAGATATTCTCATTATTATTATCATTAGCCACTAGCTATCACTACTGTCCAGCAACAGTTCTTTCTATATGGGTATATTGTGACCATTGCACAAAATGATATACTGAATATAGGGGACACTATTGATGCTTTGAGGTGAGATAAACAGTATCCTGAGAGGACATAGATATTCCAACTTTTAGTCCTTGGCCTAATCTAATTAGATTGTATTTACTAAGCACTCCCCCAAAGCCCATTTAAAGCTATTATTTCACAAGACTGGAAGCCAGATACCCAGGTGCAGACCATTCAGAACCATGGATAGCACCCGAGGCCCACTCACCTAAGGGGCACCTGAGAAGCAACATGGATGGCCAGGAAATGCTTAGAATGAACCACATGACAGTTTTAATTAAAAACATCGATTTCTCATACAAGCAAATCCAGAAGAACATTTCAAGGAAGTTGGGTTCCAATATGATTGAGGAGGAACTCATCCCCACAGACTTACCTGGGCCCAACTGTTTAGAAACAATCTCACCATGTGATAAATTTGAGTAATAATAGTAAGCATGAGTCATTAGACAGTTATGTGAAATCAGTAAATTTGGGATAAGTAGCTGATAAAAGAGAAAAAGAATTTGGAAGCTTCAGAAGTGAACAAACATGTAGCAGCAGCACTCAATGATGATGATGAGGAGGAGGAGGATGATGATGATGATGATGATGATGAAATCTCCAGGACCCTCATAAAGTCTGAGGTTAGAGAATATAAGGAAAAGAAGACATATCTGATTGATCTATTTTAGACAAGGCTACTTGACATTATTGTTCAAGTACCCAGCCACAAAAATGAATTCATACATAGAACCCTGGAGATACTATCTCAGCAGCCCTTGGCTTTCTATAGGTGATGACTGTCCCCTTCAACGTAGATGGATATTCTTTGGTGGAGGGGTGAAGACCCTCCAGTCGCCATAAAATAATTAGAATACAATTGCCTTTGCTTTTATTAGCTGACATTAAAGAGCCTAAAGGGCATCACAGGGATGACATGTTGAGTACGAGATAGCCTTAATGTAATAGAGAGAACGCTGGGTTTCAGATGACTGCTCTAGGTCTAGCTCTGTCACTGACAGCCTATGACCTGAGGCAAGTTCCTTAATAGCTCTTGCCCTCAGTCTCCCCACATATAAGTGGAGGAGATTCTAGTATTGCTTTTTCCATTTTTAAGATGAGGAGAAAAACAAACTACAGAGAGGTTAAGTGGTGAGCTCAAAGCAAATCGATGAAAATCAGTGTGGAGACAAGTTTGTGATCCAGGAATACTTTCTCCCAATCAATTGTATTGGACCACTCATCCTTTCTTCCATTTCTCAGTTATTTGACAGGGTCCCAGCTAACTTCCTTAGCCTCCTTCTCAAGGTCCTCTCTTTTTGTCTCTCTCTTGTCCAGGAGGTTGTAAGCATGTGGTCAGGTGATCATAGATTTCCATCAAGAAATCTGTACAAAATACAAAAACCATAAAATGAAATCCACATTAATGCCAGTGCAGATTCATGGAAATCACACAGCTCTCTGCAGCTGCATAGAAACTGGGCCAGAATTACCATCAAAGAGACTGCTGAAAATGCCAGCAATAATATTCTATAGCAGTGTCAGGTCTGGAGGTTTTCACCTTGCCACTTGCAAGTTTTGTCCAGCTGCCCTCAGGGTTTACTCAGCCAATGAAAGACCTGCAGGAAGATGAGCCATTTAAAATCTGTATTGTATTGGCTGTGTGTAGCAACCAGGATTTTCATGGGAACTGGACAGAACTGAAATTTCTTTCCTGATCATTATGTTACAAACACACTGAGTATATAATTCTTTAAGCTCAGTATTCTTTTTATCCTAATTTATCTCCAGGGACTAAGTTGCTATTATTCCAATTTTAGCCAGCTTTCCATCATTTGTGGTCATGGGGTGAAAGAGTTGGGGGTTGGGTGGTACCAAGAAGAAGTCACAGGATAATGAAAATCCGCAGATTTGCTTCATTAACTTGTCTCTCTCTTTCACTCAGTTGCTCTTAGACTGTCCCAACATAGCATCTTAGTCTAATTTGGCTTGTGCCTCTCTTTGCTACCTATCAACTGCTTTCAGGTGGAGGTGCTAATGAGCAAGGAAGTGACTAGAAAAAAGGAGGTAGACAAGACAAGGAAGAGAAGCAAAGGGCTTAGATAGTATACACATTGGCTCATACACTCATCAATTACCAATGACTGGGTACCAATCACCTCCCTAGGGGAGGTGATCACTTTCTGTATAAAGTCACAGGTTGAAGAAACTCAATGAAAACACAATGAAGAATCTTCTCTCAAGGATAGAGAGGGAAGGATTGCTCTGCTAACCTCTCTGATGGGCACTTACTGATAACTACCTATTACTGCTTAGAATCGCAGGCAATAATTATTAGGGAGGAGTTTAGTCTGAAAAAGGAGGAAAGAGAGATGTTGGTATATGTTGGTCCTGTCCCTACCCTTGAGGTTAAATTCCCTGGGAGTAGGATGGTACAAATCTCTGGACTAAATGGATAGGAAGGATTTTGAAATCCTGTCCATTTGATTACAGAAAATCCCACTTAAGCAGCTGCTCCAAAGATAAAAAACATGACCATTCAAATTTACCTATATTACTGTGATTATTAAAACAGATGAATTTTTAAAAAGATATAATTAGATTTAATTGCCCAGTTGACAGTTCTGACATTAGAAATCAGACACATTTTGAGGTTTTGAAGAACTCGGGGTAGCCCTGATGGGGTAACTTTTTATATCCTTTTTGCATGGGCTTAGTCCTTATTGATTCCTCATAGCCGTAAGGCCCCTAGAGGTGACAACTGGTACTTTGAGAGGCAATGTGGTATAGTAGAAGGGACACTAGGTATAAAATTGTGAAGCTCCTTATTTGGAGACTTATTAGTTCTGTGACTTTGGGCCTGCCATGTCTTATTTGTTATTCTCACTTCCTTCATCTATGAAATGGAAGTAACACCTGAACTCAGAAAGCTGTTCTGGGAAAGTGCCTTGTAAAGCTTAAGGTGATCTATAGATAGGAGTTGTAATTACCTGTGAAGTGATTTCTATTCTTAAGTGAGGAAGTGTAGGCTTTCAAATAAGACTTATGTTCAGAAAAGCCTGAACAACAGGAAACAGCTAGAGGCCTAAGTAAATTCACTTTTTTTGTGGTTGTTCTTTTACAGATGACAGCTGGACAAAGGATAGACAGTGGGGGCTGGGGCTGTGGGAATTGGGGAGGACCTATATAATCACAAAGTGTCAAGTTTATTTTGTTTTGTTTTTGGCAAGGCAATTGAGGTTAAGTGACTTGCCCAGGGTCACACAGCTAGTAAGTACCAAGTGTCTGGTCCAAGACTGGATCTGAACTCAGGTCCTCCTGACTCCAGGGCCAGTGCTGTATCCACTGCACCACCTAGCTGCCCCAAAGTGTCAAGTTTGAAAGTACCTTAGAAAACATCTAGTCTAATTCCTTAATTTTACAGAATTTCACCAAACATTGAAGTGATTTGATAAAGGTCACAGATCTATGGTAGCATAGCCTACATTACAACACAAGTCTTTTGACTTCCATTCATTCTAGTGATTTTTCTACTCTTACTCTGATGACCTCAAATAGAGATGGAGTGAGATGTTCTTTGGTCCCTCTCAGTACCCATTGTGATTATGTTCTTGGACACAGGAAACATCTTCCTAGACAAATCACTAAACCTCTCCAGTTATGTGGAGGGACCAAGGAATGGGAACTGTAAATGCTCAGTTGTGAGTTCTCCTGGCTCACTTCTTCCTGACATGGACTCCATCAGATTTATTTCTATTTCCTGAGGATATAAATAATTTGTTTGTTTTTGTGTTTTGTTTTTAGGCAATTGAGGTTAAGCGACTTGTCCAGGATCACATAGCTAGTAAGTGTCACGTTTTTTGGTCTGAGTCGGTATTTGAACTCAGGTCCTTCTGACTTCAGGGCTGGTGCTCTATTCACAGTATAGAAATAATTTGAATAGAAAGCACAAATGATCTCTTCTTGGGGCAATCACATATGGGGCGCCTGGATCAGGCTGAGCTAGACCAAACCAGATCCAAAGTATTGCCTACATTATAACTTCCTCTGGCACTCCAGACTCCACTGAATCATACTACCTCAGTGGCCTCACCTGAAAAATGGGGTAGTTGTAATATCTACCTCACAGTGTTGTTAGATAGGGAAAAAAATAAATAAAACAAAACAAAACAAAACACTGTAAAGTGTAAGCTATAATGTGGGTCATCTATATTTCTCTTGACGTCTTAGATTATTCTTGAAAAGAGAGGAATTGTTATTTCTACTTCCACCACACCACCCTGCCCACCAGGCATCCCTCACATAAGGTGTGGTCTCAGTGCCAAAAAAACCCAAACAACAACAACAAAAACCCTCTGTAGGAGACTGTGAATCAATTCACCTCCCTCTTTCCTTACTCTCCTCACCTATAATTGGGAGACTACTCACCTGCCTTAAAAATGCATGGGCACAGAAGATGAATGAGAGTTGAGAGCTAAATTCACTATTACTATTCTATTCAACCCCGTTGTTTATTTTCCACAGAAACTAAATAATGGATCTAAAGTGTTTGCTATTACTTTAAGGAACTGCTGATGCATCATAGAAATCTTTGAAAAACATTCTCTTTAGATTCATGAATCTACTTCAAGTGCAGCCATTTCCCTCCCCCTCCTTCCTCCTGACTGCTTTTCCTTCTTTTTTAGCAAAAAGCCTCTTGTAGGAAAGACAACCTTTCCCGCTCAGGCCTGTCAATGACATATACTCTGGGCTGGAGCCTTTGGTCTTGTCCTGGAATGGCTCACTGGTTTCCAGGGCATAAAATTCATAGACCTGACTCTCATTTTCTAGGCACTATGGTGCCTCGCTAACATGCACACTTTTCTTACCCAATAGGCTTTTCTATCTTCTTTTGAGGTTTGTTCAAGGTCACACAGTAATTTCATGGCACCATTAAAATTACAGCTGTCTTCAGCTTCCCAGTCCTTTTGGTTTAAATGTGAGACAAGGCTACTGATGTATTATATTCAAAAGAAGGGTCACCACACGACTGTGTCCATTTGCTCAGTCAGAGAATTTTCATGCAGAAGGGGAACTGAGAGAACATTGAGTCTAACCCTTTCCTTTTATGGATTAGAAAACTGGGTCATCAGAGAGGCTAAGTTGGTACAGACAAGACTCTAGATCTCTCAATCTCCAGTGCACCATTTGTTACAACACACCGATGCCTTCTTTGTGAGATGCACTATTTATTTGGGGGTAGGGAGATTGGTTTTGCTTTATGTCTAGCAATTATCTTGTACTACTAGGTACCAATCATTTCATAGAAATATAGAAGACACAATTCCTACTCTTCATGAGCTTAGAATCTAAGAATTAAAACTCAAGAAGGCAGCCTAGCATAGTGGGAAAGCATTGGGTGTGATGTTAGAAGAACTTGCTATGTATTATCTCTGTTGCCTTGGACATGTCTCTTATAACCACCCTGGGTCTCAGTTTCCTCATTTGTAAATTAAAGAAGTTGGACTAGATTGTCTCTGAGATCTAACTTCCTCTCCTAGTTCTAGATATGTGATCTGTATTGACATGACATGACATCTCTGTTCCTCAATTTATTTTCATATAATATTGAGGGGTTAGATCTGGTGATCATTAGAGTTTTTTTCAGTCCTAGTCCCTATGAAATACCCTTGTTCATAGCCTATACCTTATTCTATTCCTTCTAGTAATTCAATTTTTGAGGGAGGGGGGCAGTGTATTAAAAACACATGGCAGAATGGGAAGTTCAAATCAGTTCTCACTGAGTTTCTGGTGAAAATGCATCTCTTTCTTTACTTTGTTACCCAGTTCCCCAGTCTGGAGGAATTTTTAGCTGGAGGAGAGAGGAAAAAGGATAGTTTCTCCAATCCAATTATTGAATAAAATTCTGGGTATGTGTTGTCTTGCACATAGTAGGCATTTAAATGCTTGTTGAATTGCATTGTATTGGGTGACTGCTGCAGAGGTCCAAAGGTATAAATCTTTCAAGCATCTATGACTAAATGATCCATTGTGCCTAGAGGTTCACTTTGGTCTTCGGAGGTAGAATAACTAGCAATGATATAACCCAGTCAAGAATTAACTAGATCTCTTGGATTTTATAAATAAAAGATAATTCAAGGTTACAAATGAAAACCAAGACATCTTTTTCTCTTTTCTATTTACTGCTGTGGACTCAGTCTCTCTGGGTCAGACCATTATACAGTAAACCTGGGGCTGGGTTCCCATGGTTTTCCTGGATGGATGAAATGACCTGGGGGCTGTTTCCTGTTTCAGACCTCAATGATGAAAGGCTTTCATAGCAGACCCAAGGTGAATTTCCAACTAATTTGCTCATGATCCAATCCATAGTCTGACAGCTTCTGTGAAACTCCAATCCTACCTTTTAATAGCTGCTCTTGGGCACTCCTCACTCCACCAAATCTAATACATGTAATATGCTGTGGTCAGTTTTTAGAATTGTACTGACAGTTGATGAGAGAACAACAAAGAGGGAGAAAGAGAGTAGACATTCCTAGCTTGCCTGGTACAGTCATGTACATTCCTACCATCTTGGCATCAGTGCCAGGCCTCCTGGTCAGACCTTTGATATGGGCTGGCAGAAAAGGACTGTGAGAAGAAAAAGGGATGAGGAGGAGACGTTGTGGGAGAATTGACTGGAAATAGCGATCTCTTTTAGTCACTATTCAGGTGTCAGCCGTGAATCAACAGTTCTTTTTACTTTGGTTCTTCAGGGAGATGGCTTTCAAGCAGCCAGATTCCTGTTTAGACTGTACCATTCTGGTCAAATAACCTTGTCTGAGATAGGAGTAATCTATGTGGTTTGGGCCTCCTCTGGAAGGGAGATCCTATTTTCCCTAGGATTCTGGGGATGCTTTAGGCATTCTATAATCTTTTCCATTTTCAAACATCAGTGAATGGAAGAGAAGGTGTTAGAAGCAAATTGTCTTCTAACAGAGTAAGGAGAGACCTGGAGTGGACATTTTTCCCACTCCCTCCCTCCCCCAAGCCCTTACACAAGGACACATACAACATCCTAAGACAGATGCTGTTCTTTTTTTTAACTAATTTTTTTTCAAACAGCAAAAATTCACTTTCTCTCTCTTCTATCCCTAATCGAAAAAGAAAGAAAAAATAAATTCTTTGTTACAAACATGCATAGCCAATCAAAACACATTTCTGCGTTAGCCATATTAAAAACGATGTCTCCTTAGGTACTCTGAGTCTTTTACCTCTCTATAAGGAAGATAGTGACATGATTCATCATTAGTTTTCTGGATTCGTGGTCGATCACTACACTGATCAGAGTTTCTAAGTCTTTCAGAGTTATTTGTCTTTACAATATCGTTGTTATTGTATAAGATGTTATCCAGCTTCTGCTCACTTCACTATGTGTCATGCCAAACAAGTCTTCTAGGAATTTTGAAATCTGTCCCTTTATCATTTTTTATAGCACAATACTTTTCCACCATATTCTTATACCAGAACCATGTTCAGTCATTCCCCATTTTCTAGTTCTTTGCCACTACAAGAAAAGCTATGAATATTTTTGTATATTCTTATTGAGGGTTTGTTTTACTTAGGACCAATTTCTCCATTAATCTACCCTCCACCAAATTTCCTTTTCTACCCTTTCCCTTACCTATTTAATGGAGTATATTTCTGTACCCTACTGTGTGTGCCTGTGCATTCTTCTCTCTTTAAGCCAGTTCATAGGAAGATGAAGTTCAAGTGTCAGCCATGCCCCCATCCCTTTCTTTCTTATTTGTATAGGCTTCTACCTGTATACCCAGATTATGAAGTATTTCCCCCTAACTTTCCCCTAATTCTGCCTTCTTTCCCTTTTCCCCTTCCTTTACATTCTTCTTTTAAGATCACGGGAACATAACAGAATGTCTAATTAGATTTCTATATGAGCCCTCATGTTGATTGAGTTCAGAGGGGACACATGTATCATCTCTCTATACTAGAATTATATATTAGAATGTAAGCAGGTTATCCTTACTCCTTGTGATAAGGTATATGATAAGATTCATTTGTACTTTTTATGTTTCTGTTGACTCCTGGGTTTATACTTCTGAGTTTTTACACAACTCTGGTCTTTTCATCAGGAATGATTGATGTTTAGTCATTTCAGTTATGTCCAACCCCTTGTGTCCCCATTTTTGAGTTTTCTTGGCAAATACACTAGAGTGGTTCACCATTTCCTTCTCCAGATAAGAAGACTGATAAGGAACTGAGGCAAGCAGAGTTAAATGACTTGCCCAGGGTCACAAAGGTAGTAAATGTCTATGGCCATATTTGAACTCATGAAGATGAGAATTCCTGATTCTAAGTCCAGGACTCTATCAACTGTGCCACCTAGATGCCCTCAGGAATGCTTAGAATTCCTCCATTTCATTAAAGTAACATTTTCCCCCTGTAAGATTTGTAGAATATAAGATTCCTCTAGTTGGATGTAGTAAAGCTGAGTATATTATTCTAGGTTGTAGTCCAATATCTTTGCCTTCAGGAATACTGAGATTCTTTTTTTTTGTTGTTGTTCATTCTTCTATCCTACTTCCTAACCTCAGTCTTTGGATACCATGCTGCCTTTAACTTGGCCAGGACAGTTATGGTTTCATGAAATCAGTGACATAAATAACAATTCAACAGAGGTCAGCACCTTTGTAGGAGCACATTGTAGGAGTTTAATAAATACTTGTTGAATTTAATTTTTTAGGATATCCTTTGAGAAAAGTGACCTGTGAACTACTTCTCATCATGAAAGCTCATATTTCAAATTTCATCATTCTACCTTTCAAGTCTACTCACTCATGAACACTCATATCCAGAAGTAGACAGTTGGCTACTGGTAGCATGCAGTCAGTCTTGTACTTACAGCTTACTTTCTATTTGACAGATGGATTCTGGACCTGTTTTCTGAATGATTTAGTAGTTTTGGGGACATAATGTAGTAGTTTGGAGACCTCTGAGAAGAATTGGCCCAGCCATTCAATACCCTGAGTAATAGGCATTTATCTGGAATGTTATAATTAATATGATGGAGACCTATTTGCTCTTACTTGAAATACTTGATGATGAGAAAATGGTGGGAGGAGACAGTGACAGTAAGGAAAGAAATCTAGGATAGCACCAGCTGTGACCTTCTAGGATAGTACCCACCTAATAAATTAGAAGTAGTAAGTCATGTCTCAGAACGTTGAGAGAAGAGGGGGCGCTATCTATTCAAAGAGATGTCACTAGGACCTCAGATATGATAGATTTCAGGTGATGGCAAGAAAGGGCATTCAGTAATTCCTGAGCTCTTATGAATCTTGCCAAGTTCAGTGGATGGGGTTCCTGTGTCCATCATTATTCCTTGGGTAGGGATGACGAGAAGGGAATGCAAAAGAAGGTTTATGGGGGAGACTTTTGGGATTTTATAGGGAGTAGGAGCAGGGTTTGGCCTATTTGAGTAAGATGACAGAAGTTCCTAGCATGGAAAATTCCAGGCACAGGTGGTTCCAACAAAAGGAAGGATGCCATGCATGATAGCATGTCAGAAAAAAAAGAGCAAGAAAACAGGAAAGGTTTTCTGGAGTACTAAAAGTCCAGAAATGACCTAGTAAACAAACATATACTTACTGTTGTCAGTGGAACTGGCATACTAACCTTTAAATTAAAATCTTAACTCAAAGTCTTTCTCACTTTCTCATCTCACCAGTGGTCTCCCAGATAGTAAAAGAAAACATTTATTTCCCTTTGAGAGATCATCACCCTAAATCTACCAGGGGACTGGAGGTCATTTGCTGGATGGAAAGGTTTAATAGCCCCTGGATTGAAGTCTATGAGGGGGTGGGGGAGTGGGGAGTAGTATCTTTAAAAGCTTTGAATGCAGCTATGTGGCTTACTGAAGAACTCATTACTTCCACTTGAAATTCTGATGGATTCATTTCAAAGGGTTTATGCATAGTGACATTAGATAAAGGAAAGTGACATTATTTCACAGGAAAGTGCTGCACTGAAGACAGATCTGCTACTCACTCTGCTGATAAATTTCATACCAATAATAATGGCAACAACTCACATTTATATACCACGTTTTATGGTTACTAAGTGCTTTTCATATATTACCTCAGTTGATCCTCATTGTAACCTTGTAGGGTACACAGTACAAGAGAAAGGTCAAAATGCATTGGATGCAAAGTCAGAGGACCTGGGCTCTGATTCTAGCTCTGTTACTTATATAACCTTGAATAAGTCAATTTACTTCTCATAGGTTCAGTTTCATTATTTGTAAATAGTGAGTGTTGGGTTGAATGATCTTTAAAGTTTTCTATACTTCTTAATTTTATAATGCTTCATTTTTAAGCAATCAGAGTTAAGTGATTTGCCCAGGGTTACATAGCTAATAAGTGTCTGAGGCTGGATTTGAACTCAGGTGCTCGTGACTTCAGGGCTGCTGCTCTATCCATCATACACTCTACCTGCCCCAATGATGCCTTTCAAAGATAAGAAAATTGAAAGTCAGAGTGGTCAAGTGACAGCTTAATGGTCATATAGCTAGGGAGTGAAAGAGCTGGGACTTAACTGGAAGTCTTCTGTCCCTCAGCTAAGTGTTCTCTCCGTTAGACTAGATCCTTACCATTTCCGTGGTTTAGTGGCTCATTTCTGCCCTAAAGAGGTAGGGAAGACATAGATCCCAAAAATCTGACAGACACTTATGGGCATGATCTGAGATCCCAGTGCAGCTGGCTTCCCAACTACAGCCTTGGATCTTTTTCACTGCTCCAGCCCACATTGGTGTTTCTCTTCAACAAATTTCCATGGTACTTGGAGTTACTTCCACACAATTCTGTTCTTAATTATAACCTGTCTTATATATTTGTAGAATTGTGCTGTTGGTGTTAGGTTTGCCTCCTCAAAAGACTTCCAGCTGGAGGTAATTTTTTCTTTTCTCAAACCTCTCAGAAATTTATACCTCTCCTATTCTCATATGATACTTCATTTTTTTATTATTGTCATTGGTATGTGTCTTTTCTCCCCACTAGCTTGTAAGCTCCCTGAGAGAATGGATCATGATACTCATTTTCCAAATTTCTAGGCCTAGTATAGTTAGTTGCAAATAATAGGCAAGTAATTAGTGCTTGTTGAATTTAATTGTAAACTCTTAGAATGAGACTCTTTTACTCCTATTGTTTACACATACAGAGTCCAGCTGAGTTTTGAGTATATTATTGATGCTTAATAAATATCTGCTTATTGTTCTATGTATACAGTAGTCACTTATTAAATTCTTTTTTTAATTGAATTAATTTCATAGTGCCTTTCTCTTCCTTAGCAACTCAAGTAGAGTCATAACCACTTCTTGATGCAACAGAACAGCTTGCTCAAAACTTGTCTGAGTGGTTGGGATCAGACACAATTTCTTTTTGTAAAGAGAAAATGTAACCTTAATGGATCCTACCCTCTCTTTTTCTTTGTTTGAAAGATGGAGTAGATGCTTCATTCACTTGAAGATGCAGTCAGCAGCAAATAACCCTAGGGATTTGAGAAGTATTGTTTGGCCACTGAAGGGCTCTTATATTTTTCCATGTAATGCAATTGAGACCTATTCAGAATGACTAAATAATTAATACCACACTGAACAAAGTGTGTTTCCCAGTTCCTAGCATGGTTTTTATAAATGCAAAACTTCAAGAATAGCAGACTTAATTTACTGTGTGTTTTGCTTCTTCAACAAAAACATGAGATGAATAATTTCTGCACATCATGGCTTTACATTTCGCCATAAATAAGGCATCTGTTTAACATGATTTTTTTATGTATGCAAAGCTAACATGATTAGGTTGGTGCAGACACTCACCCAAAAAGCTAATTTAAAAAAAATGACTCATGAAAAATAGGAATGGGTACCAAAATAGAGAACAGAATCCCAATGGGAACTTGGCACCTGGATGCTGAGTAATGTTTCAGTGTGGGCTGGTATTGCAAAGCTCTCTCAAGAAACCTGTGGAGCCTGGCTTTCCAGAAACAGATGACAGATACCAATATTGCATATGAAATGGGTGTCCATCATTATATAGATGATATACCTACCAAGGCATCTGGTTTGCTCTGTATGGATCACTGAATTATATTACCCTAGTCCATAGTCATTGATGACCAGGTTTTCCCAAAGACTCAGCTCTTTCTCAGAACTGATCCAGGGGAATCTAACCACTTGCCTAAATGTTTTTTTTTCTTTTATTTTACTTGAAACTTTGATGAGCTTTGAAGCCTAACTTCTAACCTTCTGAGTCCTTCAGTCAATTTAGTTCATTGGGTTCACAGAAATCCTGCACTTGATTCCAAGTGGCTTTTTCCCTTTCTGCTCTGACTACCACGTATTGATGATGGGTTTTAGCTTTCACTCCCTTACATTCTTTCAGTCCCTTACATTCTTTATCCCGTAGCCACACCCCTGAGACAAAGAGATGTTTTCTAGGGTTTACTCACAAAGGGTAAGAATAGTAATTGAAATATCAAGCTTAAGGTTGCAGATAACTAAGAGCAGGTAAAAAATAAAATTGCATAGTGTAACTTATATAGGCAATTAGGTGGCTCAGTGGATAGAATGCCAGGCTTGGAGTCAAGAAGATTCCTCTTCCTGAGTTCAAATCTGGCTTCACACATTTATTCTCTGTATGCCCCCAGAAAGTCAGTTAACCCTGTTTGTCTCAGTTTTCCCATCTGTACAATAAGCTGGAGGAGGAATTTGCAAACCACTCCAGTATCTTTGCCAAGAAAACCCCAAATGGGGTCATGAAGACTTGGACACAGCTGAGATGACTGAATATATACAATAACAACCTGGATACTTTGCAAACTTTGCAAGCATGTAGCAAGTAAAATGTGATCACAGAAGCAGCATGACTTTATCAAGAACAAGTCATTCCTAATGAGCTCATTATACTTTTTGGAAAGGTCAATGAAAGTGGAAGATTGTAGTTGTGATGTGGGTATGGTTTACCTATGGTACTTAGCATTTCACTGATTTCCTCATTCTATCTTTGTGAAAAAATATGGAGAGAAGGAGACTAGAGAGTAATATAATTAGTTGAATTCAGAATTCTTTGAATGACCAGAATTGGAGTAGTCATTAAAATTTTGAAGGAAGTCTCCTGAGGAGTACCCAGGGATCTCTGCTCAGTCTTGGGAAGTTTAGCATTTTTTTTTTTATCAGTGACTTGAATAAATTGATGGCTTACTTCACCAAATTTATCATTGACCTGGGAGTGTTAGGTAACATGATCAGTGACAGACTCAAGGTCCCAAATGATCTTTTAAAAAATTAATTATATGTTTGAAATTACACAAAACGTATTTCCATATCAGCCATATCACAAAAAAGCAAAAAAAAAAATATAAAGCAAGAAAAATTATACTTCAATTTGCACTCAGAGTTCATCAGTTCTTTCTCTCTGGAGGTGGATAGCATTTTTCAAAATATCATGAGTCCTTTGGAACTGACTTGGATCATTGTATTGAGCAGAGTAGCCAAGTCTTTCATAGCTGATTATCATTACAACATTACTGTTATGGTTCTTCTCATTTTGAATCAGTTCATATAGGTCTTGGCGTGTTTTTCCCCCCCCGAGACCACCCCTTTAGTCTTTTTTTTAATAGCACAATAATACTCCATCACAATCATATGTCACAACTTGTTTAGCCATTTCCCAATTGATGAGCATCCTCTCAATTTCCAATTCTTTGCCACCATAAAAGGAACTGCTACAAACAGTAGGTCCTTTTCCTTTTCCTTTCATCTGTCTGGGATACACATCTAATAATGGTATTGCTGGTTCAAAGAATATGCACAGCTTTATAGCCATTTGGACATAGTTTCAAATTGTTCTCCAGAATGGTTGGACTTTTATAACTCCAGAAACAGTTCGTTAATATACCCATTTTTCCTCAATTTCTCTAGCATTTTTCATTTTTGGTAGGTGTGAAGTGGTACCTCAGAGCTGTTTTAATTTGAATTTCTCTAATCAATAGTGAGTTAGAACTTTTTTTTCCTATGACTATAAGGAGCTTTGATTTCTTCTTCTGAAAACTGCCTGTTCTTAAGCTTTGAACAATTGAGAAATGGCTCTTTTTTTTTTTTATAAATTTAACTCAGTTCCCTATATATTTGAGAAATGAAGCTTTTATCAGAAACACTTGCTGTAAAAAAATATTGACATTACTTATTGTCTAAGTTACCTTTTAGCAAAAGGTAATTTCACTGATTATCTCTTTTAATTTGGTCTATTTTTTATTTTCCTTTGTCTGAGATTATTGCTACCTCTGCCATTTTTACTTCAGCTGAAGAATAATAGATTCTGCTTCAGCTCTTTATTTTAACTTTGTGTTTGTCTTTTGTTTCAAAAATGTCTCTTGTAAACAACATATTGTCAGATTCTGGTTCCTAATCCATTCTGCTATCTGTTTTTTTTTTGTTGTTGTTGTTTTTTATGAGCACCTCCCATTCATATTCACAGTTATGATTACTAACTGTGTATTTCCCTAAATCCTATACTATTCTGTTCATCCTTCTCTCTCTCTTTTTATCCTGTCCCTCCTCAAAAGTCTGTTTTGCTTCTGAACATTACCTCCCTTAATCCTCCTCCCTTTTATCTCTCCCCCCTTCAATACCTCTTATCCCCATCTCCTCTTATTTCTTTATTGGGTAAGATAGATCTCTATACCCAACTGAGTTTGTGTATATGTGGGTATACACACACACACACACACACACACACACACACACATGAGTGAGGTTCAAGCACTGCCCACAACCCATCCATTTCCCCCTTCACCACAAAAGCTATTTCTTGTGTGTTTCTTTTATGTGAGAAAATTTGCTGACTTCCACTTCCAGGAGCCAAGATGGCAGAGTAAGAGGTGAGTCTCTCTTATTCTCCCTTCATAGCCCCTGAAAGCCCAGAAAATATCACCCCAGGAAAAACTCCGGAACAGCTGAACCAGAAGAAAGATGGGGTTCAGCAGTCCAGTAGCCCAGATACCTTGAGGGTTTGACTGGAAAGGCCTCTCTTACCTTGGGGGAAGGGGAGAAATACAGAACAGGAGGCATCCCAGCAAGTTAGTGGAAAGCCCCACCTCAGCATACCAGGAGCAGATACTGAAGCCCAGGTGGTGGAGCAGGCAAACACCAATACCTGGACTCCGAGTGCCTCATTGAAGGCAGGGGAACTGGTGGAAACCAGCTCAGAAAACCACCAGGTGCCTGGACATTCTACAGCAAGTGGCTCTCCCAGTGCCTCAGCAAAACTAAGGGAAGCAGTGCTCCAAGGGGACCTCAGGTTGATAAACACTCTACAACATCCATCTGAAAAGACCTGAAGAAAGCAAAAGGAAGGAAAGGCCTGGGTGAGCAGGAAATCTCTAGGAGCTACACTACCCAGTCCTACTCCTAGAGTTCCAGTATTGTTGTTTCCAGCCCCACACCAGGTAAGCTGCCAGAATCCTACAGCCTCCAACTGCCAACATTGGAGGCCCCAGCACACAAAGCCATTGACTAGGCCCTAGGCTCCCAACACAAGAAAACTTGGGTCAGTGCCCTCTGCTTCTGAGCAGGAGACACCAATCTCTTTAAAGGCCAGGAAATAAGCAAACACCATAAGCAAAAAGAAACGTACGAGATAGATTCTTATTATGGGAAGAGTGAAGATTAAGGCAGAAATTCTGAAGAGGACAACACTGTCAACAAATCCACATCTGGAACCTCAAAAGGGAATGTGAATTGGTCTGAAGCCCAAAAAGCCTTCTTAGAAGAGCTCAAGAAGTATTTTAAAAGTCAAATGAGAGAGGTAGAAGAAAAAATGGGAAAAGAAATGAGAGGTATGTAAGAAAGAGTTTGGAAAAGGAAGGACAAAAATTTACTGTATAAAACAAGTCCTTAAAAAATACAGTTGACCAACTGGAAAAAAAGTACACTGAAGAAAAACAAGTCCCTAAAAAATGCAATTGGCCAAATGTGGAAGGAGGTACAAAATCTAATGAAGAAAACAATTTGTTAAAAATTAGAATTGAGCAAATGGAAGCTAATGACTCTATGAGAAAGGAAGAATGAATCAAACAAAAACAAAAGGATGAAGAAATAGATGAAAATGTAAAATATCTCATTGGTAGAACAACTGACCTGGAAAATCGATCCAGGGGAGACAATTTAAAAATTATTGGTCTACCTTAAAATCACGATGAAAAAAAGAGCCTGGACAGTATCTTTCAGGAAATCATAAAGGAAAACTGCCATGAGGTCCTAGAACCAGAGGGTAAAATAGCCATAGAAAGAACTCACCGATCACCTTCTGAAAGAGATCCCAAATTGAAAATGCCAAGGAATATAGTAGCTAAATTCTAAAATTACCAGATCAAAGAGAAAATGCTGCAAGCAGCCAGAAAGAAACAATTTAAATATCATGGAACCACAGTCAGGATTACACAGGATCTTGCAGCTTCTGCATTAAAATACCATAGGGTGTGGAATATGATATTCTGGGAAGGCAAAGGATCTTGGATTACAACCAAGGATCAACTACCCAGAGAAAATGAGCATGATCTTTCAGGGGAGGAGATGGATATTCAGTGAAATAGGTACTTCCATACCTTCCTAATAAAAAGACCAGAGCTCAACAGAAAATTTGATCTTCAAATACAAGACTCAAGAGAGACATAAAAAGGTAAATGAGAGAAAGTAACAACATGTTATTAATAAGGACAAACTCTTTACATCCCTACAAGGGAAGATGACACTTGTAACTCTTGAAAACTGTACTGTTATTATACCATGTAAAAGGGGTATGCATAAAGTGGGTGGGTATAAATTGACTTTGATGTAATGATGAAAAAAATCTAATCAAATAGGTTAAATGGATCCAAGTAAGTGAATTAATCTGATCTAAGAAAATGTACCGAGAGAAATGGAAAGGAAGAGTCAGACAAGGGTAAATTACATCCAGGAAAAGGCACAAAAACCTATTACAACAGAGGGAAAGAAGAGCATTGTTTGAACCTTACTCTCATCAGATTTGGCTTAAGAAGGGAATAACATAATCAGTTAGGTATAGAAATCTCACATGTCCTATAGGCAATAGGAGGGAAAAGGGGAAAGAAAAGGGAGGGAGCTAACAGAAGGGAGGTGGGACTGAGGGAGGCAGTAGACAAAAGCAAAACATTAGTGAGGAAGGAAAGGAGGAAGGAGAAAGAAAAGCATAAACAGGGGAGGAAAAGGATGAAGAGAAAGACACAGCTATCATAATTGTGAATGTGATATATGAATGTAATGGAATGCTATTATGCTATAAGAAATGATGAACAGGCAGACTTCAGATAAACCTGGAAAGACTTGTATGGTTTGATGCTGAGTGAAGTGAGCAGAACCAGGAGAACGTTGTACACAATAACAGTCACATTAAGTGATGACTGACTTTGACAGACTTAACCTCTCTCAGTAATACAAGTATCTAAGACATCTCCAAAAGCCTCATGAGGGAAAATGCTATCCACATCCAAAGAAAGAACTATAGAGTTTGAATGCAGATCAAAGCATACTATTTGCTATTTTTTTCTTCTGTTGTGTTTTGTTTCTTCTTTCTGGTGGTTCATCCTATTAATTCTAATTCTTATTTACCATCACTAATGTAAAAATATGTTTAATAAGAATGTATACGTATAACTTATAGTAGATTGTATGCCATCTTGGAGAGGGAGGTAGGGAGAGGTGGAGAAAAATTTAAAACTCAAAAGCTTATGGAAGTGATTGTTGATAAATCAAAATAAATTAATAAAAAAAAAGAAAAAAGAGAAAAAAAAGTTGCCTCTTCCCCTTCCTCCCCATGAATCTCTCTTCACTCATTCTTTCATTTGTTTGAGATCATCTCAACATATTCAACTCATATTACGCCCTCTATGTAGACTCCTTCTAACTAACCTAATAATGATAAGGTTCTTAGGAGTTACATGTATCATGTTCCCATACAGGAATATGAAAAGTTTAATTTTATTGAATCTCTTATGATTACTCTTTCATGTTTACCTTTGTATGATTCTCTTGAGTCTTCTATTTGAATGTTGAATTTCTATTCGTCTCTGGTCTTTTTTATCAGGAATGTTTGAAATTCCTCTATTACATTAAATATCCTTTTTCCCCTGGGGGAGTGGCAACTTATAGTCAGTTTTTCTCGGTAGATGATTCTTGGTCGTAAACCAAGCTCCTTGACTTTCAGAATATATTCCAAGCCCTTTGTTTCTTCAGCCCTTTAGCAGTTGAAGCTGCTAAATCTTGTGTGATCCTGACTGTGGCTCCTTGATATCTGTATGGTTTCTTTCTGGCTGCTTGCAGTATTTTCTTCTTGAGCTGGGAGGTCTGAAATTGGGCTATAATATTTCTGGGAGTTTTCATTTTGGTTTCTCTTGCAGGAAATTATTAGTGGATTTCTATTTTACCTTTGGGATCTAAGCTATCAATGAATTTTCTTTCTTTGTTCATGGCTTTCTGGTAGTCCAATTCTGGTAGTCTGGGGGATGGGGGTTGGTCCTTCAAGTTTTTGGTGCTTCTAGAGTGGTGTGATCAGAGAAAAGTGTAGTTTCTGCTCTCTTGGCCTATGCTTTGGTATTTATTGAGGAAGGATCCCTTTCTCCCATGCAGCCCAAAAATTATTTCTTCTCTATTTTCCAGGTTAGTTTCATATTGTCTTCCATTTATTTATTATTCTGACTTTGTTATATCACTTCTTGATGTTCATGGAGTCAATAGCTTTCATTTGCCCAGTTCTAATTTTTAAGAAATTATTTTCGACTTCCACTTCCAGGAGCCAAGATGGCAGAGTAAAAAGGTAGTCACTCTCAACCTCCCCTATCAACCTCTGAAAACCCAGAAAATATCACCTCAGAAAAAAAAAAAAAAACTGGAACAGCTGAACTAGAAGAAAGACAGGGAACAACAGTGCAGTAGCACAGCAAATGGGTCTCCCAGTGCCTCAGCAAAAATAAGGGAAGCAGCACTACAAAGGGCCCCAGGAAGATAAGCACCCTGCAGCATTCATCTGAAAGGAGCTGAAGAAAGTGACTTAAAGTCTTCATAAAGCCCCAGCCTTGCTGATTCCAACCCAACACCAGGTAAGCTGTCAGAATCCCAGGAAGAGATCCTGAAGCCCAGGTGGTAGAGCAGACAAACACCAACACCTGGACCTCTGAGTGCCTCAGTGAGGGCCGGGGAACCAGGGGAAACCAGCTGAGAAAACCACCAGGTGCCCCAGCACTCTACCACAAAGGAATCTCCCAGTGCATTAGCAGAAGCAAGGGAGGCAGCATTGCAAGGGGCCCCAGGAAGATAAACACCCTGCAGCACCCATCTAAAAGGAGCTGAAGAAAGCTAAAGGAAAGGAAAAGCAGGCAACCTAGAATTGCCTGAAAGTTTCAGCCTTGCTGATTCCAGCCAAATGTGAGGTAAGCTTCCAAAACCCTACATCCTCCAATTGCCAACATAAGAGGCCCCAGCACACAAAACCAGTGACCAAGACCTAGGCTCCCAACACAAGAAGCTTGGGTCAGTGCCCTCTGCTCCACAGCAGGAGAGCTCAATCTCTTTAAAGGCCAGGGAATAAAGAAACACTATGAGTAAAAAGAAACATACCATAGATACATATTATGAGAAAAGTGAAGATCAAGACAGAAATTCTGAAGAGGACAACACTGTCAACAAACCCACATCTGCAACATCAAAAGGGAATATATATTGGTCTGAAGCCCAAAAAGCCTTCTTAGAAGAGCTCAAGAAGGATTTTGAAAGTCTGATGAGAGAGGTAGAAAAGTCCTTAAAAAATGCAATTGGCCAATTGGAAAAAAAAGTACACTGAAGAAAACAAGTCCCTAAAAAACACAATTGGCCAATTGGAGAAGGAAGTACAAAAATTAAGAGAAGAAAACAATATGTTAAAAACTAGAATTGGACAAATGGAAACTAATGTCTTTATGAGAGAGCAAGAATCAGACAAACAGAAACAAAAAAATGAAAAAATAGATGAAAACGTAAAATACCTCATCGGTAAAACAACTGACCTGGAAAATCAATTCAGGAAAAGACAATTTAAAAATTATTGGACTACCTGAAAATCATGATAAAAAAAGAGACTGAAAAGTATCTTTCAGGAAATCATAAAGGAATGCCCTGAACTGCTAGAACCAGAAGGGAAAATAACCATAGAAAGAATCCACCGATCACCACCTCAAAGAGATCCCAAATTGACAACACCAAGGAATATAGTAGCAAAATTCCAAAATTACCAGATGAAAGAGAAGGTGCTGCAAAGCAGCCAGAAAGAAACAATTTAAATATCATGGAACCACAGTCAGGATTACGCAGGACCTTGCAGGTTCTACATTAAAAGACCGCAGGGTCTGGAACATGATATTCTGAAAGGCAAAGGAGCTTGGATTGCAGCCAAGGATCAACTACCCAGCAAAAATGAGCATGATTTTTCAAGGGAGGAGATGGATATTCAACGAAATAGGGGACTTCCAAACCTTCCTGATAAAAAGACCAGAGCTCAACAAAAAATTTGATCTTCAGGTACAAGATTCAGGAAAGACATAAAAAGGTAAATGGGACAGAAAGATACAATATGTTGTTAATAAGGGTGGACTTTTTACATCCCTACAAGGGAAGATGACACTTGCAACTCTTGAGAACTGTATTGCTATTACACCATGTAAAAGGGGTATGCATAAAGGGGGTGGATAATAGTTGACTTTGATGTAATGATAAAAAAAATCTAATCAAGTGGCTTAAATGGATCCAAGTAAGTGGATTAGTCTAATTAGAAAATGTGGTGAGAAAGGAGGAGGTAGACAAGAGTAAATTACATTACAGGAAAAGACACAAAATCCTATTAAAGCATAGGGAAAGAAGGGAGGGGCGTGGGCACTGTTTGAACCTTACTCTCATCAGATTTGGCTCAAGAAGGGAATAATATAATCAGTTAAGTACAGAAATCTAATTTGCCCTATAGGAAATAGGAGGGAAAAGGGGAAAGAAAAGGGAGGGGGGGATAGAAGGGAGGAAAGAAGCAGTAAGGCTGAAGGGTGAGAAAAGGGAAAGGGAGGGAGGGACTGAGGGAGATGGTGGTCAAAAGCAAAACACTAGTGAATAATTTTTACTTACAACTTCACTAATGTGAAAATATGTTTAATAGGAATGTAAATGTATAGCCTATATCAGATTGTGTGCCATCTTGGGGAGGGTGGTGGGGAGGAAGGAGGAGAAAAAGTTTTAAACTCAAAAGCATATGGAAGTGATAATTGATAAATCAAAATAAATTAATAAAATGAAAGAAAAGAAAAAAAGAAAATAATTATTTTCTTCAGTGAGCTTTTTATCTGTTTTCCATTTGGCCAATTCTGTTTTATAAGGAGTTCTTTTCTTCAATGAGTTTTTGTGCTTCTTTTACTATTAAGCCAGTTCTTTTTTTTTTTTTAGGGTATAATTTTCTTCAGTATTTTTTTTGTTCTTTTACCATGCTGTTAATTTTACTTTCATATTTTTCTTGCATCACTCTTATTGCTTTAACCAAGTTTTCCCCTATCCTTCTTATCCCTTTCTTTAACTCTTCCAGGAAATCTTGTTTATGTCCATCTGGCATTTTTCCTTGAGGTTTTGCTTGTAGCTCTTTTCACGTTGTTGTCTTGTTTCTGAGTTTATGTCTCAGTCTTCCCTGCTGCCATAGAAGCTTCTTATAGTTATTTGTTGTTTGCTTATTTTTCCAGCTTATTTCTTGACTTTGAATTTTATGTTAAAATTGGACTGATCATCTAGGGGTAGGGAAACACTGTCCTAAGATTTAGGCTTTATTTGTGCTTCTGATTTTACAGCTAGTTCTGGGGGGAGGGTCTTCACGTTTTTGGTGTTTCTAGAGTGGCATGATCAGGGGAAGATGTGGTAACTGCTCTCCTGATCTATGCTCTGGTATTTACTGAGGAAGGCTCCTTCTCCCCTGCAGCCCAAGCACTAGCAATACTCTTGGCTCTGCTTTGCAACCATGGCAAGGTTCCCTGCTCTCCTGTAAACACAAGCACTAGTATTTTTCTCTACCTTGGGACCATGACCAGGGCTCCTGCTTTCTTGTTACTGATCACAAGTGCTCCTCTCCACCCTGGAACTGTGACCCAGAACTGCTTATGGGCAATAGATTTGCCAATTACCACCAGCTGCGCTCAGTGCCAGCAAAGGGTTCTCTGTAATCTTTTCCTGACCAGTTGTTTGTCCCCCTTACCATTTATAGGATGAGAGCTCCCACAGCTGTCACTGCATTGTCACAGCTAACTTTAAGGCCTACCACTGGTGCTGCCTCCTGGGTGCTCTGGGCTGGCTCCCACCGCAGTGTCACAGACCTCTCTTGCCAACTTCCTAAGTTATCTTGGGAATGAAAAATATCTCATTCTGACCTTTTGTTGGCTCCATGATTCCAAAATTTGATTTGAGGAGCTATTTTAAAGGTTTTTAGAGGGCAATGTTAGAGTTCAGCTGAGTTGCTGCCATTACTCCAGCATCTTGGCTCTGCTTCTCATCCCAAATGATGTTGACAAGATCCAGCCTGTCAGGCTCAATGGTAATTTATGAAATCCTAATACATTTTATATAATTATTTTATATTCTTACATTTGGATTAAAAAAATCAACCACCAAAGATCTCTATGGGGAAAGTATGGAAGTTTGTTTAAAAAACAGAAGAGTAAGGAGGGTGGTGGTATTGAGAGGGTCACAAATTCAGTATATTTCAGCAATGTGATATGACAACCAAAATGCTAAAGCAATCTTAGGATGTATTTTTCCTAAAATAGTGTAAAAATTAGAGATGTGATAGTCTTGTAGTTCTCTGCCCTGGTCAGACCATATTGTTTGGACTGTATCAGTTTGCCCCCTCAAAATAAGGGAATCTTTCCTCTTGAGTGTTAGAGAGTTTTTGGTTTTCTCTATTTACTCCTACTTCATCAAAGGCTATTTATTTTCTTTCCTCTCAATGAATAAAGAGGAAAGCAACCCATAACAGGTATAATAATATGTTATAAATGCCCTGTCACCTAAAAAGTTCAAGCTAATATCAAATGTACCTCTAAAGTTTACAAAAGACACCATCTTTTTCTCATGGGCCCTTTTAAAATATCCTTACTTCTTCTACAGAGAAGTAAAAAGTAGAGCAAATTCTGTTTTGAAATGTGCAGTAGCAATTATGATTCATATTGGTGTATATTACCATAGGATTTGATGATTGTTGTCATATCTAGTGTTTTGCAACCAGGATTGGTGGCATCCAAATGAACTTAGGAATTTGAGGGCCATGTCTATTGTCTATGACATATGGTAAATGACCTAAAACTCAAATGAAATAACAAGTTCTTAGTTAATAACTTATGGTATACAAACTGACTTTTAGAAACCTTTTACAGGACAGAAACCAGTACCATAACTCTTTCCCTATTTCAAGAGAATTTTCTGTGTGAAAGATTTGGTTTAGGAGCATTTCCTAAGTAAAGAAATCAGTTCACAGAGTAAACAATGCCTTCTGTTCAATCTTTTCCCTGACCAAATCAGGGTCCATTCAGCTCCCGGCACATGTGGTAAATCAACAAGATAATTTGACATCCTGTAGAATGTAATCTAAATTGTAAAACAATGGGCCAATAAAACATAATGCTGTCTGTGGGCATCCAAAGGGTTCCCTGTTCCTCCTCCCCCAAGGCTCAAACCCTGTGGATTATGGGTATGTTAAATTAGATCACTTATGCACTGGATCAACTAACATTCATTAAGCATCTATGCATCAGGCACTGCTTTTAGTGCCTGTGATATAAATACAACGAGCTAATCTTTAGTCTCAAGGAGGTTACATCAGGGAAGCAATGAGTATACATATAACCATATACAGAATAAATAGAAAATAAAAACAAAGCAAGTTAGGTACAAGGTTGCTAAAGGGGGGGGACAATAACAATTGGGGGATCAGGAAAGACTTCATGTAGAAGGGAATGCTGGAGCTGCATACACAAGTGAGAGCCTCTGAAGTAGGAGTGAAGAGGGAATGCATTCCAACTATGGATGATAGCCAGGTGCAGAGGTCTGGCGATGGGAGGTGGAATGCTGTGTGAGAAACAGAGAGAAGGTTGGTTTGATTGAATTCCAAAAGGGAAGAAACGGAATGATATAAAACAAGCCTGGGAAGATAGGGTGGTGGAAGGTTGTGAAGGATTTAATAGCCAAAAAGAGCAATTTATATTTTATTCTAGAGCCAAGAGTGAACTGCTGGGGTTTGTTGAATAGGGAAAGATGAGGCAGAGAGATAAGTTGGGAAGCTATTATAAGCACTCATCACCTCTTCACTGACACATTGAAATGGCCTCCTAATAAACTCCACTGACTCCTCACTGCAATTGTTAAGATTTCATAATGGATATATAGGGTAAGGGAGAGCAAAGAGCTGAGGATTAATGCCAAGACTCTCTTATTAGGCAGCTAGTCAGCTTTGAATCAGGAAGATCTGAGTTCAAATCCAAACTCAGATACTTACTTACTAGCTGCAAAATATTGGGCAAGTCACTTACCTGCTTTTTGCCTCAGTTTTCCCATATGTAAAATAAGGAGAATAATGTCACTTACCTCCCAGAGTTGTTGTGAGGATCAAATTTGCTAAGAATTGTCAAGCACGTAGCATGGTTCCTGATACATACAAAGCACTATATAAATGTTAGCTATCTACTGAAGTTCTGTGATTTTCTATGCATTAATCTAGACATAATTAAGAGTTTGATACTAAATGATGTCAAAGACCACTGTCAGCTGCCAGTTCATGGATAGTTAGTCATCTGCAATGGGTTCAAACATTGGAGGTTCTGGTTTCTTCCAACTTGCCTAAAACATGTGGCCTAGAAACAGAGATACAGGTCAATGATCACGGCAAGCGACACTACTTGGAAGGTATTTTTTGTTCCCCCCAGCCTCCTCTATCCTCTCATTATGGGGCAATATTGAGGTTAGAATGTCTGCTGCCTAGCTTTGCCCCAAGAAAGGGATTACCTAAGGGACAATGGTGAACTGTGCGTCAATTCCACGTATATCATCCCTGGCCAGAGAGCCCTGAATACACTGAGAAACATAGTTTTATTGTAGCCTTGAAGACTAAGAGGAACAGAAGAGAGAAATTTAAATGATCAACAGGTGACAGTACTACCATAATGGGCTAAGAGAAAATGAAAACATAGAAGTTACCTTTGGAGAAAGCTCTGTTTGTGGCTACAGTAATTAGCAATATTTCAAACCCCAAAGAGCCTCATCCCACCCTTGCCCCAAGAAACAAATATGCTGCTTAGAAATTGGAAAAATGCTAGAGACATTTGTGTGTTTTGACATGCCTGAATAAAAATAGGCACCTCTTCCCTCCTATCCTCTCTGCCCAGCCTCTTCTCACTGCCACATCCTTCAGTTTTTCCTCTGCTCCATTTTTCCCTCCTTTGAAGATGCATCAGGTCTCAAGTTCAGCTTAATCCAACTTCTAGATGTATTATTCATTTCTACGCTTTAATGATGTGATAAGGTTTCTGGAAATAGGAAAAGGCTCATTAAACTGTCATTTGAATATAGATCACACCTAAATTCTAAGGAAGACAAAGTCTGCCAGCCGAGTCTGAATTTGCCTTCCCAAAGCTGCTCTCTGCAAACCAGGAAGGCAGAGAGAGAAGCATTTCAAAGGCGAGATCCCTTAGATTAGAGTCTATTCTTGATTTATTCTGTAATTAACGATAACTCACAAACAGAATGAAGGAATCAGAGAGACAGGAAGTGAAAAAGGGCCAAATGAAGGAAGAATTTGGGATGTCATACATGGTGAGACTCATGTTCTGTCTCTGTCAATGATTGGCGGTTTGATCAGGCACTACTTGAATGAGGGGAATATGTGGGGATTTTAATTTGCCTCGCATGACTTAGGACATGACATCATCCTCTCGGCTGCAGGGACTCATTTACATTTGTTTAAAAACTTTGCCAGCACATTCTTCCCTCCTCCTGTTTGGCTTTTTGTTGGAAAGAGATAAGGAAAAAAAAAACAGGAGAGCTGTTCAACAAATGATGTCTGCGTATATGAATATTTTTGGTTCCTATTCTGGGAGGTGATGTAGCCTTGGTAGGGTCAAGTCACAACTATGGGCCTCTATTTTCCCGCTTCCAATTCTGTTGAGGGATCAGGATACATTATATCAATACCTGCGTAGGTATCGACATCAGCCAGGGTATCTCAGGGACTTGGAGGAAAGTCTAAGTGTCAGGGCAAACATTCCCTTCTATGACACTACAAAGGTCTAATGGAAAGAAAATATTGCTGTTTTTTTTTTATTTTACTTAGAAGAATAGTTAGTGGGTGCCTGAACTGGTGTCAGTGAGGGACTCATGATCAGGGCTACAGTCTATTGAGAATCCCTACTTCGTATTTCAGTCTGGAATTTTGTTATGAGGAAAAGGAGTAAAAGATATTATGAGGGCAATATGTAATATAAAGATAAGATAGGTTGGACATAGTGAGGGCAAAGGATGACAGATGGAAAGTCAGAGTATTCCTCTGGTATTCTTGAGATGGAGGGAGAAATCAAGGAAGACCTGAAACCTGTTGAGTGAATCTCCTGAGCTGAACTTGTGGGAGGAGACATGGGATGAGTGGTGCTGAATACGTTTTAATCTGCATCCATGGAGAGAATGTGCATATCAAAGAATTCAAAGATATATTTGGTTAGTGAACATGTGATTATATTTCTATTTTAAAGCAACTAATGTTCACACGATTAGTGAATGTCTGATAGGGATAAGCCTACCTCATCTTCTGGTATGAGGACCAACACTTTTCCCCTACTTCCTTTGCTGTTGGGGACTTAACTCAGGATCTTTGTGTTCACATTATCATAGGGAAAGTCACTTAGACTGAGAGGTTGCTTTTTGGTTTTGTTTTTATGCTTATTCCTCTTTTTGCTTATAGGGGTTTCTGCTCTGCTAACTAAATCAGAGGTTAATAATGAGGTCTCTAATATTCAAGACTGTCCTGTTATAATAATTGCACTTGAGGTTATAGGAAAGCAGATTTCCATCCAAAAGGAAGAATAAGTTCTTAATGATTAGAACTCCCTGGAGTTGGGATGGGCTTCTTTAGGGAAGAGTGAATTTATGGTCAAAGGAGATCTTCAAGTTAAAGTTGGATGTCCACCTGCCATGTTGTAAATGCCATTTGTGCTTTTGGTTTTGAGTTGGAATAGTTGACCTTTGAGGTTCCTTCAAACACCACAATTACAAGATATTCAGATATTCTTCTCTAGCTGCAAGGAAAGGGATGTGTGTGTATGTTATCACAGCTAGTAGTTAGAATTGCTAAAGGGACCCAGAAGACATACACTATGCATATGAGAAACTTTATGGTGGGAGAATTGGGCACCACTGCTAAATTTTTACTGTATAGAAATTCTATTTGGATAAGGGTCATAGTTTTGAGGAAGGGAGTAACTAAATCCAAGATTTTAAAAGTAACTGAAATTTCTCTTCAGGAATTTTCTTTAATTTTTTTTTTTTATTCCTTTCTTCCTTCCTTGCATGCTTTGGGGCATCTCATTGGCCTCATTTTTTTTTTGGTGTATGTATGCATGTGTATTAGGAAAAAGATAAACCTCCCTCTGGTAAATTTATTTCAAGTCAGGTGTTAATTATTTAATGTACTATCCCTAGGAATGAAGTAGGGCTGGGAGGTGTCTTTATGTATATAAAAAGAAAACTGTGAAGCCATTGCTTCATCCAAAAGAGACAATCATAAGCTAATAGAATGTCAGCGCTCTAGGAGAACTTAGGAAAAAAATAATCCAACCTCTTCATTATATAAGAGTAAATTTGGTTTAGAGAGGTTAAATTGACATAATTGTCCAAGGTCATGTGGATTATATGTGACAGAACAGGGCATTTGCCTTGCAGACCAATATTCTTTCTACTATGTCACATTGGAACCCTCAAATAATGAAGTTTTAGGTATTATGTCATCTAGGTAGGAGAGAGATTTTTAGATTTATCAGGTAAGAGAGGTGTCCCATAGTCTATTCTTCCTACTGAAAATGGTAATTTCATCACATAGAACACAGGACTCTCCACCTTTCCCCCACATCATTTTCCTTGGGCAAGAACTATAAGTAAGGGCATGAAATCCCAAGTATAGGAAAATAGATTTGGGACATGGGCTCCCTAATGGTGAAACTCTTACTTTGCTTGGTGATGAGGATTGATGGCTTTTTACTTTATTGATTGGCAGTCATGTAGACCACGCTGTTGTTATAACCATAGTCATTGTCATAGTAGGAAATGAACTTGATTGAAATATCTTTAAAGATAATAGTAACATCACCATCAAAAGTAGAAGAATGGGTTTCACTGTTAAAGTCACGGGATATAACTTGGCCCTCTATCTAGCCTAAGATGCTTTTCAAGGACTCTTATAATGCTTAACTACTTTCTTAATATTATATGTGGCAAGTTTTTTCCAGGATGCAGGTCACAAGCTTAGCTTATATCAAAAGGGAGTAAAATTAAACTTCAGGAGTGACTCTTTAGCTGTGAGGATGGTTAAACCCTGTGAAGTATTATCACCAGCTGTTAAATGGTTAAAACGACCTACTTGCAAAGGTGTAGAGCTAATTGATCTCTTGAAAAGTCCCTTAAAGCTCTTATTTTTTGATAATTAATGTGGCTTTATCAGGTAAGTGGACAATGTTAATAGTAATTATATATCTTTAGGCCAGCAACTCTGAAGATCTTCCCCTCCCAGTTTAATCTTTTTTTTTTTTAATTGGGCCATCCTTTGACTCACTTCTTAAAGAGACCTAATTACTGAATGGATTTTGTCTCACTCAAAGTGAGGACTCCAGTATCTTAAAGACTTTAGCTTAAAAAGGCAAAAGTCTCCCACTGCATCCTGGGCTATCTCCAGTTGTTCTAATCTATATCTGGCCTCTGGATCCAGATGGTTCTGGAGGAGAAACTGAGACTGACTTCACTTTGCATAGCCCTTTCTCACTTAAATCCAATTCAATTGCAAGTCATGTCATCATCTTCCTGATGTCATGGTCCTCCTAGAGAATAAAGGTACACAAGATCAGCTATATGGAAACCATTGATTTTGGTATTAGAAAGAGTGATAGCATATTCATTCAATAAGTACTTCCTATGTTCATATTATGTACAAGGCATTGTGATTAATACCCTAGCAGGTATGAAGAGGAATAAGATGTAGTTCTTTTTCTTGGCATCTCAGTCTTAATATATACAAAACATTCAATTAACAAGTCAGTCAGCAAACATTTATCAAACACTTACTGTATGCCAAACACTATGCTAAGCACTGGGATATGAAGAAAGACAAAAGACAGTCTTGGTTCTCAAGGAGCTCACAGTCTAATGGGAGACAACATGCAAGAAAACAAAGCAAAGCAAAAATGAAAACCCGTGAACAAACAAGATATCTACAGGATAAATTGGAAATAATCAATAAGGGGAAGACATTAGCATTAAGGGGGAATAGAGAAGGTAGGAAGACCACTTTAATAATTGAGTGGAGGATAGACTGGAGTGGGTACAGGCTTGCGGTGTGAGACCTACTGCAGGCTATTGCAATAGACTAGGCATGAGGTGATAAAGGCCTACATGAAGGTAGTGGCAGTAATATCAGGACACATATGAGAGATGTTAGGAAGGTAAAATGGAGAGGGCTTGGAAATAAATCAGATATGGTGGGGTGAGTGATGGTGAGAAGTCAAGAATAATATTAGTGTCAAACCTGGATGACTGGGATAATGGTGGTACTCTCAATAGTCATAGAGAAATTAAAAATTAAGGAGGGTTTGGGCAGAAAGATGAGTTCAGTTTTGAACATGTTATTTTGGGACATCCAGTGGGAGATGTCTTGGAGACTGCTTATTAGAAGCAAGAAGTCAGCAGAGAGGGTAGGGCTAGATAAGTAGATTTGAGAATCATCAGATAGAGGTGACATTTGAATTCATAGGAGCTGATGAGATTGTCATGTGTAATGGTATAGTAGAGAGAAAAGAAGAGAACCTAGGACACAGCCCTGGAAAACAGCCACAGTTAGCCATGCACGAAAATTTAGCAAAGGAGCTATCAGATAGGTGGAAGGAGAACCAGGAGAGAGTTGTGACATGAAAACCCACAGAAAAAGGAAGTATCAAGAACAGGGTGATTGACAATGTCAAAGGCTGCAGAGGATAAAGAAAGGAAGGAAACAAACATTTATTAAGCACCTCTTACATGCCAGGCACTGTGCTAATTACTTTACAAATGTTGTCCTATTTGTGTCTTACAACAACCTTGGGAGGTAGGTGCTATTATTATTCTCATATTATAGATGAGGAAACTAAGCCAGGTAGAAGTTAAGTGACTCACTCAGGGTCACACAGATAGTAAGTTTCTGAGGCTGGATTTAAACTCAGGTCTTCCTGACTCTAGGCCCAGAATCCTATCCACAGTGCTACCTAGGTAGAGAATGAGGATTGAGAAAAGGCCATTAGTATTGGCAATTAAGAGATCATTAATAACTTTTGGAGAAAGCAGCTTCAGTTAAATGATAAGGTTGGAAACCAAACTATAGAAAGTTAAGAGGAAAGGAAGTATAGGCACTTACTGTAGATGGCTTTCTCAAGGAGTTTATCCACAAAAGAGAAGACAGATATAGAATAATAGTAGAGATCAAGTTATGTATTTTTGAGCATGGGAGAGGCATGGTGAATTGTTAATTAATTTATGAAATTATGAAATTGGACAGGAGTGACTACTTCTTTGGGTACTCATCAGGAAAGACCAGGATGGCAGCAGGAAGTACATCTGTAATCACACTTTAATAAGGCACAGAGGGTATAGGGGGAAAATGGCACAGAAAGTACAGAGGCAAGTGGTGAAAACTGGGAAGGAATTCAAAAGTAGACTGCATAAGGATGGGGATGGAGTAGTGGAGGAAAGCAAGTATTGTAGGAAGAGAATGTGGAGGGGGAAAGGCACTGAAAATCACCATGGATTAGAGTTGGGAGCACTTTATAGCATGGACCTGATGGAGCTAAAAGGTGGCTGGGGGAGAGGGCAGGAGTTTGAAGTCTCTTTTTTCATAAAGTTTTTGAGGGCTAAAGACTAATTGTTATCCATGCTGTCTTGGGGTTAGTTCATTAACATATCCAAGTAATATCAAAGTTGTAAACACCATTTGGTGTTCTGCTGGTATCATTTAGTTGGTCTTGAACTTATCCGAGATTTACATATCATAGGGCCAAAAGGTCCTAATAACAAATTTTAGATTCCCTGTTTTAGCACATATTACCAAGATGTAATTTTTGGTTAACATATAACAAATTATTCTCCTTTTATCTGAGGGACAGTCTATATGTGACTTCCAGGTTATCCTTTACAATCTTACATCCTGATATTTTCACTTTATGTTGGCTACTTATAAGTTTATATACTGACTAGAAAGAGGGGACTGGTAGTCAGGTAGAGAAGATCAAGACACAATTTTAACCCACATGGTCATGTTTGTAGGCTATAGTGAAGCAGACAGAGAGAAGTAGACAGGGAAGTAGACAGGGAGAGATTGAAGCTAATTTAGGAGTAGTGATGAAAGAGGGGACAATCTGCTGGAGAAAACAGAAAGGAATAGGATCACTTCTGCATGCAAAGAGGATTGTTTTGGCAAGGAAAAAAGGCCACCCAATTTTATGAGACAGAGATAAAGGAGGAGATAGTGGCAGAAGGTATCTGGGTAATG
Source organism: Phascolarctos cinereus (assembly GCF_003287225.1). NCBI lineage: Eukaryota > Metazoa > Chordata > Mammalia > Diprotodontia > Phascolarctidae > Phascolarctos > Phascolarctos cinereus. Next base: position 273,702,910 of record NW_027556098.1, on the reverse strand, counting down.
TGAGATGAGGAGGAGGGGAAAAGAGGAAGCTCTTGGCGAATGGCCTCAATTTCTTCGTAAAATATGAGGAAAAGTTCTCTGTTGAGTGGGTGGGGTAAAGGGAGACTAGAGAGGTTTGAGGAGGTATGAAAACATTTGGAAGAGCTACTATGGTAATTGGGATAGTGAGTTAATTAGTGAGGTATAAAAGGATCATCTTATAGTAGCGGGGGCCCAGTTGATGTTATATAACATGAATTTGTAGTGTGCCCAGTCACCATAGTTTCGTGATTTTCTCCAGCTTTATTAAGCAGCATGTGTGTAGGAGCAAAACTTCATATGGTGGGAATGATAGAAGACTGAGACTTGGCAGGGTGTTTGGCAATACAATGAGGGTGCCAGAAACCCAAGAGAGAAGGACAATTCATGATTTACCAATGGGTCAAGATGGGGAAGGAAAGAGATCATAACTAGCAAAAAAACGATGGCCTGGTAAAGAGCTAAAGTCTAAGATATTGGACATCATGATGTGAACAAAAAAAATAGGGTTTGAGGTTGCAAGGCAGTGGAAGAAGTAGAATAGCAATAGATTGTAATCATACAAGGAAATTTGAAACTTCATTAACATGAAAGGAGTGCATTTGTAAATGATGGGAAGAACATGGGTATGACACTAATTGTATGTGGCTGAGGTAGGATGGAGCAACAGGTCCTACAAAATCGGTTAGGAAGGCGGAACTAAAGTGGTGGAGAAAAGGCAGGGACTCACCTGAGCTCTCCCATTTTCTGTTCCAAACAACTTTAAAGGAATTCTGGAGTGGTGGAACCCACAAAAGGATGGGGTGAAACAATTTTCCACCCCAAGACAACTTAGAAGGATTGAAGGAATACTGAAGGTGAAAGGAGAATGCAACCTAGTGCAGGCAGTGTCTTGGTAATCCAGCAGGATTTCTGTAGCCTCAGCACAGGCCTTATGGTCCTGGTTCAGCAGGCCAGTGACACAGCTGTGAGGTCTCTAGTCCCCAGCACAGCAGACCAGTGCTCAGGTTCCTGGGTCTCACTGCAAGAAGCTTGGGACAATGCCTGTTGTACCCTAGGAACAGAGTTCAACTTTACAAATCACAAAATACATGGGAAAATGAGCAAAGAACAAACAAACAAAAAAACCTTACAAGAGAAAGCTACTATGGTGACAGGGAAGATCAAAACACAAACTCAGAAAAGGACAACAAAAATATCAAAATATCTACATGTGAAGCCTCAAAGAGAAATATGAATTGGTCTCAGCATCCCCTACCCCCCTCAAAAAAAAAAACTCATGAAAGAGTTCAAAAGGATTTTAAAAATCAAATAAAGGAAGTAGAAGAAAAATTGGGAAAAGAAATGAGAGTTATGCAAAAGAATCATGAAAAATGAGTCAACAACTTGGGAAAAGAAGCACAAAAAAGGGAAAAAAAGATGTACAAAAATTCACTGAAGAAAATAACTTAAAAAGCAGGATTGGTCAAATGGGCTAGCTAAAGAAAATAGTTCCTTAAAAATTAGAATTGGGTAAGTGGAAGTTAATGACTCTAGGAGACATCAAGAATCAATAAAACAAAATAAAGAGAATAAAAAAAATAGGAGAAAATATGGAATAAGTCATTAGAAAAACAACTGACCTGTAAAATAGATTCAAGAGAGATAATTTAAGAATTATTGGACTACCTGAAATCCATGATAAAAAAAAAGCCTGGGCAACATCTTTCAAGAAATTATTAAGGAAAATGCCCTGATGTTCCAGAACCAAAAGGTAAAATAGTAATCGAAAGAATACACTGATCACCTCCTGAAAGAAGTCACAAAATGAAAACTCTCAGGAATATTATAGCCAAATTCCAGAACTTTCAGGTGAAGGAGAAAATACTACCATCAGGCAGAAAGGAACAATTCAAATATAGTGGTGCCACAGTCAGGATTATGGAAGATTTAGCAGTTTCTACATTAAAAGACTGGAGGACTTGCAATATGATATTGTGAAAGGCAAAGGTGTTCAGATTGCAACCAATAATCACCTACCCAGAAAAACTAAGAATAATCCTTCCAAGAAAAAATGGATAATCAATTAAATAGAGGACTTTCAAGCATTCTTGATTAAGAAGACCAGAGCTAAACAGAAAATTTCACTTTCAAATATGAGACTCAAGAGATACATAAAACGGTAAATAGGAAAGAAAAGTATGTTATTCAATAAGCTTAAACTGTGAACATGCCCATACAGGAAGATGACACTTGTAACTCTTAAGAACTGTATGACTATTAGGGCAGTTAGAAGAAGTATACATAGACAGTAGGTATAAGTTGATTTTGATGAGATTATATAAAAAAGGGGTGGGAAAGAGGAAAGCAGTGGAAGGAAAGGGAAGGGAGAGGTAGGATGGGGTAAATCATCTCACATGAAGAGGCATGAAAAACCTATTGCAGTGGAGGGAAATAAGGAAGGTGGTGAACATCTCTTGAACCTTACTCTCATTGGATTTGGCTCAAAGAGGGAATAACATACACACTCAGGTGGATATAGAAATCTATCTTATACTATAGTAAATTAGCAGGGGAGGGAAACAACAAAAAGAGGAGGCTGATAGAAGGTAAGGCAGACTGAGGGAAATGGTGGTCAGAAGCAAAACATTGGTGGGGAGGAATAGGGTGAAAGAAAAGAGAGGGACAGGAAGAAACAGGGAGGGAGAGAGGGAGAGAGAGAGAGAATTAACAGGGGAAATACACAGTTAGTAATTCTAACTGTAAATATGAATGGGATGAACTCACTGACAAAATAGAAGCAGATAGAAGAATGGATTAAGAACCAGATTCCAATGAAATGTTATTTACAAGAAACACACTTGAGTCAGCAGAGACACACACAGAGTAAAGGTAAAAGCCTGGAGGAGAATATATTATGCTTCAGCTGACATTAAAAACAAACAAACAAACAAACAAATGAATAAATAAATGAATAGATAGATAGATAGATAAATAGAATCAAGGTTAACAATCATGATCTCAGACCAAAAACAAAAATAGATCTAATCAAAAGAGATCAGGAAGGAAGCTACGTCTTGCTAAAAGGTGCCCTAGACAATGAAGTAATATCAATACTAAAAATATATGCACCAAATGGCATAGCATACTTTTTTTATTTTATTAAATTAATTAATTAATTTTTAGTTTTCAACATTCACTTCCACAAGATTTTGACTTCCTAATTTTCTACCCATCTCTTCCCTTCCCCCACCCCAAGATGGCATGCATCCTTCCCCCAATCTGCCCTCCCTTCTATCTCTTCCCTTGACTTTTTCTTATCCCCATTCTCATTCCGTTTTCCTGTAGGGCAAGAAAGATTTCTATAGTCCATTGCCTGTATATCTTATTTCCCAGTTGCATGTGAAAACAATTTTTAATATTCATTTTAAAAACTTTGAGTTCCAAATTCTCTCCCTTCCTCCCTCTCAACCCACCCTCATTGAGAAGGCAAGCAACTCGATACAGGTTATACATATGTAGTCACACAAAACACTTCCATAGTAGTCATGTTGTGAAAAACTAACTGTATTTTCCTTAATCCTATCCTACCCCCCCATTTATTCTCTTATCTCTTTTGACTCTGTCCCTCCTTAGAAGTGTTTGCTTCTGATTATCCCCTCCCCCAATCTGCCCTCCCCTCTATCATCCTCCTGCTCTCCTGTCCCCTTCCCCTTCTATTTTCCTGTAGGGTAAGATAGATGTCCATACCCAATTGAGTGTGTATATTATTCTGGTCCTTAAGCCAAATCCAATGAGAATAAGATTCACTCATTCCCTCTTACCTTCCCACCATTTTAAAAGTATTTTCTTGTCTGTTTTACATGAGATAATTTACCCCATTCTACCTCTCCCTTTCTCCTTCTCTCTGTATAATCCTCTCAAACCCCTTAATTTTATTCTCCAGATATCATCCCTTTATCTTCAACTCACCCTGTGCCCTCTATCTATCTATATATCTATACATATGTATAATTTTTTCCCTCCAACTACTCTAATACTGACAAAGGACTCATGAGTTACAAATATCATCTTTCCATGCAGAATGTAAACAGTTCAACCTTAATAAATATCTTATGATTTCTCTTTCCTGTTTAACTCTTCATGTTTCTTTTGAGTCTTTTATCTGAAAGTCAACTTTTCTATTCAGCTCTGATCTTTTCATCAAGAATGCTTGAAAGTCCTCTATTTCACTGAATGTCCACTTTTTTCCCCATGAAGAATTATGCTCAGTTTTGCTGGGTAGGTGATTCTTGGTTGTAATCCGATCTCCTTCACCCTCTGGAATATTATATTCCAAGTCCTGTGGTCTCTTAATGTAGAAGCTGCTAAATCCTGTGTTATTCTGATTGTGTTTCCACAATACTTGAATTATTTCTTTCTGATTGCTTGAAATATTTTCTCCTTGACCTGGGAACTCCGGAATTTGGCTACAGTATTCCTAGAAGTTTTCTTTTGGGGATCTCTTTCAGGAAGTGATTGGTGGATTCTTTCAATTTCTATTTTGCCCTCTGGTTCTAGAACATCAGGGCAGTTTTCCTGGATAATTTCTTGAAAAACAATGTCTAAACTCTTTTTTTTGATCATGGCTTTCAGATAGTCCAATAATTTTAAATTCTCTCTCCTAGATCTATTTTCCAGGTCAGTTGTTTTTCCAAGGAGACATTTCACATTGTTTCCTATTTTGTCATTCTTTTGAATTTGTTTTACAGTGTCTTGATTTCTCATAAAGTCACTAGCTTCCATTTGCTCTATTCTAATTTTTAAGGAAGTATTTTCTTCAGTAAGCTTTTGGACTTCTTTTTCCATTTGGCCAAGTTTGCTTTTTAAGGCATTCTTCTCCTCTTTGGCTTTTTGAACCTCTTTTGCCATTTGGTTAGCTATTTTTTAAGGTGTTATTTTCTTCAGTATTTTTTGGTCTCCTTTAGCAAGCTGTTGACTAGTTTTTCATGATTTTCTTGCATCACTCTCATTTCTCTTCCTAGTTTTTCCTCTACTTCTCTTACTTGCTTCTCAAAATCCTTTTTGAGCCCTTCCATGGCCTGAGACCAATTCATATTTTTCTTGGAGGTTTTGGGTGTAGGAGCTTTGACTTTGTTGCCTTCTTCTGCTGGTATATTTTGATCTTTGTCACCAAAGAAAGATTTTATGGTCTTTTTTGCACAGTTTGCTCATGATCCCAGCCAATTACTTGAGTTTTAAACTCTTTGTTAAGGTAGGGGTCTGCTTCCAGTGTGGAGAATGCACTGTCCCAAGCTTTGGGGGCTTTGTGCAGCTGTTTTCAGAGATACTTTTAGCGACCTGTAAATTTTCAGTTCTAACAAGGTGGTATGATCAGGGGTAAGGTGTTTACTCCTTTCCTGGCCTATACTCTGGTCTATGAATGACCACAAACACTCTTTTCTGCCTTGAAACTGTGAGGAGGATTCTCTCTACCCTGCTACTACAAGATCCACACCAGTGTTCCTTCTCTCTCCAGGACTGCCAGTCAGAACTGCAACCCAGATCCAAGCTTGGGCAAAGCAAGAGAATCTTGCCTTAGCACCAGCCAAAATATCCCTGCAATCCCCTTCTGGTTCGCCCTTAATCTCCCCAATGTTTGTGGTCTGAGAGCTACAGAAGCTGTCGTGTGGGCCACCCCATGGCTGCACCACGGCTGGATCCAGATTGCACTTTTCTCTCACCCAGGTGGGACAGACCTTTCTTACTGACCTTTTAAGTTGTCTTTGGCATTTGTGGGTTGAGAAGTCTGGAAACAGCCACAGCTGCCAGTGATTCAGTCCCCTGAGGCTTGTTCCAGGTTCACTGGGGTCTCATCTTTGCCTGCGTGGCCCAGGCTGAATTGTGCTCCTCTCCCAGCCTGGTGCAACAGACCTTTCCCATCCACCATCCAAGTTATCTTGGGCTAGAAATTTTTTTCATTCTGTCATTTTGTGGGTTCTACTGCTGTTGAATTTGTTTTGAGTCAATTTTTACAGGTATTTGGAGGGGTTTGGGGGAGAGCTCAAGCAAGTCACTGCTTTTACTCTGCCATCTTGGCCCCACCCCAGCATACACATTTTTAAAGAAGAAGATAAATGAGTTACAGAAGGAAATGGTAAAACTATACTAGTATGAGATCTCAACTTTAGTCTTTAAAAACTAGATAAATCTGACCACAAAATAAACAAGAAAGAAGTTAAGAAGGTGAATAGAATTTTACAAAAGTTAGATATAATAGACCTCTAGAGACAGGTAGATGGGCATAGAAAAGATAACTTTTTTCTCAGTGGCAGGTAACACCTGCACAAAAATTGAACTCATATTAAGGCACAAAAACTTCACAATCAAATACAGAAAGGTAGAAATGTTAAATGCATCCTTTTCAGATAATTATATGTAATAAAGGGTCATAAAAAGATAGATCAAAATTAATTAGAAATTAAATAATCTTATCCTGAAAGATGAATGGGTCCAAAAATGGAAAACAAATCATAGAAATAGTGAAAAATTTCATTAAAGAGAATGACAACAAGAAGATAACAGTTAAAAATTATTGATGTAACCAAAATAGTACTTAAAGGTAATTTTGTATCTCTAAATGCTTACATCAGTAAAATAGAGAAAGAACAGATTAATGCATTAGAAATGCAACTAAAGAAAACTAGAAAAGAACAAATTAAAACCCACAAATAAACCTCAAATTGGAAATCCTGAAAATCAAAAGATAGATAATAGAGTTGAAACTAAAAAAACTAGGAGCAAGTTTTATGAAAAAAAAAATTATGATCAAATAGAAATTTGATTAAAATCATGGTGTAGTTTGTCCTTCATTCTTAAAGAGGACCATGACATCAGGAAAATGATGACATGACTTTCAATTGAATTGTATTTAAATGAGAGAGTCCTGTGCAAAGTCACCAGCCTCACTTTCTCCTCCAGAGCCATCTGGGTCCAATGGTGAGATATGGATCAGGAGAACAGGAGATGTCCCAGAATGCAGTGGGAGCCCTTGGCCTTTTTTTAAGCTAAGGTATTTCTGAGTTCTCACTTTGAGTGAGGCAGTGCTCATTCAGTGATTAGGCCTCCTTAAGAAGTGAGTCAAAGGATGGCCCCTTTAATAAAAAAAAATGATTCAAAAAAAGAAAGAGAAAAACAAAATTACCAGTATGGAAAGTAAAACAGTATGAATTCAACATCAATAAAGAGACAATTAAAGCAGTAATTAGGAGCTATTTTGTCCAATTGCATGCCAATGAATCTGACAATCTAAGTGAAAAGGATGAATATTTGCAAAAAAAAATATGTAAATTGCCCAAATTAATAGAAAAGGAAATAGAATACTTAAATAACCACATTTTAGAAAAAAGTAAGTCAACATGCCATCAATGAACTCCCTAAAAAAATCTCCAGAGCCACATGGATTTACAAGTGAATTCTGCCAAACATTTAAAGAACAAGGAATTCCAATACTATATAAACTATTTGGAAAAAATAGACAAAGCCCTACCAAATTCCTTTTATGACACAAATATGGTGCTGATACCTAAATGATGAAGAGACAAAAAAAAAGACAGAAAACTATAGACCAATTTCTATAATGAATATTGATGCAAAAAATTAAGTAAAAAACCAGCAAAGAGATTACAGCAATATATCACAAGGAAAATAAACTATTACCGTATAAGGGATTTATACAAGGAATGCAGGCCTGATTCAATATTAGGAAAACCATCAGCATAATTAACCATATAAATAACAAAATCGATAGAAATCATATGATTATCTCAATAGATGGAGAAAAAGCTTTTGAAAAAATGCATCACCCATTCCTATTAGAAACAGTAGAAGGTGTAGGAATAAATGGAACTTCCTTAAAATGATAAGTATTATTTATCTAAAACTATCAGCAAGCATTATCTGTAATGGAAATAAGCTAAAAATCGTCCCACTAAGATCAGGAGTGAAGCAAGGATGCTCATTAGCACCACTATTATTCAATATAGTACTAGAAATGTTAACTATAACAATAAGAGAAGAAAAAGAAATTGAAGGAATTAGAATTGCCAATGAGAAAACAAAGCTATCAGTCTTTGCAGATAATATTATGATATATTTAAAGAATCCTAAAGAATTAAAAAAAATCCTATCTGAGATAATTAATGTTAGCAAAGATGCAGGATATAAAATAAACTCACATAAATCATCAGCATTTCTATGTATTACCAACAAAGTCAAGCAGCAAGAGATAGAAAGAGAAATTCCCTTTAAAATATCAGTAGAAAATATAAAATACTTGGGAGTCTACTTGCCAAGACAAACCCAGGAACTATATGTATACACAATTACAAAACACTTTGCATACAAATAAAGTCAGATCTAAATAATTGGAAAAATATTAACTGCTCATGGGTAGGCTGAGTCAATATAATAAAAATGACAATTCTATCTAAATTAAATTACTTATTTGGGGCTATACCAATCAAACTATCAAACATCATTTTATAGAGGTAGAAAAAAATAACAAAAATTATCTGGAAGAACAAAAGGTCAAAAATATCAGGGGAATTAATAAAAACAAATGAGAAGGAAGGTGGCCTAGTCGTATCGGACCTCCAACTGTATTACAAAGCAAATAATCATCAAACCTCTCTGGAAATGGCTAAGAATAGAGTGATGGGTCAGTGGAACAGATTAAGTATTCAAGGTACAGCAGTAAATGACCATAGTAATCCAGTATTTGATAAACCCAAAGATCCAAGTTTTTAGGGCAAGAACTCACTACTTGACAAAAACTTCTGGGGAAATTAGAAAACAGTATGTCAGAAACTAGGTATAAACAAACATCTTAAACCATATACCAAGATAAGATCAAAATGGGTATATGATTTAAACATAAAGGGTGATACCATGAGCAAATTAGGAGAACAAGGGATAGTTTACTTGTAAGATATATAGAGAAGGGAAGAATTTATGACCAAAGAAGAGATAGAAAAAGCATTACTAGATTTAAAATGGACAATTTTCATTATATTAAATTAAACATTTTTATAGAAACAAAACCAATGCAACCAAAATTAGAAAGAAACCATCTGGGAAACAATTTTTACAGCAAGTGTTTCTGATAAAGGCCTCATTTCTCAAATATATAGAGAACTTATTGAAATTGAAAGAATAGGCTGGATAAATCTGAAAAGCATTTGCATAGAGATAATGACTGGACCCATATGAGTTAGTGATGCAATCACCAAGTGAAACAGTATATACAGAGAAGAGCACCCAGAACAAAGTCTAGGGTAACACCTATGGTTAGTGGGCATGACCTGGCAGAAGATCCTGGCAAAGGAGACAGAGAAGGCACTGTCAGGTAGCAGGAGAATAAGGAGAGGGAGCAATGTCATTGTGATATAATCTGCACTGATTCCCTTGGGGGTGGGGGTGAGATGATGGGGAGGAAGACATTTGGGTGATCCTCATTGGTTTGTCTTCTTTGATTCATGAGGCATAAAGGCATTGGATTTTAGGGAAATTCCAATGGCTTTACAGGGATGCTTGTCTTATTTAACTTGATACAGTAAATGCAGAGGCAGAGAGGAGTTGCCTTTTATCTGTGTTAACATAATTTTTATCTCTTTAAATTACATTCTTTTTAATGAGACTAAGTAAAGTTTCTACTGCAAAGAAAAAAAAAAGAATACAAGTCATTCCCCAATTGGTAAATGGTCAAAGGATATGACCAGGTAGTTTTCAGATGAAGAAATAAAAGCTACCTACAGTTATATGAAAAAATTCTCTAAGTCACTATTGATTAGAAAAATCCAAATAAAAAAATTCAAGGTATCACCCCACACCTATTGTACTGGCCAATATGAAATAAAAGAAAAATGACAAATGTTGGAAAGGATATGGGAAAATTGGGGCACCAATACATTGTTGGTGGACTCATGAACTGATCCAACTGTTCTGGAGAGCATTTTGAAACTATGCCCAGAGGGCAATTGAACTGTGCATACCCTTTGATTCAGCAATACCTGTACTGGTTTGTACCCCAAAGATGAAAAAAAGGAAAAGGACCTATTTGTACAAAAATATTTATAGCAGCTCTTTTTGTGGTGACAAATGATTAGAAACTGAGGGCCTGCCCATCGGTTGGGAATGACTGAACAAATTGTGGTATATGATTCTAATGGAATACTACTATGTTATAAGAAATGGCGAACAGGCTGATTTCAGAAAAAAACAAAAACAAACCTTGAAAGACTTATACTAACTGATGCAAGGGAGAAGTGAGTAGAACCAGAACATCATGCACAGTATCAGCAATATTGTAGCTACTCACAGTAATACAATGATGCATGACAATTCCAAAGGACTCATGATAAAAAACACTATCCACCTTCAGAGGAAGAACTGTTGGAGTCAGAATGAAGGCCAAAGCATACTATTTTTCACTTTCTCTGTGTGTGTGTGTGTGTGTGTGTGTGTTTCCTTTGGTTCTGTGTTTTCTTTTTCAACATGACTAATATGATAATATGCTTTGCATGATTAAACATGTTAACCTATACCAAATTGCTTACCATTCCAGGGAGGGGAAAGGAGTAGGAGGGAGAGAGAGAATTTGGAATTCAAAATTGAAAAAAAAATCTTAAAAATTGTCTTTACATATAATTGGGGAAAATAAAATATTATTTAAAATATAAATAAATAAAATCAGTTAGCTGAGAAACTGTGAGGTGAGGGTATATCAATATACATGTTGAAGTCTCCTAATAGGAGGTTGAATTGAGGAAGAAAGAAAGACTATGAGCTGGACACTGAACTTATTGAGAAAAGGAGACTGTCCTATAGGTTAGTAGACAACAGCTGGTATTGTTATATTTCCTTTGTTCTTGAAGAGGACCATGACATCAGGGAGGTGATGCCATGACATGCAAGTGTATCATATTTATGAGGGAGGGCTTTGTAAAGTCACCAGTTTTACTTTCTCCTCTGCTGCCATCTCGGTCCAGTGGGAATATATGGATCAGGACAACTGGAGATGACCCTAGATACAGTGGGAGACCTTGGCCTTTTTAAGCTTAAGTCTTTAACTGGTCTCAGTTTGACTGAGGCAACACCCATTCTGTGATTAAGGTTAGGTAAGAAATTAGGCAGAGAGTGGCTTCTTTTAACTAGTCAAAAAAAAAAATTCGATCTGGGATGGAAAGATCCTCAGGGTTTCTGGCCAGAATAGAAACAATTGCTATTTATATTCACTTGGAGCCAATCAGGGCTCAAATAATGATCAAGTGAGGCTTGATCTGGGACCTATTGTTGGTCAATCAATGAGAGCCAGAATGATTTGGGTTTAAGGCACAGTCTTTAAGAAAAACATATATCCCACAAACCCCAAGATATATTGTGAGGTATCAGTCATCAAAATTTACATTTATTTGGGCAGAGTACTCACAGGAAAGGGTATGATACCCTATGTAGAGAGAAGAAAGGAAAAGGAAGGGAAGGGAAGGGAAAGGAAGGGAAGAAAGATGGAAGGAAGGAAGGAAGGAAGGAAGGAAGGAAGAGGAAGGAAGGAAGGAAGGAAGGAAGGAAGGAAGGAAGGAAGGATAGAAGGAGGGAGGGAAGGAAGGAAGGAGGGAGGGAAGGAAGGAAGGAGGGAAGGAAGGAAGAAAGGAAGGAAGGAAGGAAGGAAGGAAGGAAGGAAGGAAGGAAGGAAGGAAGGAAGGAAGGAAGGAGGGAAGGAAGGAAGGAGGGAAGGAAGGAAGGAAGGATGGAAGGAGGGAGGGAAGGAAGGAAGGAGGGAGGAAGGAAGGAAGGAGGGAAGGAAGGAAGGAGCTGTGTTGTCCAACTGGCTAGTTCCAGTTGGGTCCCCCATGGGGCAGCTTATACCACTACTCACAGAGATTGTTGTTAGTCCTTTGTTCTCAAAGAGGACCAGAGCATCAGGGAGGTGATGCCATGACATACAAGTGAATTGAATTTAAGTGAGGGAGGACTGTGCAAAGTCACCAGCCTCTCATTCTCCTCCAGAGCCATCTGGGTCCAGTGGCAAGATATAGATCAGGATGACAGGAGATGACCCCGGATACAATGGGAGACCTTGACCTTTTTAAGCTAAGGTCTTTCTCAGGTCTCAGTTTGACTGAGGCAATGCCCATTCGGTGATTGAGGCTATCAGAATGTTTATTAGGCAGACCAATCAAATTTGACTGAATGGACCTCATAGGAGGGTTGGTTACAAAGTGTTGGTGGTAGGAGAATCTGGAAGTCATAATGAGAGATCAAGGAGTATTCCAACTCCTCCATCTCAATCAGTGAGTCAGAGGAATGAGTCAAAGTGTAGTCAATGCTGGAAAGAGAAGCCAGGGAAGCTGTGTCATCAGGAGGGAGCCATGTGTCAGTGAGAATGAGAAGATGGAAGAAGCAGGAAAGTAAAAGATTTTAAAATGAAAGCAAATTCCATGCCCCCCCCCCAGCAGTTATATCAGAAAGAATAACAGAAAGGATAGATAGCCTGAGAATGGGACATTATGGGGCTTGGGTTGAGGAGACTAGAAATGAGGGATTTGGTAGTAGGGGATGAGAACTCAAAATTTTTACTGTTACAAATACAACTCTCCTTTGGACTTCCCATTTCTGCAAGTGATACCACCATTCTTCCAAGTGCCTGGGTTAGTAACCTTGATCCTCCCCTTTCTCTTAAATCCCCATATTCAATTAGTGCCAAGTTTTTCCATTGCTACAACATCTGTTGTATCCACCCCTTTCTCTCCATTCCAATAGTTTCAACAATAATTTAGGCCAGAGGTGCCAAACAGGCTGCCACAGCACTTCCTCTTGAACATGAACCAGATTAAAATTTAATTAGGAAATACTTAACAAAAATGAATAAAATATAGCAAATAGAATAATGTTAATATGTGACTCTCCAGTCCAATATTCTGCCATAGGGATCTTTATGTATAGTTTAGTAGTTACCCTTTCTATTTGAATTTCTCACCATTGGTTTATGTTGTTATCATTTTTCACCTGGACTATTTAAATAACTTCCTAATTGGTCCCATGCATCCTCCACATAGTGGTCAATTAATATGCCTAAATCATAGAGCTGACCATGTAATCCCCTATCCAAACATCTTCATCAACTCCTCATTGCTTCTAGGACAAACACAAAATTTTATCCTGACAAAGCCCTCCCCTTTAATCTTTTCCTGTAGGCTCCCATCTACCTTTCTAGTGTTATTTCCTATTGCTCTCTACCATGAATTCTCTATCCCAATCAAACCAATTTACTAGCTATTCTCCATACATTACATCCTACCTTTATGCCTCTGCACAAGTGGTCCCTAACATCTGGAGTGCATGCCAGCTTTGTCTCCATCTTCCTTCAAAGCACAACTCAGTTGCCACCTCCTCTATGAGGACTTTGCTGATTCCCATAATTATTATCACTCTCTTTCTTGCCTGAAGTTCATTTGAATACATTTTGTATTACTTGTTTATGTAAGAAGAGAAGAGAAGAGTGACACAGAGAGACAGAGACAGACAGACAGAAAGAAAGAAGAACCTCAACAAAAACCTAGCTTGGAAGCAAACCGATAGAAGATAACAATAAAAAGGAAAATGAATGAAATCTAAGAGAAACTGCAGTGCTTTGAACAAGTGTTATAACATGAAGGAAAATGAACCAATATTACTAATGAAAGGAAAAATTCTTTGAACTCCCCGAGATCATGGAACAATGGCAAGAAATTCCAGAATAGTTCAATAGAGAAGCACAACTTTTAAAAAGAAGAATTTTGGAATGAATTTAGATCAGAAACCAGAGTTCTCAGTGTTGAATTTAAAAACAAAACAAAATAATAGATGGGAAAATAGGTAGAGAGACAGGTAATCTCTCCAGTGTCTCTGAGTAAACCAATAACGTATTCGTCACACTAAAATACTGAAGTGCAGGACAATTTGGCAAAAGAAAAGCTGAAGGCAACAAAGTTAAAAGAATCTATGAATTATATACAAGCTTAAGTGAGTGATCTTGAAGAGAGAAGTTGTAGAAATAATTCAAGGATCTAGGTCTTCATAAATACAATAAAAATGATTAACCCACTTAAATCCAAATGCAGGAAAAATATGAAACAACTGTCCTGGGCTTTTGAATATAGACAATAGAGCATCAGTTAAGAGAATCTGCAGATTTCTAACAGGAAAACAGAGGACAAAATCTAAAGCTTGAATTGGTTAAATATTACAATTTCAATAATGAACAGCAAAATTTGCAAAAATCAGAAGAAAGACCTTCATGAAGTAAAGACAATTTAAACAACACAGGGTTATTCTGCATTTGAGAGAAACTATAGGAGGCAAAGGAATATTATATTTCAAAAAGCAGAGGCTTGAGCTACAACCCAAAATAACATATCCTTAAAACCTTAACCTAATCATCATTATCATCATTAGCAATAGCAACATGTGGATGTTCAACAAAAGAAAAATGTTTGAGGTATTCTTGACAGGAAAAAAAAATAAAACAAAGGGAGATGGGCAATTCATTTGACTTGCAAACACTTCAAATAACAGAAATGCAATAAGGGTATATAAGTATAACTATCAAGAAAATAATTAAGAAATACATTCAATTCTCTTCTTTGTATAGATTATTACTTGAAAAGAGTGATTCACCTATGCGGGGAGAAGAATAACAAGAAGGGATTATCAAGGGACCAAAAGGACCTAAGGAATTTAAGTTAAAGAGAACTTAAACAATTGGTAAATGGAAAAGTGACAATTGAATTAATTTTCCCTGACCACCTTGAATAAATATATTTTATGAGAGGGATTGGTACTTGGAAGGTACATGGATGAGAAAAAGAGAACAGGTATAGAGCGGAATAGGTGAAGGATTAGTACAAGGAATCCCAAAGGTCTTACAGCAATTTTAAGTTATTAGCTTTAGCTGTTAATTTATCTAAGCTTTAATAGCTTGGTAACTTAGAGGCACTAAAGTACTTAAAATACTTAAAAACACTCAGATTTTTGGGACAACCTGCATAGTCTCTCAACAAAGGGGTGGAGATAGAGGATGAATAGAATAAGAGTGTTGGAGGTAAAGATTGAGGTGGGAGGCTGCCAGGAATCTTACTTCCTAAGTGAAGAGGAATGGGTGTCACTAAATTTCTTTGTGGGAGAGGGAAAGGGAACAGATATTTATGAAGTACCTACTATATGCCAGTCACTGTGTTGAGTGCTTTACAGATATGATTTCATTTAGTCCTCACAACAACCCTGGGAAGTAGATGCTATTATTATCCTCATTTTAAAGTTGAGGAAACCAAGGCAGGCAGTTTCTGTCTTGGGACAAGTGACTTGTCTAGGGTCGTACAGCTAGAATCTCAAAGGCTGTATTTTTAAACTCAAGTCTTCCTGACTTTAGGCATATATGTACCTGAAGTAAGAAGCAACTAGGTGGCAAAATGGATAGAGACTAAATAAGAAGACATGAATGCCTACGCTGAGACAGGAACTTTATAATGGGTTTTGTCCGTATGGATTTGCACATTACTTTCTCTGAGAAAGGGTTGTACTGCCATGGGCAGCATTCCATTTAAGAGAGGAGATGTTTTTGCACCCAAGGGCAGTCAGCACCTACAATAGTAGGAGGAACTACAAATTGTGTAACATGACCTTAGAAATAGAAATGGATTATGATAAAAGGTGGGGTTTAAGATTAGGTCTCAGGATTTGGAAAACTAATTGACTTCTACCACATAAGGCTGCTTCATCCAAGAGTCCAACATCCAATTCATTTCCTCATGAAAATCATATTTTTCAGACTATTTTAAAGATATATTTTTCAAGACTAAAGGACAGCAGGAAAAAAAAAAAGATAAAGCAGCATGGAGTAAGAGTACAAAGGCAATGCCTTAGGAAAAATTTGGTAAAAGAGGGAGGTAAAACCTTGTACTTTAGAAACTTAACCTCTATGAGGGTCACAGAGACTCCACAAAGTGCTCCACAATAGCATACTATAACAGTGTTTCATCTGGAAGGCTTTTTTTTTTTGCCTTTCCATATGCAAATTTTGCTCTGTAGGTTTAATCAGAGGATGAGAGGACAGTAGGAAGCTGAGCCACCATTAGGGGTGTGTTATTGGACATACATGGTATTGCATTCCACCCCTCTAGAGATAGCAGGTGGTTGGGGAGAGAGAGGGACAGAAAGGGCGGATTGTGTTGGTGCATTCTGTCTTGAAGAGTTCTCCTTAGGGAATGGGGGCAGCTTTAATGGAAAAGGTGGGTGAGGATCAGACTTTGGAGGACTTTGAATGACAAACTGAAGAGTGTGCACTTTACTCTGCATGAAGTGAGGAGCATAAAGAATGTCTGAGCTTATTCTGTATACAAAGTAGGGGTAATAGAGCTGGGGAGTTACATTGTAAAATAAGTCAAGGAGGCAGAAAAGGACTTAAAAATGTAGAGAATGGAGACAGAGGGATTAGTCAAGAAACTATGAGCATCACCCCAACATGGGGTGAAGTGGTCTGAAATGGTAAATGGCGGAGACCTGGCAATCTGAAGATCACTGGGTGACTCATTGTGTCACTACTGCGACAATATGGGTCTAGGCACTAGGAAGAAAGTAGGAAGGATTATGTGGTACTTAAAGGAGAGGGTGAATAAACCTGAGCTAATGGGCAGAACTTTGAACAGAGGGATGTTCCGTGGACAGCAGAGATCCAAATGTTCTAGACTGGATATATGAAAGCCTGTCGGGGTTTTCCCATATGCTCATTTCTCCAGGAGATAAGCCAGGACAAAGTTAGTAACTAAAAGGAAAAAGACAAGCAAATAGAAAAAAAAATAAGACATTTGAATAGGAAAAGGAGTTTTGAGAAAAAGGAGATGCCTCATCTGTTAGGTCCTGGCATCCTGATGTGCTTCCTGGAATCAGGACTGTCTGTTCTCACAATCCCTCTGAACTTCTTTATCTTTTAACCATTTTTTCTCTTCAAACTCAACTCTGCCACTTCACTGAGGATTAACTAAAGGCCAAGTTTGACATCCTTAATCCAACCATTTCTGAGTTATCGGAGAGCAAAAAAAAAAACACACACACACAGGGGAAAAAAAATATTGCTTAAAACATTAACCCTTACAGAACCAGATGGAACAGAGAGAGGGTGACTACAACTCTGCATGATTATTCTTAGACACATAGAACCAAAATGTTTTCTAGAAGCATTAAAAAGGACTTTGAGATCATCTAGCCTAAATACATTTTCAGTTTTCAGGGTCACAGTTTTATTGACTGTAATATTGAATCTCTGTGATCTCTTCAATTTTAGTATTGGGTGAAAACATGAAACATTTTATAGATGAGGAGACTGAGGCCCAGAGATGTAATGCAGCTTTCCCAAGGTCCTTCAGCTAGTTAGTTTTCTCCCATCTCACCCCACCCTTCATACTGCTCACATACAGCAACATTGGCCTGACACTCTTCCTGTGAGGTGGGCACATAAGGATGAGGCTAGCTATATTCTCTTTTGTCTCCCTGGAGTCTCTTGTTTGGCTCAGCTCTCTAGAGACACTTGAGAATTGTGTTTATTTATACTGTCAATAGGACTAATGGGGAGAATGTTCTTTATAATATGCAGTCTTGGTGAGAAGGACAGGGTACATCAGACAAGTTTCTTTCAACAGTGAATAAACCATCAATTCAACACGTATTTATTGCGTGCCTGCAGTATACCTGGTGTGGTGCTAGGCTCAGTGGGAGATTCAAAAGAAATTTAGTATGAAAATAATCTAATTCTATACAAAACTTTATGTGATGTAAAGATAAAGTTAATTTTCTTCTTGTTCTTTACATGAATAAAATCATAACAATGCTATGAATGGTAGAGCAAAACACCCCCAAAGGAGTATATTCTATTCTTGAATTAGAATTAAAAAAAGAAAGATACTTAAAGAAAGGAAAAAAGATTAAAATATCAGAAGTATAAATGACAGGACTACGGAACATCAGAGGATTCTTCATCATATACACTGTCATGTTAAATATTTAAAGTTAATTGAAGGTTATGATGTTTTAATATTTAAATTTTGATAAAGAGAAAATAAATCTACCATATGCTACACAATGAGCATAAAAATGGATTGAGGAGAAAAGGTTACATATATGAAACAACTGAATGGCAGCATGAGCTAGGACATAATCAATCTGGAGTTGTCCTGACCCCCCTGACCCTTTCTTTAACCACTAAGCCAGAAGGTCTCTGCCTATAAAAAAATTGCAATCTGTTTTTAGGAATGTGTGCACATTAATTATCTGGAAGCAGATAGATGTTGCTAGTGACAAATATGTCTTACGTGTTCATTAAAGTGGCATTACATTATAGGCTTTCAAAAGTAATTAAATTGCATTTCTTTAAAATTAATGCATAATTCATATATTTTTATGTTTATTTTATTTTACTAAGTTGAATTGAAAAAAAAATATGTTCTTAGAATCACAGAATCTCAAAGTTGGAAGGAACTTTGGAGGACATCTAGCTTAACCATAACTGAAAAAAAATCCCTGTACTGCAGAGGTCCTTAGCCTTTCTTGTGTCATAGAGCTATGGAACCATGTTTGATGAATCCCACGGACCTCTTCTCAGAAGAATGTTTTTAAATTAATAAAATAAACTACATAGGATTAGAAAGAAAAAAATGAACATTTTGAAATGTAATTATTGAAATATCTTTTAAAAGCACACATTAATGGAGAGAGATTAAGAATCCCTGTTCTAGCCTAACCCTCTCATTTAAAAAAGAACATAAGGCCCAGAAAGGTTGAGCTAGCTGGTGTAACAGATAGGTTATTAGACTTGGAATCAAGAAGACCTAAATTCAAATCCTGTCTCAGATGCTTATCAACTGTATAGTGACTCTGGGTAGATGATTTAACCTCTCTCAGCCTGTAACCTCAATCTGTGAAATGGGGAATAATAATCCTACTTACGTTACAGAGTATTGTGAGATGAGAAAGGAAACCATTATATTGAAATTAAGTTATCAAAATATATTTAAAATGTTTACAAAACTTAGATTAATAACGTAATGGAATAGTATTGTACGTTTGCTCTATAACATACTTAACAATGGGTTATCCACACTTTGCTTAAAGACCTGTTCTACCTCTCATTTGGCTCTGGTAAAAGTGTGCTTCTGACCATTAAACTATGTTCAAAGGGCACTAGTCCAAAAAAAAGCAGTTGGGCCTTTGGCCTTATCCATCTTTTTCTCCCCTTGTCCTGTTATGGCCACCTCCATCTTCTATTCCTCTTCCATTACCTCATGCTCTGCTCAGAGAATACAGTAAGAATGGCTGCTATTTCTTGGACCCATTCTCAAATTTAGATTTAGAGAAATCTAAGTGGTGGAGGAACAAAAAAGATATGTGCAATAAAGAGACTTCTGGGCTAGTGAAAACCAGCTCCCAAAGGTCCTTGAAAACTGAGGTACAGTCCATTCAAGTCTTTTTTGTCCAGTTGCCAGGCACGTCCCGTTTGGGGGCACCCTGATTGCTTTTGAAATCATAGGGATTCAACTTTACAGGGGTCTGTAGAGGTCAACTAGTTCAGCACTCTCATTTTACAGAAAAAGGAGCTGACCAATGCATGTTTGCTTTGACATTTTAAAGCTACTTAAATGAGACGCTTATGAGGACTGGCCTCTCCATAATATCACTTCCATTTCCAGAATAATGACATGTCCTTCTATGCTAATTCTTTATTTCATTGTCAGTCAAGAAGAAAGTAGAACTGATATTAGAGTTTTTGGTAATGGTTATGTGCATTTTTTTGGTATACACATATGTTGTGTCATGAAGGTTCAATAGGAAAGTGAAATCTATAAATAAATCTCATTACATGATAACACTGTAATTTCCTGTCATTATCCCAAGTGCAGCTCAACATGATACAGTTTGCTGTATAAAAGGGAGAAGGCTTAAGGATGTTCAATTGAGCTTTTGGATAAAGAGGGAAGCACAGAAGGTAGAGGTCATACAAAGCTGCAGAGAATCCTCATGAACTTAACTGTTTTGCTGGTATTTTCCTTGCCATGGAGCCTTGGTTGGGGGTTGGGGGTGGGAAGGAGAGGAAGGCAACCTGTCTTACATGTGATAAGGTGAGTTTAAAGCTATTGGGAGATTTCTAATATCCTTTTATCTTACTCCCCTCTGGTTTTTACCTGCTCTGGACCTCACATCTCTATATCCCACAAATTTTTGACTTGCTCCATACCCTATCTTAACAGGGGTTACTCTCACATCTTGCAAAAATAGCCTCCATCTTCATAAACAACATGCCATACTATTTTCTCAGATATGACCCACAAGTTTTTTTTTCCCCCAGTCTGTGGTTGTTATTAGCACTAAGGAGCAGCAAATCAGGCAGTGCCGTACGCTGAGTGTTGTATGGCAGGAGTGGCGGAGGTGGGGGTGGGGCACAAAAGCAGTAGAAGTCACGGCTCAACCTTTCCTTCAAAGAGAAATCTAAATGGTGATCGTTGTGGTGGAGAAACATATGCATAGATATGGAAATAGGTAGATAGATATACATATACATAGATTAATAGATATATACATACATATAATAAATATAAACACACATATCATACATATGTATATATGTGTGTGTCTGTACATATAATAAAGAGACTAAGAACCAATGAAAAAGAAACGTACAAACCCATGCAAAATAAACAGGCAGATCAGAGAGATCACATAGTCTAGATTTGGGTCCTTGCAGATATTGTAACTTACCCAGGGTCAAACAACTAGTAAGTTCCTGTTCTAACTTAATGGCCATGAGTGACTCCAATAAAAAAACATCGAATATGAATAATGACTAACATTTACGTAAGTACCTTTAGGTTTGCAAAGGTATCAGATATATTACCTTATTTGATCTACACAATTCCTTGTGAAGAAGGTAATATTCATATTCCCATTTTACAAATGAGGAAATTGAGGCTGAGAGAGATTAAGTAACTTGCCTAGGGTGATACAGACAGTAAGTATTTTGAGGTAAGATTTGAATGCAGGTCTTCTGGACTCCAAGTCCAGATTGTGACACCTGATTTAGTCCTTCTGGGCCTTTCATTCGTTGTTAAATTAAGAGATTGGACTAGAAGGCAGCTAGGTAACACAGTGGATAGTGTGCTGGACCTGGAGTCAGGAAGATCTGAGTTCAGATTCTGCCTTAGACATTGCTAGCTGTGCAGCCCTGGGTAAGTCACTTAACCTCTGTCTGCCTCAGTTTCTTCATCTGTAAAATGGGGATAATGATAGCACCCACTTGTCCCCAAGATTGTTATGAGCATCAAATAAGATAATATTTGTAAAGCACTTTGCAAACCTAATGTACTATATAAATGCTAGTTATTATGATTAGAACAGGAGTTCTTAACCTGAGGTCTGTGAACTTTTTAAAAATATATTTTGATAGCTTTCAATATAATGAGTTTGCTTTATAATCCAAAGTACCTTATTTCATGTGTTTAAAAAATATTATTCTGAGTGCAGCTAGGCAGTGCAGTGGATAGACCACTGGCCCTGGATTCAGGAGGACCTGAGTTCAGATCCAGCCTCAGACACATAACACTTGCTGGCTGTGTGACCCTGGGCAAGTCATTTAACTCCATTGCCTAGCAAAAAAAAATACTATTCTGAGAAGAGGTCAATAGGCTACACCAGACATCCAAATGGGGTTGTGAAACAAAAACAAAACAAAAAGATAAGAATCCCTGGAACAGAAAATATTTTAGGTCCCTCTTGTCTCTAACATCTGTAATTATGTAAATGTATGTACTATAAACAGAGCAATTTGTTAACAGGTGAATAGTAAAGACCACATAACAGTTTACTTAAGGAAGACTTCCTGGAGAAGTGACTTTTAAGCAGGTCATAAAGTGAGGCAGACATGTGTCTCAGATGAGAGAAAGAAGAAGACCGTACTCAAGGCAGTATTGGAGTGCTCAGATGAAGGTGAAACTGACTGAACCTAAAATGTGGTCAAGATGTCCAGGAAGCAGAATCTGGCTTCAAATTGTCTGCTTGCCTCAGAACCAGCATTCAGTTAGAGATTAGGATAAAAAAGACTTAGTTTCATTGGCAAACCAATAACAGGCTTTAGGATTTCGCTTTAAAACATTCGGAATAATCCTATTAGCTGTGGAGGAAAATGGGGTTATTTTAATGACAGAGTATATGTGTATATTTCTATCTATATAGCTTCCCTATGCCAAAGTCTCAAGGAGATTAACCACACCAGTTAAAGCTGATCCTCTTTCTGGAACTCATCCCTATCTGAGAGGAAGGTTAGGGGAGGGTGCTGAAGAGCGGTTTAGGCTATTCTTCAGGGGCTGTCTGCTTGATAAATGCCCCAACACAATATCCTGGGAGGGCATAGTGATTGAATGGCGAGGGGCCCCAGGCCAAATCAGGTCATATGTGGTCCTGTCCTCTTTGAAGGTTTTCTGTTCCCTTTGTACCCGTTCTTTAGCCCATCTCACAACTTGATTCACATTCATCAGAGATGTTTCTCACAGACTCTCAATTTCAAATCTATGGGTTATCTTTTCTGGAAACCATTCCTATGCAGTACCACCAGAAAGTAGAACAGTGTGAAGGACGATATCTGCTTGAGATACCTCCTGAGGCTTGCTTGATGTGTAAGGACGCAGCTAAACTGATGCACTGGGGAAACACCAAATCTCTTAGAGGAAAAAACAATACACACACACACACACACACACACACACACACACACACACACACACATATATATATACACATACATATATAAATATAAATATATATATATACACTTACATATATAAATATAAATATATATATACACTTACATATATAAATATAAATATAAATATATATATATATATATACATATATATATAATTTGCATATAATAGCCTCAGGTTTCTAAGGAAAGAATGTTGCTACTTCGTTAGATTTTGTTTAGTTAGTCCTTAAATGTTAACTCCCCTCCCCTTCCTTTAGCTTCAAGGCTGATTGATCCTCAGTCATGGAGACATGGATGCTGGCATAAAAAAAAAAGTACTGTATTCCTTCAAAGCTGTCATTTCCACCCCTCTGAATTACTTACAAGGATCAGACATGTTTGCTACCAGAAATATCTCTCCTATATGTTATTATGACTCATGTTCTCTTGGGTGATATTTAGGACTTGGCAAATCTGGTGACTGGAATCCAGGGGAGGAGACAGCTCTGTGGAAAGTAAAGCTGTAGATGAAAAGATAGAGCTATGAGGTTGAAATGAGCACGTACGTATACTTATATGAACACACTTGGGGCAGCTAGGAGGTGCAGTGGATAGCATGCTGGGCCTGGAGTGAGGAAGACTCATGTTGCTGAGTTCAAATCCAGCCTCAGACACTTACTAGCTGTGTGACCCTGGACAAGTCCTTAACCCAGTTTGCCTCAGTTTCCTCATCTATGAGATAAGTTGAAGCAGGAAATGTCAAACTACTCCAGTGTCTTTGCCAAGAAAACCCCAAATGTGGTCACAGAGAGGACATGACTCAACAGCGGCAACAAATGAATATATGTAATGAGTGGTGGTACACTGTTACCTAATGAGGCCTGTTACACATTTTGTACAAATATGAGAGGCGGTATGAAGTAGTGGATAGAAAAGATGCCTCAGAGTCAGGAAAACCTGGGTTCAAGTCCTGCTTCTGACACATTCCAGCTGTGTGACCCTGGCCAAGTCAATGAAGATCTCAGTGCTCCAGGTACAATTTTAAGACTATAATTTGCAGAACTCTTGATGATGTGCTTTGGTAGAGGGAGAGAGGAGTCTCTACACTGAAGAGATCACAAGTCTGGACAGAGATCTATCTGTGAACCTATCTATTTTATTATTTAAATCTGACTTTCAGACTTCAATGAAGCCAAAAGGCAACTTTTGCTTTTGTAAAGCTATGGGTACAGAATGAAAGATCTGTTAGGTTTTACCAAACTGGAAAGGCATTTAAAGCATGGACTCAGTAAGGGACAACATTTCTGTTGGCTCACAAACCAGTTAAGATAATGGTGGTGGTGGTGATGGTGATGATAATAATAATTAGTATTTTATAACTCTTTAAGTTGTACAAAGACTTTACAAATATCTTATTTGATCACCACAATAATCCTAAAAGGTAAGTGTTATTATTACCCTCATTTTACTGGTGTGGAAACAGAGTCAGACAGAAGTTAAATGATTTGCCCAGGGTCACACAGCTAGCAAGTGTCTGAGGTAAATTGGAACCCAGGTCTTTCTGACTCCAGGTTCAAGACTAGTCACTGTACCACCTGGCTACCTCTGTCAAGCCAACTATGTGAAGTCCATTATTAGAAGTTTAGTAATAGATGGGGCATTTTTTTCAGCTGTAGCAAAAGACAAAAACTGTGCCTACTAAGGCAAAGAGGGTCCCAATTTGTATTTGTGATGGTGGTAGTGGGGCACAACTACAAAATAATGGATCTTTGAAGTATGCATAATGTCATCATAGATTTAGAGCAGGGATATTAAAGATTATTGAGTCTAATCCCCTCATTTTGCAGTGGATAAAACTGAGGCTTTGAGAGGTAAGGGGCAGAATCATGATTTGAACCCACATATCTTGATTTCATGTGGGGGGCTAGGTAGTGCAGTGGATAGAGTGCCAGGCCTGGACTCAGGAAGACTTGAGTTCAAATCCAGCCTCATATCATTACTAGCTGTGTGACCCTAGGCAAGTCACTTAGCTCTGCTTGCCTCAGTTTCCTCCTCTGTAAAATGAGCTGGAGAAGGCAATGGCAAACTACTACAATATCTTTCCTAAGAAAACCCGAAATGGGGTCATGAAGAGTAGGACATGACTAAACAAGATAAATTTTGATTTCAAAGAGAAGTGCTGTTTAACTGTTTCCTGATTTGTAAATAATTTTGTAAACCAATTGTTTAATCTAGTTACACTGAAAAATGTGTTTCCTTGTCCTGTATAATGAGTAGTTACAATACAACTATGTCATTAGAAACCCACATACGGATAATGTCTTCAGACGCTGAGGGCTTACACCTTTAAGCACCAAAACTTTGAGTCATTTTAGATTATTCTTTCTAGAATACTGTCTTTATTTCTTTGATTGGACAACTGCTCAGCAAAAGCAATTAAATAAACATCCCAAATAAGGAGAAAACTTTATCTCAAATTCCTTGCCTTTTAAACAAGGTAGAACAAAATCAATCAAATGAAAAACAAATGAACAAAAATGCTTGTGTTCTGTCTCCTTCCAGGTCTGCCTGCTTGAAGTTCCACCAACTTTATCCCCATGAATTGTCCTTCTTTCTTCCCATTCTGGCCCTCCCCCCAATCTAGTTGCCATCAGTGTGTTGGCCCAGTTCTGGTTTTGCTGGATTCATTTTGTATCACCTCCTCTAGATCCTTCCACTTTTCTGGGGTGCTTCATATTTATATGCATTGTCAATGGCACCATGATATCCCATTATATCATTAAACCAAAATTCATTCAGCGTTTTATCAATTGTTGGATATGTGGCTTGTTTCCAAATGTTTACCTTTACAAATACAGCAGATATGAACATTTTTGTCATAGATAATTGCCCTTTTTATTTTGGGGAAGGAGTAGAATCATTGGGCTGAATAAACACACACACACACACACACACACACACACACAGAAAGACACACATACTTCTGCGCTTCTGAATCAGGCTCTTTGAATCATATCTCAACAAACTGAGGGAGAGTTGCGTGTAACAGGGTAGAAGAGAGTTGGAGGATGTCCTTTTTTTGTGTGTTTGTTTTTTATTGCTCAGTTCTTACCCACAGGAAAAAAAAATGATCAAAGGTACATCTAAAAACATCTTAATCAAGGGTGCTTTTTTAACCTTAAAGAAATCTGAAATATTCAGCTCATCTGCTTTTTTAAATAGAGAAAAAGAAGATTAAAAGCATTAAGTGCAATATTAACAAATACTGAACAATTTACTGTAGTTCAATATTATGGTATAAATGTGTACTGGGGAAGGTGGTAGTTGAAATACAACATTGAAAGAGAAGAGGGGGAAGGGAATAGAGAAGGGCAAAGGAGAGAGGGGGAAAGAGAAAAAAAAGAAGCATGGAAAAGACAGATCTTTAGAAAAAGGAGTAATAGAGGAGCCTTAGATGAGAAAGGGAATAAGAGCCAAAGAAAGAGCAGTTACATGGGTTCTGAGGTCAGTGTCTGAGGTCATGCTGTTGTTATCTTGGGCATTAGGCTTGTGGGCATTGCAATCTTTCTAATGTCTAGCTTTATTTTAAACTTTCCCCAGCATTGCTTAAGGTATTCTAGCTCTTAAAGTAAACCTCTAAATGAAATAAACAGAAGCACCCACCATAGGGTATTTCTTGCTGGGCATATTATCTCAGTGATAGGATGGTCTGAAGTCAAAGGCTGACCCCCAAGGCAGATTTGGATCTGCCTACAGCTAATACCTGTAGGGTTGAGGTCACCCATAAAGAAATGGAGTCTAAACTGGGTGAAGGCTGAAGAATCCCTGGAAAGCAATCTGGTCCCTGGATATACTCCATCTGGTGGGCTCTGGAGTCCAGCTGTACTCTGCTGCTCCAGATTCAATAACAAGAAAGCGAGTGAGAACAGTCATTATTTCTACCAAGGCAGAAAACAAACAGCAGGACCAGCAGAAGTTTTGTGGCAGAGTGGCCTAAGAACTGCAAGTTGTTGCCTAGATGTTATTGATTGAGTGCACCTGTCTGTCTTCATTTTAAACTGTGTGCTTGATTGCTGGCAGGTTTATAGGATTATGGGTTTAATTGGATGCCTGTGTTTTACTAGATGTAAGTGAAATTTATGACTGTGGGGCTTGCGGTACCCAGGTTTACCTCAGCCGCCGCGGTCCCTGCTGGGAGATCAGAGACATGGGAGCCAAGGAGAGAGCACGCAGGCTGGCATGCCAAGAAGGTACCTCTGGGGCTCTGCAGGCTGGCAGGGGGTCACACAGAGAGCAGACAGAGCTAGTATTGGAGCCAGGGGCTTCAGCTACACCGGAGAGCTCCCTTGACTCTCTGGCCTCTTTGGAAGCAAAATTGAGGCAGTAACTGACTTTCCAAAGAAATTATTGATATTTTGTTAGATCCCAAAGTATTGGCAATACAAAGCAAACTACTCAGGGTAGGAATGAGGTCTGTGTGAAGACCTTTGTAATTTTCCTTGCTTTAGCTAAATAGTTAGGGGACAGCTTCTTTAGGGGGCTGAAGACTGCCAGACTGGGAAGGCCACCCAAGGAAGTAAAAAATCATTGCTTATAGCTCTGCGTTATTGTTCAGTCATTCAAACATGGTCAACTCTTCATGATCATAGCACATCAGGCCCTTCTATCCTCCACTATCTTCCTAATTCTGTCCAAATTCATGTTCATTGCTTCCACAACACTGTCTAGCCATCTTATTCTCTGCCACCCCCTTTTCCTTTTTACCTTCAATCCTTCCCAACATCGGAGTCTTTTCCAATGACTTTTGTCTTCACGTTATATAGCCAAAGTATTTAAGCTTTGGCTTCAGTATTTGTCCAGTCAATGAATTGTCTGAATTAATTTCTTGAAGTATTGACTGATTTTATCTCCTTGGTGTCTAAGGGACTCTCAAAAGTCTTCTCCAGCATCTTTTAAATGATATCCATGACTATGTTTATATGACACTTTTTCATATGTTGAAGCATTTTCACATCTTTTATTTCACAGAATCACATAATAAAGGAGCTGAAAGGGGCCTTTGGGGCCATCTATTCCTACCTGAACAAGAATCCCCTCTACATATTTACCAACAAATTGTCATCCAGCCACTGTCTGAACACATCTAGTGAAAAGCAGCCTCCCCATTACTCCTTCCTGAGGCATCCCATTCCACTTTTGATCAGCTCTACTTGTTAGATCTTTCCTCACATCACATAATTTTCACTACTAACTCTGAACTCCTCCCCTTTCTTCTTTCCAGCTGCCCTGCTACCAAGCACTTTCAACTTCAGAATGACTGCTCTGGTGCCACTGAGGGCCTGATAGGTCTGATATGTTGACTGATAGAGCAGGTTGGCTGAGAAGCCCTGCTTCACTTTACTCTCCTACCATCTTCTTTCTAGATAACTCACTTCTGCTTCTTCCTTCCTCAGCACCACTCTTTTTAGTTCTAGAACCACAGTCAAATCAATACAGCCACTGATACTGGAAAAAAGTTCATTGATATATTCACTGATAATGTTCTACTCTGCAATTTTCCAAGCTCAGGGGTATCCCTGCCTGGCCACCACTTTCCTATATGTGACATTTTTCTGTTTAGAATGTAAGCTCCTCTTTCATTGCTTTTGTTTTTGCATCCTCAGTGCTTAGCACAGTGATTGGTACTTAGAGCTTAATAAATGAGTTTCCATGTATTCATTTCTTCCGTCATCCATTCATTCTTGTTGAATGTTGACTGATACTGAACTTGAAGTTTGTTAACCTTCCTCACATGCACCTAATTTATATCTTTTTGTACCTTATCCACAAGCATAGTGTGAAAGAATGCCAAAAGCATCACTGAAATCTAAGTACAATGTGCCTGTAGTATTGTCCTGACCTGGTAACCCAGGGTGAGTATAGACATCAGGGGTCAGGGAGTTCACATAACTCAAGGATGATGTATTCACTTTTACTATTCACTATGTGCCACTTCTAACATGGTGGGAACACACACAGGACACTACTCCAGAAAAACACTCCATCTCCCATATTCAGGCATTTTGACTGGCTGACCCTCATGTATCCTCCTCACCTCTACCTCCTGGCTTGCCCTCTTGCAAGGCCCAGCAAAAATGCTACCAGAAGCTCTTCCTGATCCCTTTTAATTCAAACTCATTCCCTTTGAAGATTATTTCCAGTTTATCCTGTATATATGTGTTTTTTAATTTTTTTAATTTTTTTTTTGCTTTGTTTGCTTGTTGTTTCCCCATTAAAATGTGAGCTTCTTAAAGTAGGGACTATTTTTTGCCTTTCCTTGTATTCACAGTGCTTAGCATAGTGTCTGGCATATAGTAGGTGCTTAAAAATGTTTATTGGCTCATTGACTATTGCCTTTTTTCAAACAGATTCCTAAAAAAAAATCCATCTATCCTGTGGCCTACACTGTCTCTTTTCTTACCTTTTAACCCTTTGTTATCAGAGATTATCTCCCACTTAAATGCAACTATTCTCATTGAGGATACCAACTGTTGATTCAGAGAATCTGGTTTCAAATGATGTGGGTTTGGAGTAAGCTGGTTTACCTCCTTGGGTCAGTTTCTTCAACTAAAATGATCAGTTTGGACTAAATGGTTTCTGAGGTCTTTCCAGTTTTGTATCTATGATCCTATGATTTTAACCGCTAAATCTTATGGACTTTTTTCAGACTGTTTTTGGACACTTCTGAACATCTCTTCCTCCTGGCTACTCAGGCCCTTAGCTTTCCAGAGACTGCTGTCTTCTGGTTTTCTTCTATCTGTTTGAAGATTCCTTTTTAGCTTCACTTGTTGAATTATCATCCATGTCTTGCCCACAACTGTGAGTGTGCCCTAAGGCTCTTCCTTAGACTCTCTCCCCTCCCCTTCCCTCTCCTCTTTTCCTCTCCATGTAATTATTTATTTGAAGATAACTTCCATATCTAATCCCTCTTCTGAGATCCAATCCCAAATCCTCAACTGCCAATTGGACATCCCCAACTGGATGGTCCTTAGGTATCTCAAATTCGATATGTCTGGAATGGGATTTGTTATATCTCACCTCTGCCTCAGTCCTCTAAATTTCATTATTTCTGTTGAGGGCTCTACTATCCTTCCAGTCACCCAGGTCTGCAGCATCAGAGACATCCCCAACCCTTCACTTTACTTCACTCTCCCCTGCCCCATATTTGATCAATTGTCAAGTCCTATTGATTCTAACCACCACAATGCCTTTCCCATCCATCCCTTTCAGTCACCACTCAAACTTATGCCCTTACCATCTGTCACCTGGACTATATCAACCACTTGCTAATTAGATCCTCACTTCAAGTCTCTCCTCTGTCCAATACACACTCTATATAGCTGTCAAAATAATCTTAGAATCAAAGAATAGTGGATTTAGAGTTGGCAGGGACTTTAAAGGTCATCTTGTCCAAACTTTTTATTTTACAAATGAGGAGATGGGTCCTCTAAGACTGAGTGACTTGCCAAGGTCAGACATGTTTAAGTGGTAGAATGAGGACCTGAACCTATGTCCTTTGAATTTAAATCACGTGCACTTTCTCTTGTACCACACTGCCTTCTACTTCTTAAAGGACCAGTCTAACTATCAATCCTCTGCACAAGAAGGTTTAGTGGCTTTATATTGCCTGTATGATAAAATAAAAACCCAATCTTGGCATTTAAAGCCTTTACATTTTTACTCTAGCCTACATCTTCCAGGCTTATTTCACATTACTACCTTTCATGTTCTCTATGTTACGAACTACTTGTCCTTTTTGCTATATTACCCAAACTTTATATTTCTATTGCCTTTCTCTATAACTTTGCAGGAGCTGTCTCTCTTATCTGTAATATCCTTCCTCCTCACTTTTCTTTTTGAAAGACAGATGGTAGTCCAGTGCTTAAAGCCCTGAGCCTGAACTTAGAAAGAACTGAGTTTAAATATGGCCTAACACACTTACTAATTCTGCAAGCCTGGTCAAGTCTCTTAACTTCAGTTTCTTCAAGTAAAAGATGGAGATACTTATAACACCTGCCTCCCAGGGTTTTTGTGAGGATCAAATGAGATAATATTTGTTAAGTCTTTAGCATAGTGCCTGGCACACAATAAGTACTATATAAATGTTAGCTCTTAATATTTTTAGAATCCTTAGATTCTTCCAAGGTTCCATTCATGTCTCACCTCCTATGGAAAGCTTTTACTGATCCCCCTAATTATTAGTGTTGTCTCCTCTCCAAGTCATCTTGTATATACATAATCTAATTATATGTTGTGTCCCCACCCCTAATTAATGTAAGCTCCTTGAGGACAATTAATTTTTTTTCATTTTGTCTTTGCATCCTTGGCACCTAACACATTACATTGGATACAGCAGGTACTTAATAAATGCTTCTCAGATGGGGTGGGGTGGGTAGGGCATTATGACAGAAAATTCACAGGCTCTGCAGCCAGAGGACCTGTATCCAAATACTACCTCTGACATTTCTTTCCTATTGACCTTGGGTAAGCCTGTTAACATTTCTTGGCCAGCTTCCTCAGCTATAAAATGAGGATGTTGGATTAGATCTGAGGTGTCAAACACAACCTCCCACCAACATTGCTCACTGAGATTTACAATATCTATGAGTGAAACCCAAGCCAAATTGTATTTGGGAATTAAATTGTAATTGGGAAATATTTAACAAAATAAATAAAAATACAATAGAACATAGATAATATTAATATGTGGTTTTCTAAGTCAATAGGTGGCCTGCAGGGATCCTTCTATTTGGTTTAGTGACTCTCTTTCTATTTGAGTTGGCACTTCTGATGTTTTCTAGGGTCAGGGAGGTCTGTCCTTCTTCCTCCTCTTTCAGTGAGGACAACTTTTCTACCTCTTGCCCCAGATACAAAACTTCATATTTAAGGCTTTGCCCTCAGAAAGAAAGCAGAATCTAAACAAAAGTTAAACAGTTCATATATTATCATCACCTCATCCATCTGTAGATAGAAAGGTAGATTGAAAAAATGCATACATAAAGCAGTTATTAATCTTATTAAATATTAATTATTTAATATTAAAACATTAAGATGTGCCAGGCATTATCTAAGTACTGGGAATACAACTACAAGACACAAAAAAGATAGTTTCTACCCTCAAGGAGTTTATCTTTGAAGGAGGGAAAACAACACATTAAAAAGAGCTGGTGGTGAGGGTACCTATCTAGGGACAAGACTGCTGGTGAAGAAATGGAAAAGACCAGAGAGTCAGGAGTAGAGACAGGAGGGAAGTGAGTGGAGATGTATGAGCATTTCACAACATGGTGGTTCTGGACAGAGATTCCCTAATCACAAGAGAGGGCCACAGGGATGGAGGTATCTCCAATGTCAGAAAGTTTTTTGGCAAGGAAGTGAAAAGTCTGGAGAATCAAGAGTGGAGAGGGGAGTGAAGTTGGTGTTGAATGTTAAATGACATACATACTGTAGTCTTTGTATTCCATTTTTGGTTCTTCATTCCTAAAATATGTTTTTAAACCAACAGTAACAAACCTTTTTTGTTGTATTTAGTATTCATCACCAGTCTCAACTTATTTGCGTCCTTTGTGCTTCTGGCATAATTCTTACAGAACTATTATTCTTTCCTGTATTCATCTTCATATTTGTCCTTGCTTCTATTTTCATATCTTTTAAAAACTCTGAGGTTGCTGGTTACTTCTCTTTAGATAGCTCCTCTTTTTCTACCTCATTGGAAGAAAGTATTATTGTGTCTTTAGAATTTCATTTTTATGAGCCATCTGGGGTTCTCTCTGTTTTCCTTTAAAATATGCCTACCCTTTAAAGTAAACCTTTTGACATTTGCATTTTCCAGATCTAGAGTACACATCAGACTTTGCCCAGCTAGCCTTTCCTTTTAGGAGCTCCATGTTGGAATGGTTACATGTTCTCCTGTCATTTCTGCTTCAGGAATCAACTCTTCCTTGTTGCTTAGAATGAAGTTGAGGATAACAGTTTTCCTTTGTTGTTTCTTTCCCAATATTGAAGAACAAAATTCTCATTATGACAAATCATACATTTATCAGCTGATCTGCTTTTGTTTGAAAGAGTTTGCCAGCACATATCCAGATTGTTGAAAGTCTCCATCTCTACAATATCATGCTTTAGTCCTGGGTTTCAGATATATTTCCCCAAATCTCCTTCTAATTCCTTCTACTACCTCACTGGTCAGTTAAAAATTACTACAGCAAAACTCCTTCTGTTTTCAGTTCTTTTGAATTTAACACAAAAGTCCTTCAGCATCTTTTTCTTTTCAGGTTCTCAGATTTCCTTTTATAAGTAAATATCTTAAATATTCAGTGGTATTCTATTACCTTTTTTCTTTATATGTTCTGTTTGTTTTGCAAAAGGTATATATCCTTTCAAAGCCAAATTCCTGTCATGTGTTCCATCTCATCAAGTGTCAGTGATATCTCCTGGATCAAATTCACCTCCTTCCATTAATATATCTAATTCATCCTGCTTATTATGAAGAACTTATTTTTAATTTGTATTACTGAGGCCATGGTTTTGGTATAGTAGTTATTTTTGTTGGATTTATTGTTGTCCCACTTCCTAGATATTGTCTCTCTAGGATCATTAACTCTTTCTTCTTCAGTCATTTTTCCTCCTGGGTTGAATACGAAGACTTTGGTGGTAACAAGTTCATTATATCTATGTGCAAGTAAATGGACTCCTCTTCCTTAAATCTGCCTTCATAAAGTCAACAGGCACTTATTAAGCAGCTCCTATGTGCCAGACATCATTCTAAACAGAGAGATGCAAAGAAAAGGAAAACAAAAAATAGTTATTTCCCTCAAAGAACTCACCATCTAAAGGAGGAGACAGCATAAAAAAAAAGCTATATACAAAGATATACTATATATATACATATACATAGATATATGTGTATATCTATGTATCTATGTATATATATGTATATATAGTATATATACACATATATATGTATATATATGTATATATGTATATATATGTGTGTATATATGTGTGTGTATATATGTATATACACACACACACACATACATGCATACATACATATATGTACAGATAGATAGATTGGAGGTAATGTCAGAGGGTAGGTGGTAGCATTAAGGAGGAACCTTGCAGAAGGTAGGGTTTTAATTGGGACTTGAAGGAAGTCGGGGAAACCAGGAGGTAGGGAAGAAGAAGAAAATTCCCAGCATGAGGGATAGTCAGTAAGAAGGCATGGAATTGGGAAATGGAGTGTTTTGTGTGATGAATAGCAGGAAGGCTAGTGTCACTGTATCATAAAGTATGTGGAGGGTGCACATAGAATATCATCATAGAGTATGCACAAAAAGATGAGAAAGCCGGGAAGAGGTCAAATTGTTAAGAACTTTAAAAATCAAATAGACAATTCTGTATTTGATCTTGGAGATAATGAGGAACCATTGCAGTATACTGAATAGGGGGAGGGGTAGCATGGTGAGATGTGCTTTAGGAAGATCATTTTGATAGATTAATGAAAGGTGAACTAAGTAGAGGAGAGACTTGAGGTAGAAAGACCAACCAGGAGGCGACTGGAATAGTCTATTTGGGAGGTGAGAAGGGCTTGCACAAAGGTATTGGCATTGCCAGAGGACAGAAGGGGACACAAAATGAGAAATGTTACAAAAGTGGAAATCAACAGATTTAATGCATGTGGTAAGTGAGGAGTAGATGATGACGCCCAGGTTTTGAGCCAGAATGACTGGGAGGTGCTGGTGCTCTCAACACTAGTAGGACAAAAGAAAAAAAAAGTAGTTAACTGATCTAATTGCTAAATTCTGTGGTCTTTTATCGATCTTTATTCTTCAACTTTTTTGGTATTTGACTCTAGTGACCCCATTCTTCTTTTGAATACTCTTCTATCCTCTGAGTTTTCTTGACTCTGCTATCTCCTTCTTTTCCTCTTTCCTGTTTGACTGCTCTTTCTTAGTCTTCTTTCCTAGACCTTCAACCAAATAACTGAGTGTATCCCAAGTTTCTGTCCTGGGCTCTCTCCTCTCTATATGCTCTGTTTCTTGGTGACTTTATTAGTTTCCATGGGTTCAATTATCATCTCTGTGCATATGACTTTGAGTTCTTTTTAGTCTGCTTCACTCTTTTTGAACTGGATGTCTCATAGGAGTCTTAAACTAAACATGTTGAAAACAACTCATTATCTTTCAAACAAAAGCCACCTCTCTGGGAATTTAACTGGTTTTATTTAGGACACCAACATCCTTCTAGTCACCCAGATTTGAAACCTTGTAAAAAAAAAACTTGCATTTTTAAAGGCCTGTGGATTAAGATGTTATATACAAATCAATATCCTATTCTCAGATATTATCATCTTAGCTAGCTGGTCAGTTCTCAAATCTACCTTTATCAATAGAATCCCCTCTCTTCAGTTTGCCATGGTGATGATAACACCCCCTGTGCCCCCAAAGTTTTCAGGGTTTTGTTTTGTGGTATTTTTTTTACCCTCTCTGAGCCCCAGGACTATTTGATGCTAAGTAAGGCTTTCTATTTTCTTTCTGGTGGTTCTATATCATTTGCTCCCACATGAATTAGCAAAAGTGGATAATGTTTGATTGGTTTGACTACTGTTGCTCTTCCTTATATCCTGGATACATGCCCTGGGAAGACAGGAGACAACTTGGATAATAATAGATAGCTAATAAAAATTGGCATTTATATAGCACTTTAAGGTTTTCATAACACTTTATAAATATTTCTTTTGATCCTCACAACAACCCTGGGAGGTAGGTACTGCTGTTATTCCCATTTTACAGATAGGGAAACTGAAGCAGACAGCCATTAAATGACTTGCTCAGGATCAAATGGTACTAAATATCTGAGGCAGGATATGAATTTATATTTCTGATATTTCCATCAAGTAGATAAATAGTTGTCTTCATGCCCTTAAATAGGGAATAACCAATCAACACTACTTTTCTTTTCTTCTTCTGACCAATATAGGATGACCTCCCATTTGATGTGCACGCCTATCAGCTTCGATTGAACACGAGAAGCTGCTTCCTCCTGAGGAACTTAACTCCTCTACAGAAAGAGCCAAAGTGATCTCATTTAACTTCAAATGTTCAGTATTTTCTTCCCTTCCTTCTCTGTGTCACATTCTTCCACCTTTCAATTTAGTGACACAGGTAAGAGTTCATTTCTGTATCTTTATATCCTTTATTCTTATTTTCCTCTTTGAAATACCTTTCATTCTTTAATTGAACATTGCATTCCCCTAGATAACCTGGAAAGTAGAATTACATTTCTCTCACCTTTTAAACTTTTTTTCTTGAGGATTAAGTTGTATTTTGCACAAACAAAGGTGTTAAATAGTACTCACAGTTATATAAAAATCATACATTCTCTGCAGATCACAGCAAAATGTTCTTGACCTCCATATTTGCTTGGAACTAGTTCTGCAGTCTCTTGTATTCTTTGTGATAGCTCTCATGATTAGTTCTTCTGGATAAATACTGGAGAAAATAGTCTATTTGCAGTATATGAGGCTAGACAGAAATATAATGAGAAGATTCCACCACATTTCACCTTGACACTGATTAACTGGTACTACTCTATACTTGCCTGTATTCTGGGCCTTCTGTTACCATTTGGACATCAATGTTTAATTTATTTACAAACAGAAACAGATAATATACAAGTATGTAGGGCACATGAAAATAAAGAGAAAACCTACTTAATTTAACATTACCACTCCAATCCAGATATTTCTATTAAGATCACTGAATATTAGGCTCTCAGGGTAAGTAAGAGGTCTTGAATTTGAATCTTGACTCTACTATTTACTTCTTATGTGATCTTGGCTAAATCACAATGCTTCTAAGCCTCAATTTCTTTGTTTATAAAATAAGAGATTTGGAATAAATGACCTTTAAGGTTGCTTCAAGTTCTTTGACCTCATAATGCCAAATATGTTCTTTGACTACAGCCAAATGGTCTGGATCCATTTTCCAGGTTGTAACAGAATATACACATAGATGCATAGACAGAAACACACATACATTTATTCACACAGACATATATATATATACATATACATATGTATGTATATATACATAACTTTTAGTTTTTTTAATTTTAATTTTTTCTCCACATAGAGAATAGAGCAACAGGACCAACTAGATTTGGAAGAATTTGGAGAAAAATTAATTCAGTAGACTACTATAAGTCCAGACCATTAAGTATTTGAGAAAGAATTCCTTATTTTCCAATAAGTGCTGAAAAAACTGGAAAGCAGTTTGGCAGAAATTGGATTTATACCAATATGTTATAGCACATATTATAATAAGCTTAAAATGTATCTGCCATAAGAATATTAAAGTCATACTATTAAAGATAATAGAAGAACTGGATCTGATATATTTCATAGCTATGACTAGGAGAATAATTCTTAACAAAATAAGGAATACAAAACATTATATAAGATAAAATATATGATTTTGATTCCATGAAGTTGAGTTTTTCTAACAAAATTAATGCTATTGGAACAAGAAGAAAAGAGGTTCATTGGGAAAAATAATATTTACTTCAGATATATCTGATATCCAAGATATAGAGGTAACATATATATATAATATATATATATATATATATATTATATATATTATATACATTATTTCTAAATATACACAGCATGCACATACATGTATAACACATACATAACATATATATGAATATGTATATCTGTATATACACACATCCACACATAATATATAGATATTGCCAAGAACAATTCTCTGATGAATTAAACAAAGAGATATGAATAACGTTCTCAACAAAAGAATACAGTAATTAATTGCCAAATGAAAAATTGCTACGAATAGTTACCAATAACAGAAATGCAACTCAAATTAACAAATTTTCTCACTTGAAACAAATTGGTAGTAATGACAAATAATGAGAACTGTCAATATGGAAGAAATTGTGGAAAGATAAATTCAATAACGCATTGTTAGTGGAACTATGACTTAGTCTAACCATTATAGAAAGTTAGTTGGAATAATGCCAAAGAAGTGATTGAAATACCCAGTGACTTTAACCTAGAGAGCCTACCACTAGTCATATATCCAAAAAAGAGATTATAGAACAAAATTTTGTTGGTACATTTTTTTTTTGTATTAGCAAAGATCCTGAAACAAGTAGACACCCATCAATTAGGGAATGGCCAAGCAAATTGTGGTGCATGAATGAAATGTGATATTACTATGCCCTAAGAAATGATCAGTATGAAAAATACAGAGAAGTAGGGAGGAGATACTTATATGAACTGATGCAAAATGAAATAAACAGAATCAAGCAACAGTATACAATGATTACAACAATGTAAATGAAAAGGACCCTCTTACCAAAACTGAAGCTTCATGATGTGAATTAAAATATTTAAGCTGGCCCCCAGAGATGAGATGCAAGCATATGCCTCTCTTTCTTCTTTGTAGAGGCAGGGGGCTAATGGTATATATCACTAATATACTGCCAGACTCAGATGATGCCTGGGTTAGTTTTACTGAACAGGCTTTCCTCCCCCTTTTTTCTTCTTTGTTATAAAGGAGGGCTCTTTGGATGGGGAAGAGATGTGAAAATAGCATGAAGTATAAAGACTCATTTGAAGCAGCATGATATAGTGGAAAGAGCTTTAGACTAAGAATCAAGAAGTTTGTATTAGAATCCAGCCTCAGACTCTTACTATGTAACCCTGAGCAAGACACTTCACTACTGACAATGTCAATTTTCTTTTGTAAAGTGGGAATAATAACATTTGCCTGTGTACCCCATTGGATATTCTGAAGAAACAGTTTAAAAACCATAAAATGCTATGTAAATGTGAGCTATTATTATCTCCCACCCACTCATAAAGATTAATCACACCTACCCATAGTCTTTTCCTATCATCTGGTTGAAGAGTTTGTTCAATGTTATGTGGAAATGTAGATGTTGCACTGTATACTTTCACTTTCATTTTGTGTATGAAGATGTTAAATTCTTCAGTTCATTTATTCACTGAAAAATATTTATTGACACACACAAAACTAATGCTCTCCAAAGTAGAAGGAAAACAGAAAATTGGGGGAAAAAATAACAAGTTTCTCTGATAAAGGCCTTACTTCTCAAATATGTAGGGAACTGAGTCAAATATATTAAAATGTGACTTATTTCCCCAGTTGATACATGGTTAAAAGACAAGGAAGTTTTCAGAAGAAGAAATCAAAGCTATCAATAGTTACATGAAAAAAATATTCTAAATCACTATTGATTAGAACAATGCAAATTAAAATAGCTCTCAGATACCACCTCACACTTATTGAAATGACTGAGATGACAGAAAAGACAAATGACAAATACTGGAGGGGCTGTGGACACTAATGTACTGTTGGTGGAGTTGTGAACTAGTCCAACCTCTCTGGAGAACAATTTGGAGCTATGGTCAAAGACTATAAAACAGTGCATACTCTTTGACCTACTACTAAGTATGTATTTCAAAGAGAACAAAGAAAAGGGACAAGGACCTATATGTACAAAAATATTTATAGAAGCGCTTTTTGTGGCAGCAAGGAATTGGAAATTAAGGGGATACCCATCAATCCACTAGTCACTATGGTGCCTGTCATGTAACTTAGTGGGTGGGTTGCCATTGTGCATTCTCTCCTGTTTGTCGCGTGACCAGGGCAACCAACCATTGTTAGTCTGTCTCTAGTCTGAAAGGAGCAATTTCATGAGAAATAAAAATCTTAACTAATAAGTGTAATTAATTGATATTAATTGAAATTTCCCTCTTTTAAATATGGTGTATTTGTAAGACAGTTTAATCATTAATGATACATTTATTTGAAAAGTAAGCCACTAAAAACCTATCTGTAGCCTTGAAGAAATTTGGCCTATTTTAATTTTGGCCCCTACCTACAGCCAAGTTGTGCAAATCTGCTGTACACTCTTCCCAGGGTGGCTTAAAAAGGAAAGGGCTTTGGTGAGGAAGGCGGTTTGAAAATTTCCCAAGGAGGGGGCAGCTAGATGGTGCAGTGGATAGAAAACTGGCCCTGGATTCAGGAGGACCTAAGTTCAAATCTGGCCTCAGACTAAACACTTGACACTTACTAGCTGTGTGACCCTAGGCAGTCACTTAACCCCAATTGCCTTACCAAAAAAGAAAAAGAAAAAGAAAATTTGCCACATATTTTCCATTAATAATCTAAAAAAGGCATTAAATCAAATAATGAGCAAGAATTGCAAAAAGAAATATCATTATGTCTTAGACTTTAAAAAAGAAGTTGGGTCCCTGGAAGAAGAATCCTATCAAAAAATCCAGTACAAGTTCAAGCCAACACTTCTATAGCAGTGACTTGAAAATAGAGGCCTGGGCGGAGGGAATCAGAAGCCTACAGCAGTTCCCCTGCATGGGATAGCAAACTACAATTTTCTAACTGGGGGCACTCAAAGTTACCAGTACTCTGAACACAGACAAATTGAGAGAGATGGAAGTCAATCGTAGGAACCCAGGTTAAAAAGGTCAGGACACATTAGGACCTGATCGTCCCATTCAAAAATGTGGGAGAGGTCAGACCCTTGATCTAGAACAAGGTTCTGAGCTAGGAGCTGCGGCTGGAGTTACTTGTGAACAGAATATGACCACAAATCTATGAAAAAAATATAAATCAAGACTTCCCAAGAAGAGAGTAACTTCTCCCAATTCCCAAAGAAGAAAGTAACCCCGCAACAAGTAAAAGCAGAGTCTCGGGAGAAAAAAAAAGTATTTACCCAGGGACTACAAAATTATTTAGAAGAAATGAATCAAGAAGGAAAAATGAAATTATAAATGAAATAAGGACTCTAGAAGCAAGAATTAAGAGGATTAATAATGGAATAGAAAGAGAAACTAATAATGGACCTTTGAATGGAAATATGAAGTGAACAGAACTCAATGGCACTATGAAGCAATTAAATATCGTTTAAAAATTTAAAAATGAACAGAAGAAAAAAAATCTACTATAAAAATTGCCCTGGAAAACAGATGAAGGAGAGACAATTAAATATTAGACTCATTGAAAACCATGACCAAAAAAGAAGCCTTAATATTATAATTCAAGAAATCATAAATGAAAACTTTTTAGATTTACTAGAACAAATGGACCGAAGTAAAAATATAAAAACCTACCAAAAATAGATCCCCAAATGGAAACCCCCAGGAATAGTGTAGCTAAAATCTGGAGCTTTCAGGTCAAAGAAAAATGATGCACACATCCAGAAAGAAATCATTCAAGTGCCAAGGAGCCAAAATCAAGTTTATACTTGGCGGTAACTAACATAAAAGAGATAAAATCTTAGAGTGAAATAACAAAAGGTAAAGATAAAAACTTACAACCAAGAATAGCTTACCCTGTAAGACTGAGTGTAATATCAAAAGTAGAAAAAGTATTTTAATAGAAGAAGAGATTTTTGGTCTTTGCTGTTGAAAGGACTAGAATTAATTAGAGAATTTGGCAAACATAATAGTCAAGAGAAATCTAGAAAGATAAACACATATGAGCAACTAGAAGAGGCTAAACAATCATGAATTACATCCCAACAGAGGGAGAAGAGACATCTGTCCCATCAAAATCTTAATGCCTTTAAATTTATATGGGAATTAAGACAAACTGAAAGACTGGGGCTGTTTTTCTTCCATTTTGATAATTTTAAGGGAAGAAGGAAAAAGAAGTTAAAAAGAATTTTCTAGGGAAAGGAAGAAAGGTAGAACTTCCCGTTTCACAACTGGTTATATGAGAAGAATATATAAGCATTGAGGCAGGGATAGGAGGACAAAGAGAGTTGAACACACATGCATACTTACATGGAGAGTTTGGTATAGTAATAAATTAAACAAAAGAGGGAAACAACTTGAGACCTAGAAAGTGAAGAGAAGCTTTTAGGAGGGAGAGTCAAGGCAAGGAGAGAAAAGTCTCTCAAGCAAAACATACTTCAACATTTGGAGGTGGCTTGTAAATAGGGGGATTCAAAAGGAAGAAAAAAGTTAAAGAACCAGTGATTAGCATTGGGGATGGAGGAAGAGAGGAGGGGAGGTATGGGAGAAGCAGATCACTTTGATTACAGATCACTAATGTCGATCACAAATCTCTTTCACCACCTTCTTTATTTGTAAGGAACAGCCCTAAGGAGCAAAGACAGAGAAACCTATAAGAGGATATGACGGAGGGAATTAACAAACAAAATTGTGAACATAAATGGGATGAAGTCGCCCATTTAATAGAATAATAGAAAATATGAAACAAAGATTCACATAGATTTGAAGTGTAGGATGACACAATTTGTTATGTTTTCGGCAATCTAGAAAAAGCAGCTATAGCATTGTCATCCTGGACAATGTAAGAGTAACTTAAAAGATAAGGAAATCACATTATGCTTAAAGATAATGAAATTGGAAACACACACACACACACACACACACTGAACATAGCATCTAAGTACTTAAAGGAAAAGTTAATTGAATTACAATGAGAAACACAAAACAAAGCTATAATTGTTGGGGACTTTAACTTTACCCCCTTTTATACCTAGACAGATGTAATAAAATTCTGAATAAGATTAAGTAAAAGGCCAAAATAAAAGTTTAGAAAAATCAGACATGCTGCATCTTAATCTTAAAGAATTCGTGGGACAAAGAATAAGTCATATAAACAAATTTCATCAGAATATAAACAACCAGAAATTATACTATAAAGCTTATAACCCAAGGCAGGAATTGATAAGAACATCTCCATACACAACAAAATATTTGTAAAAGTACTTTTTTGATA
This sequence comes from Phascolarctos cinereus, assembly GCF_003287225.1. Classification (NCBI taxonomy): domain Eukaryota; kingdom Metazoa; phylum Chordata; class Mammalia; order Diprotodontia; family Phascolarctidae; genus Phascolarctos; species Phascolarctos cinereus. The sequence continues at coordinate 273,660,256 of NW_027556098.1, read as the reverse complement.
GCAAAGAATTGGAAACAAAATGGGTGCCTGTTGAATGGGTAATGGCCAAACAAATTGTGATTCATAAATACTATGGGATATTGCTGTATTATAAGAAATAAAAAATGTTATAAAGACAGAGAAACATGGAAATGTCTTCATAAACTGATGCAGAATGAATTAAGGAGATGTAAGAAAGGTTGTGTGTGTGTGTGTGTGTGTATGTGTGTGTGTGTGTGTAACAACAATGTAACAAACTGAAAGAACAACCACAAAAAGTTAAAAGTTAATTTTGAAAAATTATAAAGCATGGCATCATCATGATCATGGCTAGAATTTAAGAGTTGTGCTAAATGCTTTACAAATACTATATCATTTGATATTCACAATGATCTGATAGGTAGATGTCATGATCTTTATTTTACTGGTGAGGAAATTGAGACAATCAGAGATTGTGACTTGCTCAGAGGCATATACCTAGTAAGTGTCTGAGGTGGGCTTTGAATTTAGTTCTTCCTGACTCCAGGCCTGGAAGTCTAGAAAAGATATCTATCCCACCCCATTCCTTTGCAAAGGTGGGAGGTACATAAGTAAGGTACATTATATATTTCAAGACTTTTTTTGATGAATTGATCAGTTGTTTATTTTATTTTCTTTTGCATTCATATGTATGTATGTATATATACACACACACACCACACACACACACACACACACACACCACATATATATTTCCTTTCTTTTTTTTTCTTTAAAATATTGCTTTATAACACGGAATGGTTCTCAGGGAGGAGAATGAGCAGTGGATATTGGAGGAAATTTTAGTGATATAAAAAATATCAACAAAATATTTTTTTTTCTTGGTGAGGCAATTAGGGTTAAGTAACTTGCTCATAGTCACACAGCTAGTAAGTGTTATGTGTCTAAGGCTGGATTTGAACTCAGGTACTCCTGACTCCAGGGCCAGTGCTCTAACCACTGCACCACCTTGCTGCCTCAATAAAATGTTTTTTGAAAGAAAATGATGACAATGAAACACATGGCAAACTTTGTGTATCAATAATGCAGAAATAGGATTAAATATTTAAAAAATGTTCTAATCACATTATCTCTTTACCAATCTCAGTTCATACATATATATATATATATATACACACACACACTTACATACATATGCATATATATATATTTTGTATATATATATATTACATATATATGTTATATATCTCCATTATACACCTTCTCCCCCATAATAAGACTAAGATCTCAATCCAGAAGAGTAATGAAGATAGAGCTTACCTTTAAGAATATTTTTTATTCTGAACTTAAACACCAAAAGGCACATTTCCATCCACATAGAAGAATGCAAGAAAGCAATAATACAGGGTGTCCCAAGAGTCTTTGGGCAAAGACTCTTGGTATACCCCATATATGAAACTGTGAGTCTCCATTTCATGCATTATGTTTTTATACATTACACAATAAATCCTCTATATTACTTTGAAATATTCCCTACTTGTCTTTTTTTCTGAATTTCATTCTGTTCTCTTCAGTGCACTTAAAAATATTACAATACCCCTCCTTTTCCATGACTATTGCAATTCCACTACCAACTCCTTTCCCCATTAAAAATGGAAAAGGAAAGAAAAAAAAACACCATTGTAACAAATAACTACAGAAAATGAATCTACACAGTGGTCATGTGCTTCATCATAGGTATACCCTGAAGACATGGAGACATGTTGGTTCATTGCATTTATGAGAATTTTAAAGTTATTTTCACTTAAAATGTTGCTATTATGCACCTATATATTCATTCAAATGTTTTAGCCATTCCCTAATAGAGGCAGTCTAAGACATACTTTTAGATTTTAATTCTTTCCTTATTTTTTTTTCTTCATGATCAGTAAATTTATTTCATTTGCAGTTATTCTCTTACTAGTATTATCTTCTCTTCCTGGTATCAGTCTCCCTTTTAACCACCCCCTCCCTATTCCTGCTAGTTTCCCTGTTGTGTTTGATGTATTTATATTATCCACCAAACTATTTGTGTGTATTCAAAACTTCTTTGTGTGTTTCAGATGAGTGAAGTTCATCTGAAACCTATTTCACCCTTACATCTTCCTCTATGTTTGTATCTTCTTCTCATGTAACCCAACTTTGAGAAATAGCAGGTCCCTCCCTTCTCTTAACACTATTAAAATGATCAGAACAGAACCAATTTAGCCTGAGGACTTCTGTTGTTCTTATTTATTTTCCTCAATACCCTTTGATGACCTTAAGCTTCTGAAGGCAGACATGTTTCTTCACCTTTTTTAGAATATTAACACTACATCACAATGCAGCTCCTTCTAACTGCTCAAATAAATTTACCTTTCTAAGTTTCTCTGTACTGTTGTGGCTATATATCAAAGTATCACTCATTTCTAATATTTTCATCAGAAATTTGTGAAAGTCTTCTATTTCATCAAAGGTCTGTTTTTCCCTTATAGAATCACAAACAGCTTTGCCAGGTAGGTATTCTTGCTTGTAAACTTATACTTTTTGCCTTTTGTAATTTTGTATCTCAAGATCTTTTCTCATTTTAAGTAAAAGCTACCAAGTCTTGTGTGATTGTAAATGTAGTTCCCTGGTACTTGAATTATTTCTTTCTGGATAGTTGCAGTATTTTTTTTTCCATTTTGTTATGGGAGATTGGTATTTTGGATATAGCATTTTTGGTATTTTTTTCCCCTAGGATTCCTTTCAGAGATCAGTGGATTCTCATTATCTTTATCCTCTGGTTCTAATAGATATTTTATCTATTTATCTAATAGATTTTTATCTATTATTTCTTTTTCTAAATTTTATTTTAGGCAATTGGGGTTAAGTGACTTGCCCAGGGTCACACAGCTAGTGTCAAGTGTTTGGTCTGAGGCCAGATTTGAACTCAGGTCCTCCTGAATTCAGGGCCAGTGCTCTATCCACTGTGCCACATAGCTGCCACTATTTATCTATTATTTCTTGAAAAAAAAGTGTGCAGACTTAACAGATGAGCCTCAAATTATCTCTCCTTGGCTTTTTTCTTTAGATTAGCTATTTTCGATACTGCATGTCTGAATTTTATTCTATTTTAATTTTGTTCTAACATTTTTGCTCTTACAGTCATTGATTTTTTTCTTTTTTTGGTATCTGTTCTAGTTTTCATGGAGTTTATATCTTGGGTCATGTTTAGCACATCCTCCTCTAAAGCTTCTATTATTTTTCTCACTTTTATTTCACTTTTTTCTCTCTTCTTAATCACTTTTATTGTTCATATAGTCCCTGCAAAAAATAAATATTTCTCCTTCCATCTTTTGCAATTACTATTGAGTTAGATTCACAATAGTGTTTATATTTGTTGGTATTTTCTTTGATTGCTCACATTTCCACCTTTATTTCCTGAATTAGGTCTTTGTCCTAAAGTTAGGTCCTTCACTCTTCTGAGTTTTCAGTGGGCTGGTCAGAACTGCTTAGTTGCATTTTGGGTACAACTTCTAAGTCCCTATACTGAACTTTATATCCTAGGTTAGCTTTCCCTGGAACTTTGAGGTTTGGAACATTGTATCTTCCAGGCCCCACTTTGCCACCTCAGGATAGGACTTTATACTAAGTAGACCTAAGCAGTTCTGTTCTAAGCATTAAAGTATTATGCTTTTCTATGCCACTCTCATAGTACCCATGCGCACTGCCACTTCTATGGGGTTTCAAGTGTCCACACCCTAGAACCTCTTGACCACCCAGGAACTTTCTTTAGCAAGCTCAGACAGAGAACCTTGCAAGCTATATTTGCCAATCTCTGATTATACTGTTGTTTACTTTGCTAGAAGGGCCCCTTGGGTTCCTATTTGACTTTTTTTTTTGATGTAGTTCTGGGGGTAGGTGTTATTTACTATTTACAAGATTTCTTGATTATTATTTGGAATGGTTCAGATTTCATGATTTTGATGGAATAGGCTTGTGGGATTTGGGTAGTCTACCTTCTGTTCAGGCATCCATTTGGGACAGAAGTCCAATCTGATTTTTCTTTTAGATTTCTCTTCTTTTGCCATTTTCTTCAAGTTAGAGGAAAAGGATAAAGTAATGGAATTCCATTCAAAAACATGCATTTAAGGGTCAGCTAGGTGGTGCAGTGGATACAGCACCGGCCCTGAAGTCAAGAAGACCTGAGTTCAAATATGGCCTCAGATCAAACGCTTAACACTTACTCGCTGTGTGACGCTGGACAAGTCACTTACCCCCCAATTGCCTAAAAAAACCCCAGAAAACAAAATCATGTATTTAAAGAATCTGTGATTGTTCCATGAGGCTCTTCAGAGGATTTTGGAAATTGTTTTTGGGCTCATTTCTGTGTTAGCTCTGGAGGGTAGAAGTAATAGGAAGAAATCTTAAGGATGTTCTGTCTTTCTTCTCCCCCCCCCCCCCAATGTCCAGCTTCATGTATTCTCTCTTTTCCTACTGCTCTGAGGTGGAAAGCATTTTGTCAACAGAGAGAGCTTTTCCTCCTGACCCTTAAAGCATGGTCACTGGGGGAACTGAGGGAAGATTGGATGGTGTGCTTTAATAGGAAAGAGATTTAAACTCCTCTTTCCACACTTCCTCTATTCACCAAGACCTTAGACCACCAGCTGCATAAAAGTTCCTCAAAAGGCTTAAAGAAAAAGAATTGATAAAACAAGTGGACCAAAGGTGCTAGGCTTTCTCTCACATAAAACTGAAGGATCTAATGAAAGTAAAGAGAGATAAAGAGTGAGAGTAGACACAGTATAATGAAAAGTCATAGATGGCACTGGCCTTCATGATTCAACTCGGAGGATGCAAAAATATATCATGCATTAAGGCATAGAGAAATTAAGAATCAATTTTATATGCAGAAAGATTAAACACATTTGAACGACTATAACAGAAGATAGTAATTAATAGAGGAGGCACAAGGAAAATATGCAGATTTAAGTGGAAACTTAATAATGCCATCCTAAACAATTAATGGGTCAAGTAGGAGATTATAGAAACAATTAATAACTATGTAGAAGAAAATAAAAATGATGAGACAAGATATATAAATTTCTAAAATGCAATTAATATAATCCTCAGAGGAAACATATCTCTGAGAACATACATTAAGGAACTAGATAAGGAGAGAATTAATGAATGGAACATGCAAATTAGGAACCTAGAAAAGTTAGTGTCTATATAAGCCATAAATAAGTACAAAGACAAAATATTGAAAATTAGAGGGGAAATAGATAAATTGGAGAACAAAAAGACCGTAGAGCTAATAATCAAATATAAAAGTTTGTTGGGGAGACTACAAAAAAATTGCATTTTGAAGCAGGCTGATTAAAAGGAAAACAAGAGAAAAAATATGAACTAAAAATAAAATGAAATCACAATAAACAGAAAAAGAAAACAATTCTCTAAATCTACCATATACAGCTATGTCAGCCAGTCAACAAATATTTATTATAAACTTACTATGTGTAAAAAGCAAAACAGAATTTAAAGAAAATAGAAAATGATGGGTAAAAATACAAAATATAAAAATTAACGTAATAGTAAACTGATTTTTATCCAATTTTGGGAAAGTAATGACTACATATAAAAAAAAAACTACCAAAGGGGGTAGGATATAATACCCATTAGCTAGATAGATTTATGGAAAATTCTCTTAGAGTTTTAAAGAACAATTAATACCTAGACCATGCAAATTATTCTCAAAAATTGAGACATGAAAGATTGTATTAAACTCTCTTATAAGATAAATATAGGTATGATACATAAACCAATGAAGGATAAAGTAAAGAATAACAAATGTATAATTAATTAATATAAATTTTACAAAATTAAACTAAATACTAAAAACTAAAAAACAAAAGGATTATAGTAATACATTAAAAAGATTTTTAAAATGTCACTGTGAGCTAGTTGCTCTTTAAACAGGGATACAAAGATAGGGCAATCTTGAGAAAAAAAAACAATTAATCATTATCAGGAGATTAAACAAAGCCTTTGATAAAATACAGTGTTCATTAATGCTAAAAAACCTTATCAAGCATAAGTATAGGGTCTTTTAAAAATATATGGTAAAAATTTATCTTTCTAAAACTATGACATTATATGCAATGGAAAAACAGAAAAAGCTTTCCCAATAAATATCAGAGTAAGATAAAAATGGTGAATTTTCCCATTGTTATTTAGCATAGTTCTTGAAATAGGCAATAGGTAAGGAGGAAAAGAAAAACCATCTATATTTTCTGATGATGTATTGGTTTACATGGAAAATACTAAAGAATTTGTAAAGAAACTAATTTAGATAATTAATAACTTCAGCAAAGTAATAGGATATAAAATAAACTTACAAAAATCAATAGCATTTGTATATAACAAAATAGATAGAAAAGGAAGTCTCATTCAAAATAACTACAAAATGCATAAAATGCATGCAAGTTGATCTATCAAAACACACTTAATATCCACAGAGATACAATTATAAAATGCTCCTTAAAGAAGTGAAGAGCAAAGAAAGGGAGGATGCCTGGAACTTATTTTTTTAAAAAGTGATAATTCAATAAACATTTATTAAGCACTTATTATGTGTCAGAAGCTCCTAAACACTGTGGCTGTGAAAAGAGGCAAAAGATAGTCCCTGCCCTTAAGAAGCTCACAACCTAATGGAGAAGATATCACACAAACAAAATATACACAAAACAACTATATACGGGATTAATAGGAAAATTAAAAGAGGAAAATCAGTGGAATTAAGATGGGATAGGAAAGACTTCTTGTAGAAGGTAGAATTTTATCTGGGACTTAAAGGAAGCCAGGGAGGTAAATAGTCACAGCAGAAGAGGGAGAGCTTTCCAGGCATAGGTGATAGGCAGAGTAATGCCCCAAGCCGAGAAATGGAATGTCTTGTTCATGGAACAGCTAGGAGGCCAATGTCACTGGATCAAAAAGTACATGGTGGGGAGTGACATATAAGAAAGCTGGAAAATTAGGAGTGGGCTAGGTCATGAAGGGCTTTGATTGCCAAAAAGAGCATTTTGTATTTGCTCCTGGAGTAAATCGAAAGCCACCAGCTTTTACTCAGTGCATGTGTACATGTGGATGACATGATTGGACTTGCTTTTTAGGAAAACCACTTTAGTGGCTAAATGGAGAACAGATTGGAGTGGCATGAGACTTGAAGCAGGCAGATCCACCAGCAGGCTATTGCAATAATTCAGACACAAGGTGATGAAGACGTTTATTAGAGTGGCAGCAGTGTCAGAGGAGAGAAGGAGGCCTATTTGAGAGACATTACAAAAGTGCAATCGACAGCCATTAAAAACAGGTTGGATAGGGGGGCGGGGATGAGGAATCCATGATGACTTGTAGGTTGTGAGCTTGGGGATCTGTTGCCCTCTATAATAACCGGGAATATAGGAGAGGGAAGGGGAGAAGGGAGATGAGTTCTGTTTCAGACTTATTGAGTTTAAAATATCTTCAGGACATATAGTTCAAGATGTATGAAAGGCAATTGGAGATGCAAGATTGGAGGTCATGTAAAAGATTGGGGTAAGAAAGATCGATTTGGGAATCATCAGAATAAAGACAGTAATTAAATCTATGAGAGCTGATGAAATCATCAAGTATAGTAATATAGAGGGAGTAGTGAAAAGAACTCAGGAAAGAATCCTGAAGGATACCTCTGGATAGAGGGCATGATCTGGAGGAGCATCAGAAAAGGAAACAGGAGTGGTCAGATAGGTAGGGGGAAATCAAAGGACAGAGGGTGTCTGGAAAAGCTATCAGAGAACAGAGTATGCAGATGGAGAGAGTGATCAACACTATCAAAAGCTGCAGAGAAGTCAAGAAGAGTGAGAATTGAGAAAAGGCCATTGGATTTGGCAGTTGGGATATCCTTAGTAACTTTGAAGGGAGCAGGTTAGGTTGAATAATAAGCTCAGAAGGCTGATTATGAAAAGTTAAAAAGAGACTGAGAAGAGAGAAATTAGAGGCAGCAACTGTACAGGGTCTTTTCAAGTTTAGCTCCAAAGGGCATATGAAAAGTAGGACAATATTTAGCAGAGATGGAAGAATTGAGTGAATTTTTTTTCAGGATTTGGATATGTTTGTAGATATTAATAAAGAATCCAGTAGAGAGGAATAGATTGAAAGTAAAAGGAAGAGTTGGGGTGACAGAGAGGGCAATCTGTTGGAGTAGATAGGACAGAATGGGATCACTTGAACAGGAAAAGGGGTTATCAGCCTTGGTAAGGAATAAGACCGCTTCATCATGAGTCAGGGGTGAAGGAGGAGAAGGTGGCAGAAGGTATCCGAGTGATTAGAAATGAGGAAAAAGGGAAAGAGGGAGTTCATGGAGAATGGCCTCAGTAAAATGTAAGCCAAGGTTCTCAGTTGAGAGAGCTGGGGGAGGGAGAGTGATGGAAGGTTTGACGAGGGATGAAAAGCTTTGAAAGAACCACTGTTGGAGTGTGACTTGATTGTGGAGAAACAGTAGGATTGCCTAGTAGCAGTGAGGGTGCTCAAGTTTGGGTAGATGCAAAGTTTAGATAAGATATAACCCTAGACTTCTTGGAGCTCATAGTTTAGGAGACTGTAAGGGTAAGAAACAAGCATAAATAATTGCAACATGTCATTAAATTACATATATATGTATACACACAGATTTAAAACTTTCAAAACAAATAAGAAGTACACAGGAAAAGGAAACTAGTAACACACAATCATGGGACACTTAGGTAAAGAAGTGGAGAATTATGTGATAGGTAGCAATTCAATAAGTAAATAGGAGAAAACATTCCAGGCATGATGGACAGTGTGAGCAAAATTAAAGAGGTGGAAAAATTATGGAATGTGTTAAATATATCAGTCTGACTAGGAAAAAAAGTATTTGGAGACCAATATGAAATAAAACTGGAATGGCAGCATGGTGCCATATTGTGGAAGACTGTGAACATTAGGCTGAAGATTTCAAACTTCACTCTGGGGACAATATGGAGCCACTGAGGGCTTTATTATTATTATTATTATTTCTAGGATGACACAGTCAAAGCTAAGTGTTAGAAAGACCATATTATATTCAAGACAAATTGCACAAAGGACAGAACGGAGGAAGGAAGAATTAGGAGGCAACTAATGTAAAAGATCAGGCAAGTTGTAATTAAAACCTATATTTGGGAAGACATAGTGATAATGGACAAGAGGGGAAGACTTGGGAGATGTCATAGAGGTCAATTTGACAGAACTTGATAACTGAGTGCATTTAAATGGTCAGTGAGAAGAAAAAGTCATAGAAAATCATGTATGTGAAATGAGTGAATGATTTTGCTACAGACAGAAATAGTGAAGTCAAAAAGAAGAGCAGGGTTAAGGGGAAAGATAATATGCTTGATTTTATGTGTTGAGTTTGAGGTCCCCTTGGGATATTCAAGTGGAGATAGCTGTTATTGAAAGCTGCTACAGAGACACATTTTGACTTCAGAAAACTGATCAGTCATGAAGAAATCAACTTGGGTATTATATGAATAAATTTGAGACTTGAAGTTCTGAGACTGAATAATATTACTAAATGAGAGAGTACAGGGAGAAAAGAGAAAGGGGCCAAAAGCAAACATTTAGGGGCACCCACATTTAAAAGTCCATAAGAGAATGATCAAGCTTGGAAGTACCCACAAGAGCTGATAGAAATGTAGGAAAACCAAGAGAATGAGGTATCTGTGAAAGACAAAGAAAGAGAAAATATTTAGTGGGAGAAAATAGTTAATTGTGTCAAAAACAGCAGACAAGATGAGAATTGAAAGATCATTGAATCTGATCATTAGGAGGTCTCTAGTGTTATTTAGTGGTAGGGGTAGGAGTCAGATAACAAAGAGTGGAGGAGATGCTGCGAAATAAGAAAATGGAGAAAATAGATGTAGACAACTTTTATTTTTTAATATTATTTTTATTCTTAATTTAAAATACAACAAATAAAATGGGCATTTTCATATATATATATATATATAGACACAATTTAAATGAAACTGCAGATCTTTATTGTATAGTCTGCTTTTCTTCATATGTGTATACATATATGTATGAGTACATAGTACCTTATATGCCCCATGCATAGATTCATTGCTATTAAAATATCAAAATAAAAGATATATAAATATTTGTCTATATGTGTACATAAATAAATATATGAGTAAACACATATAAAATTGTTATACTTAAATATATAATTTCTATACACACACACATATATATGTACATGTGTATGTGTGTATACACACATACACATATACATCTTCTTTCCTATTTTCTATCCACCATTACTGGTGGCATTGTGGGTGTCTGATTTTTGGAAGTCTGATTCTTTTTTTTTTTGTGACATGTAGGCATGTCATTACTTAAAGTCAGAGTGTACATAAAGGGACGGCCCTGAAGGGTTTAGTATTTCACAGAGTATCTACATTAGAATCCTGCAATTCTAGTTGGCAAGATTAAAAGACCTTCCAGGGATCTACTGAATTATAGTTTAGTTTTATGAATGATCTTTAAACTTCCCAATCAGGACACTAAAACTTGAACTCAAGTTTTATTCAGATTTTCCCTGAAAAAGTGAGTAATTTCAATAATGGTGCTGGATGAGGGTGTGAAAGCAAGTCTCAGAGACTAAACTCTATTACCTTTTATCCAAAGTGAAGGGGAGAGCTAGGAGGAACTAGAAAAGTCCCCATACCAAATAGCCATGAACTGTGAGTATTTTGAATTTATCTTTTTCTAATTAAGAAGAGAATGTAAAGAGATTACAATTTCTCATGTAATCTACTATTAGACATATATGAGGAAACTGAGTCCAGAGAAATAGCTGATACTTTGGATGAAGAATCTCAAATCCCATTCTACAATGCCATCTTTTCAATCAGTGGCTCACTTGTTACATCCTGCTTTCTTTTCTGAAGCCTCTGTTATCCATCTTACCGAACAGATGGAAAGAGTATTTGCCTAAGTGGCTTCAATTACTACTTAGCAGATTCCTAGCAATTCTCAAATGCAAAGTCCCCATAACTATTTTCTTTGAATATGTCTGCTAGAAAAATCCAACTTCCACCTACTCTTCCCCTCCATCTTTTTCTTCTACTTTTTTACTGATGATTTAATGTTGTCTCTGTGTCCCTTGCTTTTTTGTGGTACTACCATCTTCTGTCTAAAAAGACTGTAGGATGCTGATCATGATCCCATATATATTTTAATGTAGTATTTTACTTTCCCCAATTATGTGTAAAAACAATTTTTAACATTCATTTTTGTTAAATTTTGAGTTCCAAATTCTCTCCCTTCCCTTATCCCCCGTCATTGAGAAGGCAAGCAATATTTCCATATTATTCGTGTTATGAAAGAAAACACAGACCAAAAAAAAAATCTCAAGAAAAATAAAATAAAAAAGTACTCTTCAATCTGTATTCAGACTCCATCAGATCTTTCTCTGGAGGTGGATAGCATTTTTCATCATAAGTCCTTCAGAATTCTCTTGGATCATTGTTTTTCTGAGAATAGTTAAGTCATTCACAGTTAATTATTATACAATATTGCTGTTACTGCGTATAATGTTCTCCTGGTGCTGTTTCTTTCCATTTGCATCGGTTCATGTAAGTCTTCCAGGTTTTTCTGAAATCATACTGTTTGTCATTTTTTATAGCACAATAGTATTCCATCATAATCATATACCACAATTTGTTCAGTTATTCCCTAATTGATGGGCATCCCCTCAATTTCCAATTCCTTACCACCACAAAAAGAGCTGCTATAAATATTTTTGTATATTTGGTTCTTTTCCTTTTTGATTTTTTATCTCTTTGGGATATAGACCTAGTAGTGATGTTGCTGGGTCAAAGGGTATGCACAATTTTATAGTCCTTTGGGCATAGTTCCAAATTACTCTACAGAATGACTGAATCAGTTCACAACTCCATTAACAATGCATTAGTGTCTCATTTTTCTAACATCCCCTCCGTTTGTCATTTTCATTTTTTGTCATATTAGCCAATCTGATAGGTGTGAGATAGTGTCTCAGAATTGTATTAATTTGCATTTCTCTAATTAACAGTGATTCAGAGCATTTTTTCATGTGGCTATAGGTAGTTTTGATTACTTCATCAGTTGGAGAATGGCTCTTATTTTTATAAATTTGACTCAGTTTTCTACATATTTGACAAATGAAGCCTTTATCAGAGAAAATTGCATGTTTCTTCACATTTATGATGATTACTAACTGTACTTCCCTCTATCTTATTTTCCCACCATAATCTAGTTGGCCTACCTCATTTTGTAGATAAGAGAACTGAGTCTCAGAGTGGCTGTTACTTGCCCAAAGTCATAGATCTAATAAGTGGTCAAGTTGGAATTTAAAGCCAGGTTTCTTAAGTCCTATTCAGTTCTCTTTTTACTGTGCCATACCTGATATTCAAAACGTGATGGCTGTCCAAAATATCTTATTTCCCCAGGTGGCCCTTGACAGTGAAACCTAATGAGGTATTGTACTTCTGGCATTCTTATCTGGTAGATTTTATTTTATAAGGCCTAGGTTCATATCATATTTAGAGAAACTTTGTGGAGCCTATCTCAAAGGGTTGTAGTGACATCTCACCCTCCTCCTTCTCCCTTCCCGTTGGATTTGCATGGTGGAAGTGGGAATACAGATTGGCTCCTGCCGACTGAGCCACTTTGGAGGCATCACTACTGCTCATCAGGGAAGCAATAAAGCCCGATTCATTTGCATGAATCTCTGCAGTGGCTTTTCTGACCCTGGGGCTGTTAGAAGTACTCATTAGACCGTCTTTAATTAAATATGTAACACGCATCATGCCATCAAACTGAAAAAAAAAATACAAATCGCTGTAACAAACAACTTTTGCTCCTAATTAAAAGCAGTCTCCTTCCTCAGAGAGAGCTGGGAACAACACTTTCATCCTTAGTAATGCCATGGGATCCCTGGCGCAGGACCATAGGGGGTCCTGCAGCAGCCCTTTGGTTTAGGGATGGGTTATGGAAAACGGGCTATGCTTTGGTGGGTGGTGACACAGGTCCTCAGTCTGCCTGGTGAGTGGGATCTAATTTTAGCCTCCAACATGTGATTTGATGTAAGGACTGACTTTGCTTTCCTTTCATCCCTTTTTTCAGATACTCTTCCTCTGGGTGAGTACTCTATCAGTGTTGTAGGTAAACACAATTTGAATATAGTCAGAAGATCCAGACAACCTAAAAAATCATAAAACTCAGAGAAAATAATCATGCATAAAATACTTGTGAGACTCAAAATGGGCTAACAGAGGCATTACAGACACACTGGGGTGGTCTTAGGGAGTCTCAGTTGCATGCAGCACTGAAGATTTTAAATGGTATCTATTAATTCAAATCTTCTTTCCTTCAGCTTTCTCCAGTTTATCATCAAGTTTTGTTTTTTTTTTAATTTTCCTCTAAAATTCTCCTCTGGTCTACCAAGGTTTATACATTCTCTCAAGTCCACTGGGGTGAAGCAATGGGTCTTTTCCAAAGGGCAATGGAATTTAGAGTGTGCTGATAGACTTTGGACTCATTTAGCAGGTAGAAAAAAAATAAACACCGGTTTAATCCTAGTGATGAAGAATAATTAGCTAAAATAAGAAGCTACCAAATGTGATTACCCCTTCTTCCTAAATTCCCCAGAGAAATCACAGTTTTTCAGGGTCTCTGCCCCTAGGGATGGTGTTCAAAAGCTTCTGTCTCTCCATTATGAGGTAGTGTCTCAGCCTTATGAGGTTTTATAGACTAAGGCCTAATATCCGAGGTTCCCCTCCCTAAAAGCTCTAAAGCTCCAAAGAGGTCCTCAGTTTCCTTATCTATAAAATGAAAGTATTAGACAAGATAGTTGATGAGTTTTTTTTTCCCCAGATGTAAACGTTAAGAATCTTTAGTCGATATCTAGCTTGAATTTTTATGGTCCATCAACTCCAATTAACCTGGTGATCCCAAAAAAAGCCTTACCTGGTCAATCTCTGAAATGCATGACAATTTGATGCTCACCTCCCCATGGATTGTGGCATGGATTGTATGCATGGGACAGTTTTGCGCCAGGCCAGAAATACTTCCGACAGGGAGTTCAAGAAGACACTAAGTGCTTGACAAAAACCAAATGCTTCAACTTAACTAGAGTACAATTAATCTAGAACAGGAGTTTTTAACTTGGGGTCCACAGACCCCTTAGGAGTCTATGGATGGATTTCAGATGAGTCTTTGAACTTTGATGGGAAAATTAATTTATCATTTCATTCAACTCAAAAAAACCCCATTATTCTGAGAAGGATCCATCACACTTCATCAGACTTTCATAGGGGTTCATGACACATAAAATAGGTTATGTACCTAAGATATAGGGTCAAGTATGAATTCAGAAAATGAATTTGAGACTAGAAAACCACAAGGGGGTAATTATAAGCAACGTATTAATAATATATGGCCATGTCCAAGGTTTGAGTTGTCAATAAAAGGGGGTAGGTAGGAGTAGGAATGAAGAAGTGATGATGAAGACGATGGTGATGATGATAGTGTGTGTGTGTGTGTGTGTGTGTGAGAGAGAGAGAGAGAGAGAGAGAGAGAGAGAGAGAGAGAGAGAGAGAGAGAGAGAGAGAGAAAGAGAGAGAGAGAGACAGAGAGAGAGAGAGAGAGAGAGAGAGAGAGAGAGAGAGAGAGAGAGAGAGAGAGAGAGAGAGAGAGAGAAGGGAAAGGGAAAAGAACAAGCTTTTACACAATATCTGTCGGGCACCGTGACAAGTGCTTTTTTTTTTAATAACTATTATCTCATTTGATACAACAATCCTGCAAGATAGGTACTATTATGATCCCCATTGTATAATTGAGGAAACTGGGACAGATTAAGTGACTTGCCCAGGAACACACAGCTAGCAGGTATATCAAAGGAAGACTCAAAGGGTATAAGGATATCAAGAGAAACTCAGTAACTAGACAATTGGAAATCTGTTAGACATTACAGCTGTGGAGTGCACCAAGATCAGAGTGTTACCAGCAAGACTGACAATTTTAAGACATGTAGTGACTACATTGGAGTGCCTTATATTACCCCTGCATAGAAATGAATAGCTATTAAAATAAAGGACATGGTTTAGCCTATAGGATAGGGTTAAATAGGCACACTTTCTATGGATGCTGTAATGTGGGAGCAATGGTCATGCAGATCACTATCCTGATGCTACATCCCCACTATGTTATGAGACCAATCATCCCAGCCTTCTCTGGGAGAATGATCCAGGATTAGTTCTGTTCTTAGTTCTGTTCTGTTCAACAGTTTTTGGTTGACTTGGATGCATACATAAATGGCATATTTACCAAATTTTCAATAGACGTGAAGCTCAGAGGGATAGCTAATACATTTGATAATAGCATTTGGATCCCAAAATATTTTGATAGACTAGATGGTTGGCTGAATTTTCACTCTTCTACTTTAATGTATTATAATTACCTCAGGGTAGGCACTCCTTCCAAGGATAAAGAACACAATCACTTTATGCTATAGTAACTTTAGTAGATGTTCTTTGTCATGGATGTGACCTGAATCAGGCCAGTTTTCTGGCAGTTTAGATTAAATAACAGAAATGAAATGAGACACTAGTATGTCACTCAATAATTAACAAAAAGTGGTTTACTTTGCTATATAGCAAGGGGAGGATATTCAACAAAGACATTCATTGACAATGCCATATTGATTCAACTTCCCAGTTTTGGTCATGCATTTAAGTGCACAGTAAACAGTGATATATACATACATACATACATACGTGCATATATATATATACATATACATATATATACATAAACATACATACATATATACACACATACATATATGTGTGCACACACATATACACACTTTATGTATATATACATGCACACACATGTTTGTGCATATATTATGTGTGTATATATACATATATACATACATACATGCATTCACACACATATATATACACATATATACATACATACATACATATATATATGTATGTATATATATATGTATATATATATATATATATGTATGTATCGGGAGAGAGAGAAAGAGAGAGAGAGAGAGAGAGAGAGAGAGTGCTTAAGTCCTCATGACCTTTCATACTCATGTGAACAGGAAGCCACATCAAATATTGAGCCAGTTCCCTTGCTTAATCAAATGTCTATAAAAATTTCAGTATCTCTTATGGAAAACAAACAAGTTTAGCCTGTGTCTAGGTAAGAGTCTTAGGAAAAGCTAGCCAAGGAGAGCCCTAGGAGGTATTATTCCTATCACATCCCACTTATTGGGTATAAGATCTTAAAGGTCTTCCAGAGTATCTTCTATCACTTATATGGTTACTGTTACTGGAGATATCTGACCTAGGAGAAGAGAGAAACCTGGTGTAAATACTAGAGAAAAAGGACTAAAACAAAACAAAAACAATGAAAAACAAAAAGTAATACAATGACCCCTTGAAGGAATGACCAAACATGGGAGAACAAGGGCTAGAAATTCTAGGTTTTGACTCCTCACTTTAAGAAAGAACAAGTTCCGATTTTAAATGATCTAGTCCATGTGGTGGGTGATGCCAATCTTTTGGATTCACATTGGGCCTCCTGATGTAAAAAGCGACCATAAGCAAGAGAAACAGAGGCTCATCAGGACTAGAATGACAATGATGATGTCCTAGTGATCACTGATTCTCATCAAGGGTCAATGGCATCTGTAATTATGCAGCTAACAGATCATTATCCTCTTGCATGCAGCCTAGGATCAATGGCATGCGTGCCAGTATCAGTGCCAAAAATTGCCCTGTACAATGATCCATTTATTTGTTCCTTAGCCCATCAAGGAGGACTTCCCCTTCCCTGGGACCATGCAGGTAGGATTGCAAAATCTTGTCCTCTATCAAGGTCTCTTATAAGGAACTGCTCCCTCTCCTTTACACATCAGATGTAGAGGCAGTTTCTCTTTCTCTCTGTAACCAGAAATAAAACCGCCACCCAACCTTTGCTAATCCCTGGTCCTTCAAGACTTCTCTGGAGAGGAATTGTCTAATGACTATACTGGTGTTATTGTGGAAGGGTCCCATAAATGCCACATTTCATTAAGGATTACACTGAGCTTGCCTTTGCCATTGTTTCTACAAGTGCCCACTTTGCTGAGGCCTACTCTTCTGCCTCTGGGTCCCATGCTACAGTCTGCTGTCACTCATTCAGGCCTCAGCTACTACTTAATTCCTTTATTTGCTGGTACTGGGCCCTGTGTTGCCCCATATGTTGGGGCCAATTATTCCTCATGATTCTGGTGCCAAGGCCTGACTCTGTCCCACTACACTAGGGACAAACATTGCTACAGACCTGAGTACTGTTTCTTGTGCTAGAGTAGGGGCACTGCCACCATAGGCATGACCACTCCTAGGGAATGAGTCTACCCCCTTATATCAAGGTTAGTTGGTTAGCTCTCCCATGCTGGAACATGCCTCTGACCCTTCATTCCAGACCAGAACATGGTAGTACCCCTTAGCAATGCCAATAGGCCTCTAGGCCGAGGCAGAAGCACTCTCACAGCTACTATTATTGAAGGGCCCTGAGTCTTTTCCCTCTTATTCCAAGGCCAAACATAAAGGGCTAGCCCATGAGTAATATGATCACTTCAGGCTTGACTGATTACCTTCTAGTGTGCAAGTCAACATACCCATCTAAGAGGTGTGCCATCTCTGTAAACATTGAGTTTCGAAGAGTTGTGCCTAATTGATCTGATGCTGCATTTCTACTAAATAGCCCTTTCATGCTAATATAGATCAAATTTCCTTTTTTTAAAAGGTTATATGATTTACAAGTCCCGCATTCTGTTCTAATCCCAAGACTGAACAACCTCAGAGCCCTGAGTCAGGCCCGACCCAGAATACCTTGAAAGTAGAAATTGTAGAACCATGGAGCCACAATTCACATTAGTGAATGAATGATAAAATGAATAAATAAAAAGAACCATTTATTAAATGATCACTATGTGCCAGGCACTGTGATGAGCACTGGGACACAAATACAAATAGGAAAAGCAATCTTTGACCTCAGCCAGCTTCCATTCTGATCGATGATGGTGCTTAGTTTGCCTTGCTGGGGAGAAGGAAAAGCTTTCTCATCAGTAGCATCCTCTTTGCTCTCTGGCTACCTTAGGCAGGCTTCCTGATTTTTATCTGCCATCCATAAGCACATTCTTCACCCATCATTGAAATATCCCTACCCTAAAGTATGTGCTGTCATCTAGTTCAAATGCTACCAGAAGTCATTGATGTTTTCAAATCTATTAACTTTCATTCATTTAAAGAGTGTTTATTTTCCATTTGGGGTCTTGCACCCTTGTTCAAACTGCTGGCATATGATCACAAAAATTTACTAACTCCTCTAGCCTACCAATTCCATTAGCAAGATAGGCACCAAGAAAAACAAAACTCTCCATTCTGTATCTCCAACCCTAGATTCTCTCTTGAACTTTGGTCCTAAATTTCCATTAGCTTGAATGAACTAATACATTTAAAAGAGTTATCTAGTACTGACCATATGTTATGGTATACAAATACAAATGTGTTCTGGTGATACAAAGATAAAAGATGGAACATGTTCTTTGGGTGTTTGCATACTAATGGGTAAACAATATATATGGGAAGTGTTGGCCAATGAAGGGCAAAGTCACAGAGAGGGTAAGTGGAGCCATAGGGCAATGAAACGATATGCCCTTTCAAGAAGCAATGGTTGTATTGATTGGATACATTCCTAGATCAAGAGGTAGAAAGTGAGGTGGACAGGAGGGGATTAATATGGCAGCACTATAGGAAAATGGAATCATTGGATAGCTGAACTGGGTTAGCTATAGTGAGATCTCAGCAGCATGGTCCCAGGGGAGTATGTATAAACCTCTTGGGAGATTTCAGTACAGGAAGTAGTACAACAACACTGATAGACATCTTCCCCTGGATGTCTCCACCTTCACCTCAAATTCCATACATAAATTCTTTTCATCCCTTTCTTCCTTCATCCTTATCCTCAGAGTGAACTGTTTTGATGTCCCAGAGCTATTATTGATATTACCATTTTCAGAATCATAGGATCATAAATTTAAAGCAAGAAGATACACCAGAAGTCTTCCAGTAAATATATATAGTGAATATATATACATATATATACATATGTATGTATGTAAGTATGTGTGTATATGTGTATGTATGCATGTATGTATGTATATTATGCTCCAGTCAAACTAGACTTGAATGTAGACTTTGCTCATGTTTTTCCTTCTTCCGGAATGGTCCACCCTCCACATCTGTGTGTTGAAATCCTTTCCACCCTTCATTGTCCAATTCAAATACCATCTCTTCCAAACAGTCTTGCAACATTCCTTCAAATACATGAAGATGCCTTCCTAAAAACCCCAGAACATATTACAAATCTCCTAGGGCCACTTCTGTGTTCTACCTCATGTCATATAGCTATTTCAATCAAAGGGATCATGGATCTAGAGCTGGAGGGACCTCAGAGATCATATAATCCAAAGCTCTCATGTACGGCTGAAGAAACTCAGGTCAAGAGATATAAAAGGACTTGTCCAAAGTCATCTTGGTCATAAGTATAAGGTTCCTATACAGCACAGTATCTTACGTACTGCATAGTAGATGCTCAATTAATCAGTCAAATGAATCTAATGATTCATATGATATATGAATAGGAGATTCTTTATTACACGTTCCTCAAAGTCACCCCAGGCTCCAAACAAAGTCTTCTCTACTCCTCACTTCACAAGAGCATTATGCAAGCTCTGCTTAATATTTGACTTCAATTACAATCTCAACAGCACAACAGCATCTCTCAAAGCTTGTGTTTTGTAGCTGCTAAGCTGCATTTAGCTAATATTGAAATTCTCAAAAAAAGAAAAACAGTTGAGCAGAAACAGGATAAGTGGGTGCAGGAGAATGCAGAACACAAGCTCTTAATTCTATGTTACTCTGGCTAAACAGATGTAATGAGGGGAATCTGAGAATAAAGACATGAACAGCAAGGGAGAACTGTGCTTCTGAAGAATGTATGGAAACTGTTTCTTGCAGTCGCTGCTGGAAGATGAAAAGACAGTTCCTACTGCTGGGTAATGACTGAGCTCACTGGTTTGGGGGTCTTCTCCAAGTCTTTGCTTGGGAACATGCCTTTGCCTCATCTTTGTCCAAGAAACAAACATATCTGGAAAATCTGTAGTTAATTCCCTTGAGCTCAGAGCATGCACATTCAATTACAACATTCTTCAAAAAAGGAAATGGAGTGTTTTATTTCTTTATTTATTAGATTCCTTTCTAACTTCACCCTGTGCCAGCGGCTCCAGGGCACAAAATCATATTGTAAAATAATAGAGATAATTAAATTTTATATTAGGAAGCAGCAATCAATGCAGCAAAGCCAGCATCTCCTCCATGGAGGGAGTCGGAGACAGGAAGGGAAAGTGTGACATGAAGAGATGAACTCCATATAGTGTTCCCTGGTCAGTCATAATGGCTATCAATTCAAGTCAATATTTATTAATCACCTATTTTGTGAAAAGCACAGATACAAGAAGAAAAATAAAATATTCTTTGTCTTCTAAGAGTTTTCATTCTACGGAGAATGGCACATCCTCTTTTTTCCTTCTTCTCTGTCTTTTCTCCTCTCCCTTCCCTTCTCCTTTCCTCACTCCTTCTCCCCTTCCTTCATTGATAATTGTTAATAATCCTCTATTTGTTGGCAATTTATATTTTTAAATCTGAACTAACATTCTAAAGAGCTTGATGAAAATTTCTTCACTCCAACAAAAGGAGGGAGAAGTCTTCCAAGGTTCTTTTGTGTGTAGGAAAAAATAGCAGTTTTGGAGACCTGGGTTCAAATCTGTACTCTGAGATGTTCTAGTTGTATGACCATGTACAATGCATTTATCCTCTCCAAGCCTCAGTTTCCTTGGCAGTGAAATGGAATAACCCTGTTATTAATTAATTAATTAATCATTTAATTAATTAATTAATTATTATTATTAATGGCAATAACCCTGCCATTACTTTTTTCAGAGGCTTTGTGTGGGCACTTTGTAAACTTCAAAGCATTATCAGTGTGAGTTATTCATTTTACCTTCTTTATGCACATTTACATATTATTATTAAGAGAATTTGAAAGGAGGCTTATAGCACCAATCAGAATTATTCATTATGAATAGAAAGTAGAAAGTAGACCTGGAGGTTACTTGGGCTTCTCATCTGCCTTCACACCTGCTTCAACTTGAAATGTGCTGTGTTGAACTTGGGAAGGGAGCTTTAGGATGATGATGGGATATACAAAGCATTATGAAAGGCTTCTAGTTTTTTATTTATCCATTTTGTGAACTGTTATGTATCCTATCTAGAAATGCTCATCTCACTCTTTGCACCTTTCTGATGGATCCTTCAAGATAAGACCTTGTAGACGTTAAGGAGGGAACTTAATCTGGACCTCAATGGCAAAAAAAAAAAAGATTATTTCCTTGAAAACTGAACCTTTCACATACTTCTTAATTTATAGGGACCTGCTGAAGACAAAATTTTTTAAGTTATTTCTTGTCTCCAAGGAAATAGTCAAATGAAATAAGCCAACACATCGGCCAAGTCTGAAAGTGTACATTTCATTCTGTACCTCTAATCCATCCCTTCCTTGCCAACAGAAGGAAGCCTTGATTTGTCATTAATCTTTAGAAGTCATACTTGGTTATGGTTTTGATGAAAAGTTTGAAATCTTTCAAAATTGTTTTTGTTGACATTATTTTAGTCAGCATGTAAATTGTTCTGCTGGGTCTTCTCAATTCACTCTGTATCAGTTCATGCAGGTCTTCTCCCCCCCTGAATCCATCAAATTTGTCAAATAGAGTGATTTGGTTTATAGCTTGTTAAAGTTAATATACACCTAAACAACAAGAATAACAGCAGCTATTTAAACAAAGACCACAGTTTCCTGTACAGTTTCCTTTCTTGCCCTTTGTGTAGTGAAATATTTGTGTCTGTTGATGTTTATTATTTCATAATAAAAAAAAGGAAATTTACAATGAAAGCAGCATAGCCAAATACACACAAACGGGCCAGCTTTTTCTAAGGCAAAATTGTCTTCAGAAACCATCTCCATTTGGTGTCATGCCTCTATTTCTTTATGAGATTCCCAGAGCGTACAGCATATTCACAATGCTCCGCTGGCTATCCCACATTTCATTCCTAGGATGCTTTTTTTTTTCAAGCTTGTCCTCTTGGATTGTGCCCCTTGATGCAGAATTTTCCTTCCACTTCCAATTTCCCAACATATCTGTGCTAGCCTGAGTGTCACACCCTAGAAAGGTAGCTAATTAATTACTCTTCCCAGAAAACTTACTCACATTTATCAGGGGTATTCAATGCCATAATCCATAGGCTTAACATTGATATTTTTTGTTGATGCTGGCACTCTCTTTACAAATACATATTAAACTTCTTCATGCCTTAGCAGATGGCTTTATGAGTTTCTGTGGCCAAAGAACATCATCTTCCACACAAATTGTTGATGACAGTTCTCTGACAACTTGAGCAGGCCACTCTTGAACAATGAAAGACATCACTAAGTCCAGATGTGAACTTTTTTGAATGTCATAGGACAACCTTCTAAAACTTGTATTTTGCCTTAAGTCTTTAACAAGCTGGGGTCATTTCTACACCATAAGGAGGCATTAGACTCAATCTTTATTGGTTAATTGACCAAAATGGGAGAAATTTTAGGCCCTGCATAAGGAATTACTTCTTTTGGTCAGAGAAGTATCAAATATGAATACAGATGGTTTCACTTAGGTATCTATGCTCCTTGGCTCTGTTATGAGGAAATTCTTGCTTAATGTTAGGAAGTATATGCTTACCAGACTAGTGTTACCTGTACCCTCCCAGAAACTGTATAAGTCAGCTAAGATGCCACAAAGCCTGTGTGTACATGGAGAGTTAAAGAAGAGCTGGGATGTGAAACATAGCCTACTTGTGTCTCCCTGCAGTGTTTCTTCATATTTGGCCTGGGAGGGAATTAAAAAAACAAAAACAAGAACAAAAAAACAACACTTGTGTATTAGCTCTCATGTATTTACTCTCCCAAGAGACAACATGGGGATCCTGGGAAGAGAAATCAGTTTCCCATTTCTGAGATTAAGGGAATAAAGCCCAGAGATGCAAGGTGACTTGCCCAAGATAATAGCTGGGAAAACTAATGAGGCCCACTGATTGCCAACTCATATCCACAACAGTGATGAGGGAAGATATTGAAAGTTGAAAAAGATTTATTTGACCAACCACAGAAAATCTCACTAGCTTAGAAACTACACAGTTCAATGGAGATTTAAAATCTAACAGGATCTGTGAATTTATGGTAACTGTAGACAAAGCCATACAAGTATAGCTTAGAGAGTTGCAATTGTTAAAAACAAAACACAACAAAAAAGATTATTCAATGAACTATTCAACCACGTGACTTTGGTTTATACTTAGCTTCTCTAGAGTCCTGCCTTTTCTCCATCTTCCACCCTATTCCCTATACCTGCCTGAGCTATAAAACTTGAACTTTGACAGTATTTAGCAAAGTTTAGGGCAAATTGTTATTGTTTTTAAGTCATTTTTCAGTCATGTTGACTCTCTGTTACCCTATTTGGGAGTTTTCTTTTTCTTTCTATTTTTTTTCCCTTTTTAAAAATTTTAGACTTAAATACTAAAACTTAAATATATAATAAGAGAGGGAAAAGAAACTTTATAAACTTAAATATTAAAACAAATATAAAATAAGAAAAAATATGTCATGTGCACAGTAGAATGTGAGAGGGTTCAAAATATATAGCAATAATTTTCCACTTTGCTTCCTTGTAAGTTTTCTTTTGTTCTCTGCTGTACGCTTTTTACTTTGTTCTTTTCCCCCCTTCTTCTCCTCTCCCCCTGCCAAGAAAGGCTATGATTAAGTGTGAATACACACACATACACACATACACACACAGATATATACATATGTATATATACATACATATATAAAAATACACTTTTCCTAACAGATTTTACTCCTAATCTTTGTTTATACATTTGTATATACGTCTTATTTTTTATGCCCCTGACTCCTGTACTTTACTTCTACCTGCTACCTTGCCCTCTTATTACTTAACCTACCCTGCCTCCAAAGAACCCTCCCTTATCCTCCCATCTGAATAAATCTAAACACTCTTCTATATACCCCTTTAACCTATTCCCTCACCTTCCCCTCTAAACATCCCTACCTTATCTTCTCCCCTCTCTGTCTCCTTAGTGTTTATTTCTTTCTAAATTTAGAAGACTTTTATCCTTTTCTAGATGTATATGTATCATTCCCTCTTGAACTGATTCCAGATGAAAGTAGGTTTCCAGAACTAACAGCCTTCCTCCTCCATTTAATTCCTCTGTATTGGTTCTTCCTCTCACAATTCGTTTGTATAAAATTTGTATAAAATAATTGCTCTTTTTAGCTGTTCTTGAACAGTTTCACTTTTTGAAGTCCTATCATACTCAGGTCTACCCCAATCTTTCTTATGAATTACCCACTTACTAATAACAATCTTAAACATGTATTTTACATTTTACACACATAAAGGGTAAACAATCTGTCTTTATTGAATCCCTTGTAATTGGTCTTTGGCATGTACCAATATGGTGCATGCCATATTTCTCTCAGCTCTTGTATGTCAAATCTTCTAAGTTCAGTTTTTTTTTGACAAAGTCCTGAAAGTATAACAATTCACTATATGTCAATTTTTATTTTCATTCAGAATTATGCTTAGCTTTGTTGGATATAATATTTTTAACTGGAGGCCCATTCTTTGCTCTTCAATATATAGTGTTCCAAACCCGCAGTCTTTTAGTGTTGCCACTGCTAGATCCTGTGTGTTTCTAATTATGGCACCATCATATATAATATTTTTTTCTTGTTGCTTGTAATATTTTATCCTTGAGCTGGGGGTTTTGGAATTTGACTATAATATTTCTGTAGGTTTTCCTCATAGGATCTCTTTCAGGTGGTGATAGTGGACTTTTTTTCTATTTCTACTTTCCCCTCTTGTTCTAATGCTTCAAGACAATTTTCTTTAATTATTTCTTGTATTATTGTATCAATTTTTTTTATCATAGCTTTCAGGTAGTCTAATTATTCTTGTGTTTTCTCTTCTTGATCTATTCTCCAAATCAGTTTTTAAAATTAACTATTTTATTTTTCATTTTTAACATTCACTTCCATAAGATTTTGAATTCCAAATTTTCTCCTCATCTCTCCACTCCCCCCACCACAAGATGGCATGCATTCTGAATATCCCTTCCGTTAATCTACCCTCCCTTCTATCAATCCCCCTCCTTCTCTTATCCCTTTTGCTTCTATTTTCTTGTAGGGCAGGATAGATTTCTTTACCCCATTGCCTGTATATCTTATTTCCTAGTTGCATGGAAATTTTTTTTAACAGTTGTTTTAAAACTTTGGGTTACAAATTCTCTCCCTTCCTCCCTCCCCACTCACCTTCATTGAGAAGGCAAGCAACTTGATATAGGTTATACATGTGAATTCATGCAAAACACTTCCATAATGGTCATGTTGTGAAAAAGCAATTATATTTCCCTTCATCCTATCCCACAGCCCCTCATTTATTCTATTTTCTCCTTTCACCCTGTCCCTCCTCAAAAGTGTTTGCTTCTGATTACCCCCTCCCCCAATCTTCCCTCCCTTCTATCATCCCCGTGCTCTCTTATCTCCTTCCCCTCTATTTTGCTATATGGTAAGATAGATTCCCATACCCATTTGAGTGTGTATATTATTCCCTCATTAAGCCAAATCTGATGAGAGTAAGATTCACCCATTCCCTCTCACCTACCCCCCCACTCGTCCTTGACCATAAAAGCTTTTTGTCTGTTTTATGTGAGATAATTTACCCCATTCTGCCTCTTCCTCTCTCCTTCTCCCAGAATAATCCTCTCTCCCCTCTTAATTTTATTTTTTACATATCATCCCTTCATCTTCAACTCACCCTGCTCTCTCTATATATCTATCTCTATATATATTTTTTTCCTCCAACTGACTTAATATTGAAAAAGGTTTCATGAGTTACAAATATCATCTTTCCATGTAGGAATGTTAACAGTTCAACTTTAATATTTCTCTTATGATTTCTTTCCTGTTTACCTTTTCATGCTTCTCTTGAGTCTTATATTTGAAAGTCAAATTTTCTATTCAGCTATAGTCTTTTCATCAAGAATGCTTGAACATTCTCCATTTCATTGAATGCTCATTTTTTCCACTGAAGTATTATACTCACTTTTACTGGGTTGGTGATTCTTGGTTTTAATCCTAGTTCCTTTGACCTCCAGAATATCATATTCCAAGCCCTCTGATCCCTTAATGTACACTAAATCTTGTGTTGTCCTGATTGTGTTTTCACAATACTTGAATTGTTTCTTTCTGACTGCTTGCAATATTTTCTTATTGACCTGGGAACTCTAGAATTTGGCTATAATATTCCTAAGACTTTTCCTTTTGAGATTGCTTTTAGGAGGTGATTGGTGTATTCTTTCAAGTGCTATTTAACCCTCTGGTTCTAGAGTATAAGGGCAGTTTTCCTTGATAATTTCTTGAAAGATGATGTTGAGGCTCTTTTTTTGATCATGGCTTTTAGATAATCCACTAATTTTAAAATTATCTCTCCTGGATCTATTTTCCAGGTCAGTTATTTTTCTAATGAGATTTTTCAAATTGTATTCTATTTTTTTCATTCTTTTGGCTTTGTTTTCTAATTTCTTGATTTCTCAGAGTCACTAACTTCCATTTGCTCCATTCTAATTTTTAAGGAAGTATTTTCTTCAGTGAGCTTTTGGACTTCCTTTTCCATCTGGCCAATTCTGCTTTTTAAGGCGTTGTTCTCTTAATTGACTTTTTGGACCTCTTTTACCATTTGGATTAAGCTATTTTTTAAGGTGTTATTTTCTTCAGTAATTTTTGGGTCTCCTTTAGCAAGCTGTTGACTTGTTTTTCATGATTTTCTTGCATCACTCTCATTTTTCTTCCTAGTTTTTCCTCTACTTCTCTTACTTGCTGCTCAAAATTCTTTTTGAGCTCTTCCATGGCCTGGGACTGATTCATGGTTTTTTTTTTTTTTGGAGGCTTTGGATGTAGGAGCTTTGACTTTGTTGTCTTCTTCTGGTTGTATGTTTTGATCTTCTTTGTCACCAAAGAAATATTCTATAGTCTGCCTTTTTTTGCATAGTTTGCTCATGATTCAAGCCAATCACTTGAGTGTTAAACTCTTCGTTAAGTTAGGGATCTGCTTCCAGTATGGAGAATGTACTGTCCCAAGCTTTGGGGGTTTTGTGCAGCTGTTTTCAGAGATATTTCCAGGGACCTGTGAATTTTCCATTTTTCCCAGGTGGTATGATCAAGGGCAAGGTGTTTACTCCTTTCCTGGCCTGTGCTGTGGTCTATGAGTGACCACAAGCACTCTTTTCTGCCTTAGAACTGTGAGGAGGCTTGCCTTTACAATATGGTGACCGTAAGCTTCACCATGCCAGTGCTTCTCCTCATCCCAGAATCGCCACCCCAGAACTGACCCAGATCTAAGCGTGGACAAAGCAAGAGAATCCTTCCTTACCACCAGCAAAGAAATCCCTGCAATCCCCCTCTGATCGGCCATTCAATTCCCCCTCTGTCTGTGGCCTAAGAGCTCCAGAAGCAGCCACTGCCCCAGGGCTGCACTGGGACCAAGCTCCTCGCTCACCATGGTCACAGACTTTTCCTACTGACCTTCTAAGTTCTCTTTGGTGTTCTTGGGTTGAGAAGTCTGGAAACTGCCACAGCTGCCCATGATTCAATCCCCTGAGGCCTGTTCCATGTGTGCTGAGGCCTGGTCTTCTCCTGCAAGCCCACATTGAACTGTATTCCTCTTCCAGCCTGGCACAATAGAGCTTTCTAATCAGCTACCCAGGTTGTCTTGGGCTGGAAATTTATTTCACTCTGTCTTTTTGTGGGTTCTGGTACTCTAGAATTTGTTTAGAGACATTTTTTACAGGTATTTGGAATGCTTTGGGGGACAACTCAAGCAAGTCACAAAAATAGACCTAATTAAGAGAGATAAATAGCGAAACTATATTTTTCTAAAAGATACCCTAGACAGTGAATTAATATCAGGACTAAACATAGATATACCAAATGGCATAGCATCCTTTTTTGTTGTTTTTTGCTTTTTTCTGAGACAATTAGGGTTAAGTGATTTGCCCAGGGTCACACAGCTAGTAAGTGTCAAGTGTCTGAGGCTGGATTTGAACTCAGGTCTTCCTTACTCAAAGGCCAGAGCTCTATCCACTGCACCACCTAGCTGCCCCAAGAGCATCCAAATTTTCAAAGGAAAAGTTAAGTGAGTTATAGGAGGAAATTGATAGTAAAACTTTATTAATGGGGGAACTCAATATACCTCTCTGAGACTTAGATTTATCCAACCATAAAATAAACAAAAAAGAAGTTAAGGATATATATAGGATTTGAGAAAGTTTAGATATGAAAGAACTCTGGAGAATATAAAATGAGAATAGAGTGGAATATACATATTTCTCAGTTGTTCATGACATTGTCACAAAAATAGATCACATATTAAGGTGAAAGAACCTTGTAAACAAATGGAGAAAAGCAGAATTATTAAAACAACTCTTCCTGGACTATAACACAATTAACATTATATTCAATAAAGGGCCTTTGAAATAGAGATTTAAAATTAATCAGAAACAAAACAACCTATTCCTAAAAAATGAGTGGTAGAAGGAACAAATCAATGAAACAATCAATAATTTCATTAAAACAATGATAAAAATGAAATAACTTACGCAAATTGGTCAGTTGCAGGAAGGCAAAGCAGTGCTTGGGGGGAAATTTATATTTCTAAATATGCTTATATAATAAAAGAGAGAAAGAATATACCAACAAATTAGGCATGCAACTAAAAAAAAGCCTAGAAAAACAACAAATTAAAGCCCCCAATTAAACAGCAAATGGAAATCCTGAAAAATCAAAGGAGAGATTAACAATATTAAAAGTAAAAAAAAAAAGAACTAAAAAAATTTAAAATAGGATGTGGATTGTTTGGGGGAAAAGATAGATAACCCCTTAATTTGATTTTGAAGAAAAAAGAAGAAAACCAAATAATCCATATCAAAAATAAAAATGGCAAATTCACAACCAATGAACAAGAAATAAAAACAATTATTAGCAGCTGATTTTCCCAACTTGATGCCAACAAAACCGACAATCTAAATGAAATGGATAAAATTTAAAAAAAAAAAACCCTATAAATTGACCAGATTAACAGAATAGGAAATAGAATAACTAAATAACCCTATATTAGTGTGTGTGTGGGAAACAAACAATACATATGATTAGCCACAAATCAGTTCCTTATGAAAAAAGAAATAAGACCAGGAGGATTATAGAAAACTTCTACCAAGTATTTAAAGAAAAATTAACTCCAATATTACATAAAATGTTTGAAAAAATAGGTAAAAGAGTCCTAACAAATACTTCCTCTCATACAAATGCAGTTTTAATACCTAAATCATGGAGAATTAAAACAGAGAAAGAAAACTATACAACTATTTCCTTAGGAAATATTTATGCAAAAAATTTAAATATAATACTAGAAAAGAAATTACAGAAATACATCACAAAGGTTTTATACTATGACCAGAATGGATTTATACCAACGATGCAAAGCTAGTTTGATATTAAGAAAACTATAAGCATAATTGACTAAGACAAACAACAAAATCAGATGATTATTTCAATAGATGAGGAAAAAACTTGTGACAAAATATAATACCCATTTCTGTTTTTTTAAACTCTAGAAAGCATAGGAATAAACAGTGCTTTCCTTCAAATGAGAAGTGGTATCTATCTAAATCCAAAAGCTAGAATTTTCTATCATAAGGAAAAACAACAAGTCTTTCCATTAAGATCAAGTGTGAAGCAACAATATCAATTATTACCATTACTATTCACTATTGTTCTACAAATGTTAGATGTATAGTAAGATAAGAAAGAAGAAATAAATATGCATAGGGCAAAGAGGAAACAAAACATTCACTTTTTACAGGTGATATGATTGTTTACCTAGAGTTTACCTAGAGTCAACTGAAAAAAAAACTAATAGAAACCATTAAAAATCTCATCAAAGTTTCAAGATATAAAACAAACTTATGCAAATCATCAGTATTTCTGTATGTTACCAACAAAATTCAGAAAGAAGAAATAGAAAAAGAAATTCCATTTAAAATAGACAGTATAAGATACTTGGGAGTCTACCTGTCAAAATGCATACAGGATCTATGTAACACAATTACAAAATACTTTTTACACAAATAAAAACAGATCTAAGCAATTGTTCATAGGACAAATGACAATGACAATAATACCAACATTACTTTACTTATTTAATGACGTAGCAATGAAACTACCAAAGCATTACTTTATAGAAACAGAAAAAATAATGGCAAAATTCATCTAGAGGAATAAAAAGTCAAGAACATCCAGGAAATTAATGGGGAAAAATGGGAAAGAGGCTTAGTAGTTCCAGATCTCAAACTATACTACAAAGATGTTACCATTTAAAAAAAAAACTGGGAAAGAAATAAAGTCATTGATCAATGGAACAAGCTAAGTACCTAAGATAAAAAAGCAAAAGAGCAGTGTCCTTGTATTTGATCCCGGATGTTGGGCAAGAACTCATTACTTGACAAAAAAAAAAAAAACTGTTGGGGAAACTAGAAAGAAGTCTGGCAGAAACTAAGTATAGACTAACATTTCATGCCATACAACAAGAGAAGCTTAAGATGATTGCATGGTTTATATACAAAGGTTGACATCATAAATAAATTACTGGAGAAGGAAAGAAATTACCTATCACATCTATGGATAGAAGACTTTGTGACCAAATAAGATATAAGTAAGTTTAAAGTAAATAAAATGGTAGTTTTGAGATGAAGAAGTCAAAAGTGTCAATGGCCATATAAAATGTTTTGAATCACTAATAATTATAGAAATTCACATTAAAACAACTCTGAAATACCAACTTATACCAGAGTGCAGGCATATTTTCCCCTTTTTTCTTGCTTTAAAAAAAACCAAACACATGACTAATGTATAATTTTTTTTTCATGACTGAACAGATTCTTAATAGATTTTGAGGTTTTTTTTGCCTTCTCATTGGGATGCAGTGAAGTAGGGAGAGAAATGAATGTAAAATTTTTTTTTTAAGTTTCTGTGCTTTAGGGGGAAAAAAAAACTGTCTCATGAATCACGATGCAGCTAATATCAGGCATTTATCACTTGTCCCCAGGTCTCATTACTTGACCAGTCTACTACTTTTCCTCCTCACGCATATGCTTGATGACATCTTAAACATTTCCTTTGGGTTAACCACTGTTTAGATTCTTTGGAGATCATGATCTTCTATAATTCATGACTATAACACTTCAGAAGAAGAAAGTTGGTGTTAAAAATATTGTTTTTATAGCAGTAAGCAGCTTAAGACTTCTTATACATTATCAAAAATTATACATGAATGTTTTGGGAAAACTTTTAAATGTCTGATCAGGTGTCATCTGAGTTCTCAGGGCTGGGAAAATTTTATATTCTTCGGTCGGACTTAGTTTCATTTGACGAGCAAGAACTGTGAAAGTTCAGGGATTGCTTGGTTAAAATGGATTATGGTTTAGCAATGGAGGTGTTTGAATGGAAATCACTCATGTGTCATATACGGTTTATAGAAATGTAAAGTCATGGTGGATATGGGAATTAGACACCCTAGTAGCACTGTCAGTTCTGGAAATAGTGAGGGCAGAGGGCAAGGGATCCCTCACCATGCCCTCATTTACATACTAATGAGGTAGGAAGTATAGAATAATATATCATATTTGGATAGCACCCTGTACTCTTTCAAGTATTTTCATAACTACTTTTATACTTTCTCCAATAAAGTCATAATCCATGTATCATCTTGGCACAGGAATGACCCAGATTCTCAAAGGCTATGCTACCAGAGAATCAACTTTGTCAAGTCCCATCAAGCTGTTAAGACTTTAATATCAGCCTAATGATTAGTTGTACATCTATTGTAAAGACTAGCTTTGCTAAGCATGGAAGGTTTATTACCAGAAGTTGATCACAAGTTTTGATTTAAAAAAATGACCATATTACCTCATAAACTCATGTCTAGAATTTATTCATTACTCTTGCCAAAATCTCAAAATCTCAAGGTTCCTTGAAGCTCAGCTTAAGGCAGCTAGAATTCACCATGGTTAGAGCACTGGGCCTGGCATCAGGAAGAGCTGAGTCCAAATCTACCCTAAGACATTTGCTAACTCTGAGACCCTGGACAAGTCACCTTACCTCCACTTGTGGCTCAGTTACTTCAACTGTAATTTGCAGATAATAGTTGTACCTACCTCCCAGGGTATTGGTCAGGGTCAAATGAGATTACATTTGTAAAGCACTTAGCACAGTGCCTGATATACAGTAAGTTCCTTATATATCTTGATTCCCTTCCCTCAACCTTTCTCCTCCCACACAAATTAAAGGCCCCACAATATTTGCTATTAGGGACAGAGATGATGGGATATTTACTATTTGGATGATATATAATTAATTTTCCATCTGCCTTTCCAAAAGTCCTTACTTACTGAGAATGGTCAAATTATTTCCCCATTTTGACAGGTTGCACAGTACCTGGAACATTGTAAGCACTTAACAAACTTCTGTTTCTTTCATTCTTAAGTGAGAATTTTCTTAATCTTTCAAGTGGCTGATGCTTTTCTCATGAAATTGTCTTGTATTTATGTTTAGTGTATGTGTATATATACACATAAACAAATTGACTGACATACATACATATATACACATAGTTTAGAAGGGTTAAGATCTGCAGTAGTACAGGAAGCATCCATACTGATGATTTGATAGCTCTTCTGAAGTAATATAACATTTGAGATGCATCTGACCATATTTCCATTAGGAATCAACATAAAGCATCATGTCAGTTACCAAAGAAATGAACTATATGGTCATATAGATCTAAGTTTGAATGGGACCTTACTGGCCACCTAGTCCAACCACCTCATTTTAAAGATGAGAAAACTGAAGCCCAGAGAGATTAGGCAACTTACATATTCAAGGTCACAGAGATCAGTAGATTAGTAGAAGGACCAGGATTTGAACCTATGTCCTCTAATGCCAAATCCAGCATTCATTCCTTTGTATCATGCTGCTTCACTCTATAATCGAGACTGTCTTAACAATGTTGGCCCTATAGTTAACCAACTTTACCATGTACTGAGCTCATACCATGGCTTCCTTGACTACTTGTCCTACCACTATTCACACTTGGCCAATTATCAGGATCTAGGTCAACTTATTATCTTCTTTCTCTATTTCTGCTTTCTCACTGCTAAAGCTTCTGAATCATGCTCACTGCTTCCACCACAAATTACTATTACATAATCTCAAATGCTCCCTGATCAACGGAAAATTTCTAATAAAAATAAAATTTATCTCTTGTTTTTATATCATCTATATTTCCCAACGTATCTCTTTTCTCTTCTTTCCCAAAAGCCATCCCTTATAACAAATAATAAAAAAGGGAGAATGTTCAGCAAAATTAATCTCCTCCCAATTAACCAAACTAAAACTAACCAAAAACTAACAACACAGTTAAGAAAAAGTCTTAACATGTAATATTTCTCACTCAGTCTCTCAACTCCACCAAAAAAAAAAAAGAATGGAGGGCAGAAAAATGTTGATTCCTCCTCAGTCAATACTTTATCTCTCTCTCCTAAACAAAATAACCAAACCTCTTTTCTTCTTAATCATCTGCCCTATCTTCTAACCTCCCCTCTCTTAGCAGATGTCTTTATCTCCTGTTTTACTTGGAGGCATACATTGTGAACTCATTTGTCTCTCTTACTGCCCATCTCACAATCCCCCTACATTTTCATCTGTCCTCTCCTCTTACAGTCCTCTATCAGATGAAGAGTTGGCAGACCTTTTTGCCAAGGCCCACCCTTCTATCTGTGATATGAATTCCCTTGAGAAGCTTGCCCTGTTGTAACATCTATTCCTGCTTTAGTCTTTTGTCTCTCGCAATCTCTTGATCCTGTCTCTACTACCTATAAACCTGCTCAGGTTTACTGCATCCTTGTATAAGGATGGGGTAAGGGGAGCAACTGAATTGATCGCTCCCATCAATCACCACATCCTGGTTAATGTAACTGACAAGATGCTTTAGCCCTGATACTTTTATCAGGGCAGAACACCTCTACTGGATCAATCAACCAATCAAAGGCATTCAATGATCTGTGAAAAGTTCTTAATCAGTTTGAGAGGAGTAAAAGCCACCAAATAAAACAAAATAACATTACACAGGAAGAGTATTGTGATTGGTTGAAAAAACTTATTTGTGTTCTGTAGATCTTGCATAAATAGCAAGTCAGGATGGAATCCTGGCACTCTAATGTCAGGGCAGCCCAGTGATAAAAACAAATTCAGTCAAACACCTGAGAGAGAATCACCTAGTAAGGAAAGAGGATGGCAAAGGGAAGAAAAGAGCTTCTATTTCCTTCTGCCTCTGACTAGAGTAGAAAGCTGCACCATACCTAAGGGGATCATCATGAGGACTCCACAAAGGATAGAAAGGACTCCCAATAATCAGGAGTTTATCAGAGAGAGCCACACAAGCTTACCAAATATAAATCCACTTTCTCTTGAACTCTATATAAACTTGTTGGAGAATGTATCCTAGACTTTTGGGTGTGATATATTGTACTAACTGTTCTTACTATACCAACTTAGTAAATATTCCTGACTAAAAGCTAATTAACTCTGGCTGTTTAATTACTATTAATTGTTAATCAATGGGGGAAATACACTACTGGATATTCAGGAGCTATAGTACTAGAAAGATACCCCTAAATAGTCAGGGTTATCCCTATAATAATACTAAGGGGAGAAATTGCTATTTGTCTTCTGGGGTTCTACCCCAGAATGGGACAGATGTAGAGATCTGAGAGCACGCAGAATCACTTGACCATGTCATCTCCGCAAGCTAATACCCTGTATTTCCCCTCTCTTTCAATACCAAACTTCTAGATAGAAGCATCAGTGCTCATTGCCTTGACGTCCTCACTTTCTACTCACTACTTAGCCCCTTTCAATATGGCTTTCAGCTCCACCATTTGATTGAAATTGATCTCCCCAAAGTTATCAATTATCTGTTAGCTGCTAAACCAATTAGTTTTATTCAATCCCATCCTTTGTAACCTCTCTGAAGCTAAACCCAACTCTTTTCTTGTCTTACTTTCTTTAATCCAGAGTATTCCTTATCAATCTTTTTTGCTAGATCATCATCTGTTTTGCTAAATCATCTTTTATCTCCTTAGCATGAATATTTCCAAGGTCTCTGCTCTGGGACTTCTTTTCTCTTTTCACTCTTTACCTTGGTGACATCATTATCTTCAATGGGTTTGAGTATCATCTCTGCAGATGTATCTCTACACAAAAACATGTATTCAGCCCTAATCTTTCTTCTGAAGTCCAGTACTGCATCATTAATTGCCTCATGAATAAATCTTTCATTGTATTCCATGGACAATTCATACATACTGTATCCAAAATAAAAATAATTATCTTCCTAGGGCAACGAAATGGCACAGTGAATAGAGTGTAGACTTGGAGTCAGAAAGACATGAGATTTAATCTGATGTCATAGGCCTACTAACTGTGCAACTCTGGGCAAGTAAGAATTTCTGTCTGCCTCAGTTTCTTAATCTACAAAATGAGGATAAAATAGCACCTACCTTACAGGGTTGTTGTAAGGATCAAATGAGATAATGTATGTAAAGTACTTTGCAAACCTTTAATTGATATATAAAGACTAGTTGTCATCATTATTATTGCTTCCTAAATGTACTACTGCTCCCAAAACCCTATCTTTGTTAATTCTCTTAATTAGCCAAGTTTGCAACTCAACTTCAGTCACTTGTGCCCCTTTGCTCTTCCTCACTGGCTCCAGCTATAGTAAATCTGCTGTCATTGTTATTGATTTTTCCTCCACAACAGTTTGAAATCCTTCCCTTTCTTTCCACTAACACAGCTACCATTAGAGTTCAGGTCCTTAGCACCTGTTGTTTGGACTACTGAAATGACCCTCTAAGTAGTCTCCTTGGTTCTAATCTCTGCCCCCTATAATCTATCCTTCACTGTCAAAATAATTTGCCTAAGTCCCACAGTTAGGTCAAAATACTGCTCAGTACTTCAGTGGTCCCCCATTCTATGGTATAAAATAAAAATTCATTGGCTTGGCCTTTAAGGCCCTTGACAGCCTAGCATCCACTTACACTTTCAACCTTACTTTCTGATAATGCTTTGTATGAATTCTGCTCTCACCAACTCTCTAAGACTTTAAGTTGCAGACCTTCATTGGGAGTGGGGATATCCTCATCTTGGGGTTCCATATAGCAGTGAATTCCTAGGTCTAGTTCCTATTCCATAAACTTTACATAGTCCTACTCTTTGTTCCTAGAACATGACACTCTATCTCTCACCTCTCTTCTTTTTCACAAGCCTTCTTTCATGCCTGGAATAACTCTCTTTCATCTCTGCCTTTCTGAATATTTGTCTTTTTTCAAGTTTTGCATCAGGTCTCACATTCTATATTAAGTCTTTCCTTATTCTGATCCCTCATCACAAACCAATAGACACATACATGCCCAGGGCTTAGTTGTCTGTCTTCTAAATTTCTACTGTCTGTACTTACATGTGTACATGTTATGTATATAAAGAAGAAATAAAAAAAAAAACTACTCCTGAAGAGGAATGTTTTTGTATGTGTATATGTCTTTGAACCTTCCCAGTGTCTAGCATTTAGTGCCTGACACATAGATGCTTAGCAATTATTTAATTATTTGAGGAATTGAATTTTCAGTAACAAAAAGAAGCATTATCTAATATCCAGGAGAAATAATTCCAAAAGGAATAGATGATCCAAAAAACAATTGAAATTCTGACACCATAATAATAATGATAACAAGAATAATAGTTAGCAACATTTATATAATAAAACAGTTTACAATTATTATCTCATTTTATCCTTACAACCACCATGGCAGGTTCATAGATATTATTATTATCCCCAGTTTGCAGGAGAGGAAAATAAGGAAGACAGTGGCTAAATGACTTACCCAAGGTTATATACAAATACTTGAAATTATCTGAAGCTAGATTTTAACTCAGGTATTTCTTTTCTATTTGTAATTTTTTTTTTGGCTGGGCAATGGGGGTTAAGTAACTTGCCCAGGGTCACACAGCTAGTAAGTGTTATATGTCTGAGCCTGGATTTGAACTCAGGTCCTTCTGAATCCAGGGCTGGTGCTCTATCCACTGAGCCACCTAGCTGCCTCCTATTTGTAATTTTTAAAATTTTAAATTTAAATATAAAATAAGAAAAGAAAAAAGAAACAAATGCTAAAACTAAAATAATACAAAATAAGAAAAGAAAAAAATTGCCATGTGGGCAGCAGAATTTGAGAGAAGAGTCAAAACATACAGCAATAAATTTCCATTTCAAGAAAGCCCATATAATAAATACTATGAATTGTGTTGAGAGCTGTCCATCTTTTCTTTGCTTCCTTGTAAGTTCTTTTGTTCTCTGCTGTGCACTTTTTACTTCGTTCTTTTTTCCCCCTTCCTTCTCCCTCCCCTTCAGAAGGCTACAATTAAGCAAAGATATATATATATATATATATATATATAGATTCAGGTATTTCTAATCCCAGGCCCACAGCTCTATCCACTGTACCACCCTGAGGTAACTGAGGAAGAAAAAACAGAGTCAGCTAAAAAAGGCAATGTGTCTTCACAGTGACCTCTATGATATGCTATAATAATGATAATAAAAAGAATAATGTTTTTTAGAAGCCTGAGAGGAGTAACAAAGAGCTAATGATGAATTTAAAGGGCTGTTGTGAACCCTTAAGAACTGTCATAAAGTTTAAAAATAAAAATGGATTGAAACTTGTGAAAAGTACTAAAGGCTACAGAAAGGGCTGAGGATATTGTGTGTTTGTTTTGTGTTGAGCAAGGAAAAGAGAGGACAGTATAGTGCTAACTGATGATAGAGAGAGAAAAAAACTACTCTTAATTTTTTGTACCAATAAGAAGGTACATCTAAGGGTTAATAGCAGTGCACTTGTGACTAAAATGCCCATGAACCCTAAGGGTACTCCTTCAAGGAGAAGGGAAGAGAACATTTAGTTACTTAAAATGAATTCAAGTCTCTGTGCCTGATTTATTATATCCAGGATACATTTAAGAGTTTGCAACTGTGGTCATGTAGAACCATTTCTCATACTCTCTGAGAAATCAAGAAGAGCGTTAGAGGTGCCAGATGATGAGAGACATACAAATAGCTCACTCTCTAAAATGAAAAAGGAAAGGAGGGATGGGTATTTTGAAAACTATAAACAGATAGATTTGATCTTGATCTCTGGCAAAGTTCTAGACCTGATAATCAAAAAACTTATCCAAAGAAAATAGTAATTGGTAATTATTAAAATCACTTGGGTTCCTCAATCACAAGTTATGTCACGCTAGCCTTGCTTGATATGGTAAGTTTGGTGTGAGGTAATATAAAGTATAGTATATTGAGGATCCTTGGAATCAGGGAGACCTAGTCTGGTTCTTACACATGTTAGCTGTGTGACCTTGGTTAAGTCACTTCAGTTCTCAGTACCACAGGCTACTATAGAACACTATAAGTAATGGATTATTATTGTTTTAAATTGGTGGGATTTCACACTAAGATCTTCCACAGCTAATGAAATGACAGGGATGTACCAAAAATTAACAATAGCAAAAGGATCCTATAATGAGAATGATGTAAATTTAAGGCATTTTGGTTTTTACAAAGCTTTTGACCTATTCTATCATAGTTTTGTATACAAAGTAGAAAAGTATGGGCTGCATGTGATAGGAGTTGGGAGGATTTGTAGCTGATTGAACAGCTGCACTGAAATAGGATTGATAAATGAATCATTGTTGCCTTGAATAGCTCTCTCTTGTCGTGTGACATAGAGTTTTGGCCTTGGCCTTGTCCTGTTCATTTCTTCTATCAATAATTTAGAAGATAAAGCAAGCATACTTACTAAATCAGTCCATGACACAAAGCTGGTGGTGAAAGGGTATAGTGAATGTATTTGATGATAGGACTAAAAATGATCTCAATAGCCTTAAACTATAGGTAGAAACCAGCAAGATGAAATTTAATAGGGTATATCATGTAATTTTATATTTTTAAATGCAATGGAACTGCTTAGTCAAAGCAGGTCACATACAAACAAAAGCTATAGATTTCAGTTGAATACACATGTAGTGTTAGCCAACAATGTGCGTTGGTTAAAGAGAAAGCCGGTATGCCCTTAACTTTTATTAACAGAAATATAGTTTCTATGTAAAGGGAAATTGCATTACCCTTAATAATGTCTGCTCACACACCTGGAATATTGAGTTCAGTTCTGCATCTTGTACTTTTAGTAGGTCTCTTCAAGTTTGAGCACATTTAAGGGGAGCAGCTAAAATGGTGGAAAGTTTGGAAACCCTAGGATCAGAGAATCCATGACTTGTGAGGAACAGTTCATGTATGTTTAGTTTAGGCTTGTATTTAGAGGGCTATAGTAGCTGTCTTCAAATAGAGTTTCAATTTACTATGTGTGTCCCCAGACAGTAGAAGTAGGGCCAGAGTGGGAAATTATAGATGGACAGATTTAATTTCTATATTAAAAACAAAACAAAACAAAACAAAACACCTTCAAACAACTTAAAATTTGCCAAAACATGGAATTGGCTGTCTTATGTGGTAATGAGCTCTCTTTCACTGGAAGTATTCATACAGAATCTGGACAGCCATCTGTCAGGTATACTACTTGCCAGGGATGTTGTTGAGGGGTTCCTGCATTTATATGGGATATTAGAATAAATGACCACTAGGGTTCCTATCAATGCTAAGATTTTCAGTCAGTTTCAGATGCTTAACACAGAGTTATATTTGAAGGGAGAGGGAAAAACTCAGTGCTCTCTGAAGGGCCATTTTTCATCTCTGTGCATCCATGATTATTAGTACATTATGATGAAGAAAGATATAATATTTTCACTTTCTCTCTAAATTCCCTTCAATGTTATTAATTCACTTAATAAGAATTTATTAAGTGCCTACTATGTACCAGAGACGGGACTAAGTACTGGGAATACAAAAAGTGAAAAGAAATTATCCTTGATCTCAAGAAACTTATACTCTCTTGAGGGAATTCGCTCAATATATTCAATATACATAAAATATAAAAAATATATAAATTTTGTATATACAATATATGTAAATGTAATATATGTATATATAATAAGTATTACATATATATTTTGTATATATACAAAATAAAGACATAAATGTAAGATACATTTGTAGAGGATAGAATAAGTGTATCTAGACTGATTTCTAGTGGAGAGTACAGTGCTAGCAACTGAGGCAATCAAGACTGGCTTGCTGTAGGAGGTGGGATTTGAGGTAATCTTTGACAGAGGCAAGGGATTCTAGAGGTAGAGGAGTGGGTGCATTTCAGACCTGAATATGGTTTGTACAGAGGCACTGAGGAAAGAGATGAAATATTGTATAGAAGGATTATATATTTAGAGCTGGAAGGGCTCTGAGAATCCACTTAGTCTAACCTCGTCATTTAAAAGATGAGCCAATGGAAACTCATGGGGACAAATGAATTGTTCATATCACCATAGGTTGCAAGTGGTAGAGACATCATTTGAACCTAGGACGTCCTGGCTCCCAGTATAGTACTTTAACTGTTGCACCAGGCAACCAGGCTAGTTTGGCTAGAAAGTAGAATGTGTGAAGGAGAGCAACAGGCCTAGAGAGGTAGGCTGGACCTGGAGAGTGAAAAGCTTTAAAAGTGAAACAGAGGAGTTTGCATTTAATCTTAGAGAAAAGAGGGAGCCATTAGAGTTTCTTGAGATGGGGAGTGATGTGGTCAGTTAGGATCATTAATTTGTCAGAAAGCTAAATTAATAGGTTGAGGTGTTATCTTTCCCCATTTGAATACAAGTTCCTTGAGGGTGGGGATTATCTTATTTGCTTATATTAGCATCCTTAGTTTAGCACTGTGCTTGACACATAGTGAGCACTTAATAAATGCTGTCTCTGTCTGTTTCTCTTCCTCTCTCCCCTCTCTCCTCTATCTATCTATCTATCTATCTATCTATCTATCTATCTATCTATCTATCTATCTATGCATCCACTCTGTACCTGCTTTTGTATAGCAGGTCCACATCTTCAGCCGTGAACACAGCTTTTTACCTGACCTCAATCCTCTCCACTATTTTGCATGGGTCAGGCTTATTACAGTCTACTTAAGCCTGTGTCTACACGTGTAAAATGCATGTAAGAGTGGGAACATTACTCAAATAATGCCAAAGCCCACATGATGCCCCCTGAAAAAGCCAGACAATAGAGGTGATTTTGTTTGTGGTGGTGTTTTTCACTTGCATCATTTGCTTCAGTTCCCTATTTTGCCTTGCTTTTGTACTTGTAGCTCAGGAGTCAAGGCTCCAAAGAGGCAACGAACCCTCTTACATTGCTCATATGGCCAGTCATTTTCTGAGAATCCTGACATTATAAAATCACATTATGCTAGAGTCAGAAGAGTTCTTGGGATCATCTTGTCCAGTGCTCTCATTTTACAGACAAGGAAAATGAAACCCAAGGGGGTAAAGTAATTTACCCAATGTCACACAGAAGCAAGTAGTAAAAGCAGGATTCAAACTCAGTTTTTCTGATTTCTAATCCAGTGCTGGTTCTGAAATAGTTAGGCTCTGATGCATAGTGAGTACGTCAAAGAGTTAGTGTTTCCAATAAAATATTTCCATCCTTTATGACACTTTGTATTTGACCCATATGCACTCTGAATTCAGAGAAGTATGATTCAACAATTCCATTTTTAAGTTGTGACCATAGGGAAAACTTGAGGATGATTCAGAACTCCACGTTAGAAAACTCTAAAGCCAAATCCAGGGCACTGAACCACAAGGATTTCCCTATGATTTCTAATTGGTAGTTAGAGGCACAAGTTTGGGAATTGGAACAGGGCAAATCCTACAGTAAAAGTGGTCTCAGAAACTCCAGTGGGCAGAGGCCAAAGAAGGGATCCCTCTATGTTTTGTTAGCCTACTCTATGCCAGCAGCTAAAGGCTTCAGAACTCGTCCATATTGGTAAAGCTGTTTCCTGCACTTTCCTTATTGATCTAGAGGAGCTGGCATAGAAGTGCATTTCCAAATGAAAGGAGAGGCAGAACTGACATTCTTAAAAGTTCCAGATAGTTTCTGCTTTACTACATTCTGTACTTTTTTCTCCCTGCCCTAAGTCATTTGAATGTGAACTTCAATGAGAACAAAGCAAGGGGGAGAATCAATAATTAAGCATGTTCTCATTATGGCCACCATGATGAGAAATCCATTTATTTTCCTCTTCATGATTATTATTTAACATTTCTCCAATACTTGCTGGTCAGGTCTCCACAGCCAAATGAAAATGGAACAAAGCAAAAAGCCGCATCAGACCCATAAGGAAAATTTTACTGACTGCTAGGGGCCAAACCCCAGGGCAGAGTGGCTGACTACATATTGGAAGACGTGATTTTCCTTTCCCATCTGTTTGGTGTAGAATTGTGTGAAATGTCACACTACAGCCAGGGTGGGGATCTGGGGACAAATTACAGCCAATCCCTGAATTAACCAGGCTGAGGACAGAAATTCTTCCCCTATTTACTTCAGCCTGGATTGTTCATCGGCAGCTTCCCACTTAGGTTTTTGTTCTAGTTTTTTTATTTTTGGACTGGACAGGAGATGTCAACAGTGTGGAGTTCTCCTGATGTGGAAGTTATCTCTGCCAATGCAGCTTAGCAAATCATCTGTAAAATATAGTCTTAGAGAGCTGCTGGGCACACTGGCAGATTATATTGCTTGCCCAGGGTCACACAGTTAGTATGAAATCAGAGGCAGGTCTTGAATCCAGATCTTCCTGACTATAAGGTTAGCCCATTATCCACTACATCAGATAGCCTCTTAATAATTAAGTTCTTTCCTGTGGATGTATGGAACATGTTTTTTCTGTTCAGTTGCATGATTTTTTTGTGATCCCATTTAGCATTTTTTTTTGGCAAAGATACTGGAATGGTTTGCCATTTACTTCTCTAGTCCATTTTACAAATGAGAAAACTGAGGCAAGCCAGGTTAAGTGACTTGCCCAGGGTCACACAACTAGTGTCTGAGGTCAGACTTGAACTCAGGAAGATGAGTCTTCCTGACTCCAGGCATGGCACTCTATCCACTGTACCGCCTAGCTCCCCTGTGTAGGATATCTCCCCAGATATCTGTATTTAGACTAAGTCAGATGAAATCTGTTAAACTAGAATGACTTGGACGGCTACTTGAAAGTCATGGTTTTTGTATCAAATAGTGGCCTCCTCCAGTGTGGAGGAGGAAGGGGAGGAGCATGGAGGGAGGAGAGAGACAGTTTGAAACTTAAAATATAACAAAAAAATAAAATAAATTTTAAAAAGAA
This sequence comes from Phascolarctos cinereus, assembly GCF_003287225.1. NCBI lineage: Eukaryota > Metazoa > Chordata > Mammalia > Diprotodontia > Phascolarctidae > Phascolarctos > Phascolarctos cinereus. The sequence goes on along the minus strand of NW_027556098.1, from coordinate 273,616,481 downwards.
AATAAAGGTATTATCTTCTACATGTTTAGGTAGATGATAGTTAAGATGGCCTCTGAGGTCCTTTCCTCCTCCGAAAGTTTTCATGACCCCATAAGGATATTGGGTTCAGATTTTGGCTCTTACTAGGTTTTACTTTCCAGGATTTCCTGGATTGATTCCATTGGTAGGTTTAGAATCAGTGCCAAACTGGAAGCCAATGGGGAAATGGCCGTCAAGACTGGTTTGGTCCTAGCACACTGCCTACATCTTTCCATATGTTCATCACACTACCCTTAAGATATATCACACCAATATAAACAGAAATCATAATTTCTGACATCCACTAGGTTCCTTATTTCTTCACATTAACTCCCTAAGGAATCAATGTTTCCAGTCTTCTTGGATGGCTCTAGTCCTTTAGTCTCACTGGTAAGCCTTAGGGAATGTCAGATTAGAGGAAAGGGTGAGTTTTTTTTTTTTAATGCCTACATGGGTGAGGAGATAAGCTATGAGCTCACCCCTTTCTTATCAGTGTTAAGTGGTCCCAAGCTGATTACATTACATACTGTACAGGGAAATGAATCATGGCTGGAGACAGGCTCTGCATGTAATATTTCTCTTTAATACTCTTCACTAGAACGCTCCACAGGCTCTGAATCATGGAGACTGTTCCGGAAGGAATCTTCCACACTCCTCTCACCTGATCATAGGCTGCAGTTTTGAAAGGTCTCCACTAGATGGCCAAATGTGGCTTGTCAAGCACAAATGAAGTGTAACTATTCTTAGTAATGCTGTCTTTATGTTCAGGCATACAGCAGATATTTAGTAACCCCCTCCTACCACTATTCAGCTGTGCTAGGTACCATCCAATATAATAGAAGACTGAGCCATGATTCTTGTTTAGAAGAAGGAGCTCACTATCTTGCTTGAGATACAATCAATCAACAATATTTGTGGAGAGTCTACTATGTGCCTAGCATTAAGTTTCTTCTATGGGGCACAAATGTTCATCTCTTCATGTCATAAAATGGCTCTCTTTAAAGTCTATTTGTCTGTGCATATGTGAAAATAAAAAGGGTGAGATCTAGAGAAAACTAGAAATGGGCAAATCTTTTCCCTTCATCCTTTCTCCTCTACAGAGAAATCTCATATGGTACTAAGTATTCTCATGCTTTCTTACCCTTTTGACTCTCAGTCAAAGCAAGAAAGGGTCTGCTATTGTTCATTCCCAGGTAAATAAACTTGAGTACTTATGCTGCCACTCCCAGTCTTATTTGCAATTTAAGCTTTTCTCTAAATACCAAGTAAAAGGATTTGTTCCAGGTAAAGGAATTTCAAAGCATCAGTGAACAGGTGATGGGGGGGGGGAAGGAGGATTTTGTTCACAGAATATCTTTCTTTTACCCTAGAAACTATGCCATAACTACTCAGCGTGATTATATGTGGGATTTGTAATCAAAGAATTTGGATTAAAATCTAGCCTCTAACACTTGATATTTGTAGAGGTCTTGGGCAAATAATTTAACCTCTTTAGGTCTCACTTTCCTCATCTGTAAAATGAAAGGTTTGGACAAGATGACACTTAAGGTCCTGGGATCAAAGATCTAGAATGGAAAGGGACCTTGAAGGCATTGTAGTCCAATTCTCCTCATGTTACTGACAAGAAAATGGAGACTCAAAGAGTGTAAGTGATTTGATGGAATTTGAACCCAGAACTTCTGCCTACAAAGCCAGTGTAATTTCTATGATAGGATACTTTTCTCTTTGGGCTCCAAATCTATTACCCAGCTTATGAGGCCAGTCTGGAAGATAAACCAGTCTAGTCATTTAAGGATTTCTGTGACAGGGCTGATCAAATGTTTCTCCTTCTAGTTTACTGGGCAGATAGAGCAAGGGCCTTTGCCTTTTAATGTGCAGCAGTGTGAGATAATAGTCCCAAATGATTTATTTGGCCAGCCTCAAACAGAGAAGGATTCTTTGATTGTACTAGGTGGGGCCCTAGGACAGGGACCAGACTATATATCCAATAAGTAGGCAACTGGAAATTGCTGGGCTTGGATGGATGATTGGTTGTGTAGTTACTTTGAAGTTATAATAACAATAATAGGTAATATTTACATAGAACTTTGAAGTTTATCAAAGCATCTTACATATCTCATTTGAACCTCACAATAACCTTGTGAGGTTCATGCCATTATTATCTTCATTTTACAGATGATAAAATGGAGGCTGGAAGAAGGTATGGGACTAGCTCAGCATCCCTTAGCTAGTAAATTTCTGAGGCAGGATTCAAACATAAACCTTTCTGTGTCTGAATTCAACATTGTATTCATTATGCCTAAGTTAAGGGTGGGGTGGATTCACCTGCAGGCTTCTGCCTTATCATTAACATCTATGGGTGTAGGACAGCCAACAGCTAGCAGATTGTATAAAACAGATTGCAAAGTAGGCAGCCCCTAGTATTGAATCAGAGGTCACCAATGTGGCTCTCACTCTCATAATTCCTGGTGATCTTTTGACTTTTGGGACTCTGCCTGCCTGGACTTTTCTCTTCTTTCCTGCTTCCATTATCCACTGTGGACCTGAGTCATTGACTTGTTAGACCTTTGAGAACTGATCAGAATCCTCAAATGAATTCTGGAGAAGTAATAGATGGAGATGTTAAACAAGCATGTGGTTGCTTAAGTATAGCTTTGACTTGATGATTTCTGAGATCCTTTACAAAACTGAGCTTCTGTGAGTCTTCCTGATACGGTACTTCTGAATCAAAGAGCCTTTATTATGTCTTCTTTCAATACCATTATGATTTCTTCATGTTGTGACAAAAGCGCAGATTAGGAGGATATTTGCATGGCATAGTTCTAGGTAGAGTGGAGGTGTAGAAAATTAGTATAAAACATGGTTCCAGCCCTCAAGAGCTTACAATCTAGCTGGAGAGGTCAAAATTATCCACATGAAATAACCAAAGAACATTATGTTACATGATTTGGAAGCAAAGATGTTCAAGGTCCCTTCCAACACTGAGCTTTTATATAATCAAGAAGTCAAATGTATACATATGTATGAATACACATACATATGCATATATACTTATGTGCCTATACACACACAGACATGTGCATATGTACACACAGACATATACATGTGTATATATATAAATGTATATATATATAATACATAGTAAGTAGTATAAATGCTAATTGATTATTCCAGTCCACAATTTTCTATAGTATGTAGAATCAATAATCATAACAGTAGCTGCCATTTATATACACACACACACACACACATATATATATATATATATATATATATATATATACATATATATATATATACACATACATACATACATATGCACAATAGATACACTTGTAGCTAGGTGGCACAGTAATTAGAGTTTTGGATTTGGAGTCTGGAAAACCTGAGTTTAAATCTTGACGCTTATCAGCAGTGTGTCCTTGGGCACTTAACCTCTCTGTCTCAGTTTCTTCATCTGTAAAATAGGTATGATAACAGCACCTACCTCCCAGGGTTGTTATGAGGATCAAATGAGATAATATTTGTAAAGGGCTTTGCAAAATAATGTAAACAAAATCATGAATTAAATCCTAGTATCATTATGTTACGTTACATATTAGTATACAGTACACATTATTGTATAGTACACATATTATAGAATTGGTCTTCATTGCAGGATCAAATGAGATGACATTTATAAATGCCTTGTAAAATAGTGTGAATGAAAGCATTATTTAAATATTATTGTTATTATTATTATATGGTCAGATTGTACTACTATCAAACTGATTTTCATTTGAGGGTAAAGTGAAATGATATTTGTAAAGTGTTTTGTAAAATGGCTCAAACAAAAATACTATTTAAATGCTTATTATTAGTAGTAGTATTAATATTAGGGCAGTTAGGTGGTTCAGTGGATTGAGTGCTGGGCCTGAAGTCAGGAAGACTCATCTTCACTAGTTCAAATCTTGCCTCAGTTACTTAATAGCTGTGCGACCCTGGGCAAATCACTTCACCCTGTTTGCCTCAGTTTCCTCATCTCTAAAATGAGCTGGAGAAGGAAATGGCAAAGAAGTTCAATATCTTTGCCAAGAAAACCCCAAATGGGGTCATGAACAGTCAGACAATTGATATAACTGAATAACAACAACAATAATAACTGTTATTAGTAACAATAATCTTATTAGATTGTACAGACCATATATACCACAGAACAGTATGGACTGGAAGAGTCAAACAATTAACTAGCATTTATGAAGTCCTTACTATGTTCAAGTCACTATTTGTTCTGGAGAACAAAGACAAGTATATATATTTTCCATTCTCTAGGAGCTTATAACCTATGATAGCAAGCAACAGGTACATATATAAATATTTAGTAATATCTAGAATTTATGGAAAGCTTTAAGGTTTGTAAGACTCTTTACATCATAAGATCCTCACAACAGCCTTGTGAGGTAAGTGCAATTGTTAGCTTCATTTTACAGATGTGGAAACTCAGGCTGAAGGAGGTTAAGTGACTTGCCCAGGATCATACAGCTAGTAAGTGTCTGAGGTCAGATTTGAACTCAGGTCTTCCTGGCTCCAAGTTCAGTACTCTGCATGGTGCCACTTAGCTGCCTGTCTATTTACAGAATAAATACACAAATATACATATATGCATATATGCTTGTATATATACATATACAGACATTATACCACACATATAAATATATATATATGTATATATATGTATATATATATATAAATATACATATAATGTGTGTATATATATATACACAGACACATACACACACATATATATATACGTATAATATTACATATATAAATTACCTGGTATGTAACAGGTTATATATACATACCTTAGCATTTATATGTATAGGTGGTATATGTCTGTATATATGTGTTTATATGCATGCATGCATGAATGCATGTTGTATATATACTCACCAGGTAAATCATTAAGAGTCAGGAGGATCAGCTAAAGACCATGTAGCAGGAGTCACTTGGGCTCAGCCTTGATTCTAAGGATTCTAAGTATTTGGATGAAGAAGAAATTCCTTCCAGGAAAGGGGGAAAGACCAGCATTGGAGATTTGCAAAAACAGAGAGATAAGATGTAGAAGGTTTTGTGTGAAGAATTGCAGAAACATTAGCTTGTCTGCACCATAGGTTGCATGAGGAGGTGTAACATAGAGTAAGCCTAAAAGGGTTGTCTGGAGTTGGACTATGAAGGGCTTTCAATTCCGAATATAAGAATTTGCATTTGATCTTATTGAGCAAGGCGGTGACATGAAGTCAATATATATTCAATCACTATTTATTAAGTGCCTACTGTGCATTAGGTACTGTGTTAAGCAACATGATCAGACCTATCCTTTAGGGATATCACTTTGCGGACTGTGTGGGGATGGATTAGAGAAGGGAAAGGTGAGAGAAGAAGATCATGTATGGTTGAGTTGCAACTAGATGTGGGCCTGGAAGCATGATTAAAATTCAGATAAGCATTTCCAGAAGTGGGAGTGGCAGGGTGTTAGAGAAAGACAGAATGACTAGAGAAGTCAGAGGCACACAGTAGGCTGAAGAAATTTCCATGATGCCAAGCTGCTACCCGGCATTTCCAGGAGAAATGCTTGCCCTTTTCCTCTTTTCACCCCTAAAAAGTACATAAAATATAGCCTACCTCCAGGCCACCAGAAAGAAGGTATAATTTTCTGCTGAGGCAGTCCCACCCACCATGCTGTAAACTTGGAAAATGTCTCAACTTGCAAAGTGCACTGGGAAAGCAGCTGCAATTTGTTCTCATTTAAGGAGTTCAGTTAAATGAGTTGGAGCCCCAAGTCTGGCTTGCAGTTTCTTAAATTGGTGGCAATGGGTCAGGAAAAGACCATATTGCTGCAAATGCTCTAAAAACATCCATATGTTATTTTGTGCACTCAATAAAAACCAAACAACAGCTAAACTGCAGACCGGATCAGGTTTCCCCAACCAGCCGATTGTGATTGACTGGCCAATCATCAGGCCTGACCTCCTAGGAAAGAGGGCAACAGCTGTCCACTGCATCCTCCTCTGTGGCTCCTGGGCATTTTCAGTGAGAGGATGGATGGGTCCCTAACCCTCCCAACTTCTTTCAACTTCAGAAACTTACCATAAGCAAAGTATTACCCCTGGTGATCTCAGATCCCTGGGAACATAAAACAGCTACTTCCCACAAAGAGCTCAAATACTCAATGGTGCAATATCAACATACTACTCTAAGAACAATAGCCCTCTCTACAGTTCTGTCTCTAACATCATTCCAGGTTCTCATATGTAAAATTAGTAAATTGTAATAAATTATTTATAACATCCCCTTTGGCTTTAAAGGTTATGTATGTATTCCAGACAGTTACATATACTCATTGATGATTCCATTTTTTGCCCATGCTACCACCTTCCTGGAGACTACAAATATACTGAGCATGAAATACTTAAGTAGCATTCCAATCTAATGTCTAGGCAATCAACTCTTTCTGTCTTTGCTGGGAGAAAGTCTTTGCAAAACTCAACCTTGCTCATGCTTATCAATAACAGGTCATGGACGGGCAACTGCAATATCATTCATCACTACTGAGTAAGGAGGCCTGTACTTACTGCTCAAATTTATATAGGGCTTATTGTGTGCAACACATAGATTACCTCATTTACTTTGATTGGCACTTCCAAGTTAAACACCCATAGTTTGAAATTCCTGTCACCTTTTAAACTGTCTAATGCTTCAATGAAATGGAATTCTAAGAACCCAGATGAGATTCTTTTTTCAAGGATGCCATGATCATGGGAGCAACAGTAAATGAAATTGCAAAAACCTTTAGAAAGTTCTACATAAAAAAGACTCCCCCCCAAAAAAAAAACCTAGGTAAATGGAACAAGACGATGATAAAATTAGGATGTCTAGTGTTACTTTCTCAGGGTATGGTGTCAATGCTCCTGGAGTTCACCCTAACCCCCAGTAGAATGTGGGCTTCTGGAGAACAAGTACCATTTCACTTTTGTCTGTGTCTCCAGTGTCAGGCACGTAATAGATAATAAATAAATAATAAATGTGGCTGAATAGATGAGTGGTACACAGAACATATAGCATTCCTATTGCAAGAACAAAGTAAGAGCTTCAAGCATTCATGGGGTTCCTCAATGTCTGTCATGCTGAGCTTCTTCATTGCTTCCTAGACCAAAAAAAAAAAAAAAGGCATTCTGAGCCAGTGGTTTTACTTTCCTAAGAACACTTTCCCAGATGTCAAGCAGTTATTGACTTTGACTTTTGTATCCATACTAGCATGCCACACAAGCCACTTCTTCTTTTTGCACATATTACCAAGGCACCGACTACTTACTACTACAAAGTATTATTTGCAGGTTGGAAGTCTGCACATGTGGAGAAAGCAATCTTTGGTACTGCAGGAATCAAAATGCCAAGTTTTGCAACTACTTCTAAGTATCTGTGCCTTTTTGGTCTAAATCAAATGAGATAATATATGTAGCAAAATATTTTGCAAACTTTAATCATTATCTAGATGTTAGTTTTGATGATTTCCATGGGGCAGAAGCCTCTTATGGGACTCACTTCTAATGAAAAATGCTGAAAGCTTGGATCGTGTTACCATATGTGCAAGCAATGTTTGGCTGGGTGCAAGGTATTTGTCTACAGCAGTGGAAGAATATTATCAAATGTAGAGTCCATTAGACATCTGCCACCCCATATCCAATAGTATGTTGGGTCACTTCTACTGGTAATTTTAGAAGACCATGGTATGTTTCTACCAGCTGATCAAAATGTGTAATTAACTATGCAGGAAAAGAGAGTGTAGATGGCCACATGAATTCAAGTCATAGGCATAAGGTGTCTGCCCCCAAAAGGCTGACTTCTCCAAGGTAATTGTATTATTCTGGGAAATTTTGTTGTTGAGTTGTTTCAGTCATGACCCTGTTTGGGATTTTCTTGCCAAAGATACTAGAGTGGTTTACCATTTCCTTTTCCAGCTTACTTTACATATGAAGAAATTGAGGCAAACAGAATTAAGTGACTTGCCCAGAGTCACACAGCTAGTAAGTGTCTGAAGCCATATTTGAACTCATGAAGATGAGTCTTTCTGACTTTAAGCCCAGCATTCTATCCACTAAGCCGCCTAGCTGCCCCCATTCTAGGCAGTAGCATCATATTATCTTGGTCATATTAGATGTAGCAATCATGCACTTTCTCAGAGGAAAACAATGATGACCTTGATTAGAAGCTGTAGATAGTAGTTTGAAATTGATTTTAGTAGGTGAATGATTGTAACAGAGGTAAGGTCTTGCCAGGCTACTTGGTGTAACCTGCCAGAAGTTTGACTTTACCATGGGAAGAAATGGCACATTTTGATCAAGAAGACATTGCTTTTGCAAAATCTGTATGTTTTTTATTGTGGTAGGATCCTCTATGTAGCCCAAAGTGGTATTTGTTCTATCTCAACCCTTTGTTGTAGCAATTTCAACATGTACCTAGTTACTTCTGCTGCACATATTGGCAGAAACTTTCAAGTTTCACAATGGGTTTGCATTTATTTCAATTGATTGTTTGTTTCAAGGTAGGCAGGTTGTTTAGTGGCTAGAGTCAGGAAGACCTGAAATTCCAATCTGGCCTTGGATATTTCCTACCTGTGTGGCAAGTTACTTAACTTTTGTCAGCCTCAGTTTCATCATCTATAAAATGGCAATAAAAATATACCTCCCTCAAAGGTTGTCGTGAGGAACAAATGAAATAATGTTGAGTACTTTGCAAACTTTAAAGTGCTATGTAAATGCTGTTTACATTGAATTTAAAGCATCTCTGTACGGGATCTTTTTATGACATGGTGTCATTATGTCTCATCATCCTTAATCAAATAGCCAGCCAAAAAAGTCGGTACATTTTATTGAAGATTCCCTGAAGTGAAATTTTGGAGGATATTGTCCAGCAAAAATTATAATTTTTTTCATTGTTCAATTTGTTACATATTCAAGAAACAGGATTCAGTCTAACTGAATTACTAATAAGGCTAAAAGATCTTAAGACTTATTTGACAGTCCCCATCCAAATTTATGAAAAAGACTCACAAGATAAAAAAGAGCATATTCTGTTCAGTCTGCTCCCTCCATCATTTTTACCCTTTTTCAGACTTTGCTTGGAACTATTGGAGCTGCAACAAAGCACTTGCTGCCAATGTAGTTAAGGACAGGAGGCCTTTGTCATACAAGATCCACAGGCCTATGTCAGATTGCCATGTAGACCAACTGTTAAAGTGTTATTCTAAAGGTGACTTGATAGTGGGAGAACCACCAGAAACCACTTCTTCTTGACTACTTGGCATGAATCTTTCCCCTAGATCTCTTAATGGAGAATTGAACAAAGACACTAGAATTCATTTAGTTCAGTTCAGATGAATTCCACTCAATAAATATGCAATAAGTACAATTTGTACAAAGCACTGTAGGAAATAGGAAATTAGATAAGGCATAATTGCTGTCCCTATTGAATTTTTTGTAGAGAAATAACTTGGTTTTTCTTCATCATCTGGCATAACACAAAGTCTGTCCGAAAGGATACATAACACCTTACTGGTTAAAAGGTTGTCAGTTCAGTGGAAAAAGGAAAATCTGCATTGATGGGAGGGGCTATTATGGGTCCTTATTGTGATATTATTCCCTTTGATTTCCTGGGTGTTTTGTATGTAACTGAAGTCAGATATCACAAATTCTGATTTTATGCAAACTGGGTTAAATCTCAGGGTTTCCTCCAAAAATCTCATCTCTTGCTCACTTTGCCACTACCTACAGCTTTATGCTGGGTCATCAGAAAGAACATAAGTTGTGCTCAGGTCTACACAGATATGAGTAAAAGAGCACCAGCTGCCTCGTAAGCTCTCAAGGTAACAAAACACATTAGCTTAGAAGAGCCTTTATTTCACCTCTCAGAAAAGGAAAAACAAATAAAAAACTCAAAATAGTCCTCTGCATTCAAAACAGTGTTCTTTTTCCCAGCAACCCACACCTTCACACCAGTGGACCTATATAAGTGTCTAGCCCTGCCTAAGGGTTGGGATTCTCTGGGAGGGCCATAAACTTAGGTTTGCTAAAAGGCAACCCTTTGACATTCTGGTAAATTCCACTTTCCTGGTGTCCATTTTAGGGACATATAAGGCTCTCAATCTTATGTTACTAATCTGTGGGCTGGAGCTTGCCCAAGAAAGAAAGTAATCTTGAGGATCCTAGAAAGGTCCCCTTCTTTCCATTGGAACTACACTGTGTATCTAACATATGGGAGGTGGTGAAATCCAGGCTTTCATTCCTCTGTGTCATGCCTCAGTTCCTTGCTATTCCTCCAGCTCTGGTTACATTCTTAGCCTTCCGTACTCCAAGAAGCAAGTGCTACCTAGGCTGTCTCCTTTTCCCCTCTGTAATTCTGGGCCCCTGAACTCTCCAGGAAATCAGCTTTTTTTTTTCCCCCTGGGGAATCCCTTCACCTCTATCTAGTAGTCTGGGTCATATGGCTCTATCATTCAATAATTTTTCAGTCACGTCCAACTCTTTGTGACCCTATTTTGGGTTTTCTTAGCAGAGATACTGGAGTAGTTTGCCATTCCTTCCTCAGGTCAATTTACAGATGAGGAAATTGAGGCAAACAGGGTTAAGTGACTTGCCTAGGGTCATACAACTAGTAAGTTTGTAAGGCCAGATTTGAACTCAGGAAGATGAGTCTTCCTGACTTTCATCCTGCAACTCTATTCACTGAACCACCTAGCTGCTCTATCATATCAAGGCCAATCTGGTTGAAAGGCATTGCTACTTCCTATCACTGACAATTCAGGATAGCTATGGTTGAGGGAATATGCAATTAGAACAACCATTTGCCCCTGCCTGCCCAAGATTGTCATTAGTTGCTCCTCTCCACCTCCCACACAGACACAAGTCAAGTCATATCTCTGCTTTGATATTCTCCTAGATTTTTCTGAGGAATCTCCCTCTTAAAGGTCCATTACAAAAAAGGAATTGTTCCTGACAAGAGGATTGAACCAAACTGATGGTGAGACTTAATCACTCACCCTCAATGAGGTGTGAGTCAGGTGATTAGTATGTAGGACCAGAAGATGTCACCAGGCTTCTCATGAGGGGCAAATGGTCATCTACAGGAAATTCCTTTTAAAGTTCCAAAGGCTCCCCCTTTCCCTCCAGGGCCTCATTGCAGAGACTACCTCTTCATGTACCTTTTTGCATTTCCATCATTGAATGCTCCAATGGTTTTTCAGTTATATTTGTAACAATCAAGTTCTGCTAAATGGAAGGCTTGTACTTTGCTTATCTGTTGAAGGTATTGACACAACACTGAGTTTCCATGGTTATGTGACTCAGATGTGTGTTAAGATGTACTTTCAGTCAGCTTACAGAAAGCTGATGCCCAGCCATGTGGTGGGTGCTCAAGTACTTGGGGTAGGGGTGGGGGTGGGAGAAATGAGCTAAGAGGTGACTTAGTCAAATCAAGTTCCAATCTGGGCAGCTCTGGACCCTGTAGGGCTTCACAGCATCCAGCCAGAAGGACATCTCATCGCGTTCTAGCTAGCTTCAAAGGGAAGGAAACAAGTCATTGTTCTGGCTGTGGCAGGATTGGAAATGTGGAGCACAAGGGATATGGACAACAATCTGACATTTATTCTGTCACTTTTTAAATTTAGATTTTGTATACATCTTAAAATGCCAAAACACTAAGTTCATTCAGTCAGAATTTCAATCAATCATGTTTAGTCTACCCTGTGATAAATAGCCTGACTGGCTGATTTTTTTTTTTAATTCTGTTGACTGATGGGGGGACACAATGGGAATTCTTGATGGCTTAATAGTTTAATTTTCTAGTACGGTTTATGAACATTGACAAAATCTCTACTTCTACTTTATTATTCTAGTAGCTTACAATTTGTTTACAAAGCTCCTTCTGACCTTGTTAAAAGACCATGCCCCATTTCCATAAAATACATTTTAAAACATATAACCACTCTTTAACAACTGTATTTTATTTACACTTCATAACTCCAGATAAACTAGACATGACCCTATGTACATTGGATCATTTAGAGAATTTCAAATGGCTTAACTCACTAAGGGATCATAGAACTTTAGAGTTAGAAAAGAACCATCAATTTCAGCCTATAAATAAATAAACAATCCTATCTGCAACATACCTGGCAAATACCTATAATAGTTTTTGGAGCAGCAAGTTTCAGTTTAGGAGTAATTGACCAATCAGAGGGCAGAAGGTCATAGGGGTCTTCTAGGGTGAGAAGGCTACCAGGATATAGCGATATTACTGGGTAAGGATGTTGCTGAAATGAGGGCAAAAGCATCTACATTATCATTTTTTGGACAGGACATGTTAATCAATAGCCTTATGACTATACTCACCATCCTTATGACTTCTCAGTCCAAAGCACTCCTCCCTTTGCTACCACTCACCTCTAAAGCTGAATTTCCTGAATAGAATGTAAAGTCCCTGAGGAGAGAGAGACTGTCTTTATATATTTCTATGCCCACACACAGAAACTGGCACATAGTAATGCTTTAATTTTTAAAAAATTCTTCATTCACTCACATGTAACTTTTGACTGAAAACATCTAACGAGGCAAGATCCACTGATTCCCAAGGCAGGTGAGAGGCAGCATGGCATAGCTGAGAGGGAGCCCATTTTCAAGTCAGAAAGATCAAGATTCAAGTCTTGTTTCTGATACATTCTGTGACCTTGGGCAAATCTTGTATGTCCTGGTGCTATAGGCAATTCTCTAAGATTGTAAGTTCCTTATCAGTGGGGATTGTTTCGTTTATTTTATTTAGAGCCTCTGTGTTTATGCCTAGGACGATGCCTACTATATAGTAGACACTTAACAAATTCTTGTTGATTGGTTGAATTGATCTATTGATAAATTGCAGAGAAATGTCAAGGTTTAAGTGAATTGAGGGAGATTCCTCACCCAAGAATTCCCAAAGCAATGAAATGGTGGGTCCAGACCTTATCCTCCTATTTATTAGAAGGGTTTTTTTTTAAATTTTCTAGCATCAAATCTAAATTTGCATTTTTGCATTTTGCCTCACTCTTACCCTACCCGACCCTGCCCCCCCTCCCATCCCACCACCCCATTCTTCTAGTTCTGCCTTCTGGGGCCAAATATAGTAAGTTTCAACAGGACAACCAGTTCTGTGTTGCTTGGAAACAAAGTCAATTTGACCGAATGGCTTTTTCACACCGCTTGACAAATTCAATTCAACCCAAGAAACATTTATTTGGCACCTTCTATTTGCAAAGGCCCAGGATCTAAGGTAGCATTGGCTGTTTGGTGTGAACCTTGGAAGGGAGGGCAGTTTCGCTTACTCATCCTATTCTCATCCTCCTGTGATGATACTTAAATTCTTTAGTATATAGGAACATAGATTTAGAGCTGGAAAGGACTTCTTTTTAAACTAAGGTGTGGTGACTCCAAGTAGAGCTTGGTTTGCAGAACAATGCAACATTCTCCACTGACATTGCTTGCTTGCAAACTAGCAGTCTTGGATCCTTTGTTACAAGGAACTCAAAAGGAAATGAGTATTCCCTGTTTTGAAGATGATATAGTGAGCTAAACTTAGCACAGGACCCCTCTCTGTATCCTCCTCTCTCCACTCCTCCCCGCCTGGTTACCTGACAGCAATTTATTATACAGAACTCCTGAGGGTAACAAAAACTGAATATTCTGGAGGGGAGGGGCTAAGAATTTTCTTCTTTCTAGGACATCCAGGGGACAGGACCTACATGTGTGAGGAGGGCAGAGAAGCCATCCATCTAGATATCTCAGGTCAAGTATAATGAGCCAGGAGGCAAAAACAAGGTCATGATTTCCTTGTTCTTGAAACACATGGCTTGAGCGGATGGGAAGTCAACAGGGAGGAGTAGTGGCAGGTAAGTGCCAGATGATGTTTACTCAGGTCTGGAAACTTCCTGGCATCAGCATTGCTTTGGAGGAGACTGAGAATGTGGCTGGACATGTGATGATTCCTAAGCTTATTCAGCAGATTGAGGGAGTGCAATGTAAAGAAATGAGAAAGGGGTCTACCTTGACTTTCCATCATCTAATTGTCTCAAAAATCCTGTGTCTATAAAACTTGAGTCTTACCTCTGAACTTTAAAGTTCAGTTCAAACAACATTTCTATTTAAAATAGTTATGTTGTATTTAAGCATAATTTAAAATATATTTAAAAGTGTATGAATTTTAAAGTATGTTTGAAAATATAAAACCAGGACAAGAAATGTGATTACTTTAAAAGAATAGAAACAGCTTTGTAAATGAGTTAAACAGCCTTATAGAGTAATTTTCCTACCTGAGGCAGCAAGTGCTGGGACTGGAGTCAGGAAGACACTGGTTTAAATCTAGTTGTGTGATGCTGGGCAAGTCACTTAAACTTCTGTCTACCTCAGTTTCTTCAACTGCAAAATGGTGATTGTAATGGCATTTTCCTCTCCGGGTTGTTGTGAAGATTACATGAAATATTTATTAAGTGCTTAGCATAGTACTTGGCATACAGTGAGCACTTAAAAATGCTTATTTCTTCCTTCTACTCAGCTACAGTTCTTTGGACTTCATATGCTTTCCCCCCCCCCACCCAGCTTCCTTTTGTATATTGTCTTCCTTCATTAGATTATAAGCTCCTTGAGGGCAGGGACTGTCTTTCATTTTCATATATGTATCCCTAGTGCTTAGCACTGTGTCTGGCACAAAGTAGGTACTTAATTAATGTATACTGAATGACTGATTTTTAAGCAAGGTGGGGAAGCTACAACATTTAAGGATAAATGTGTAAGCTTCATGAGGGTAGAGAATCTGTCTTAATCTTTTTTGGGAGTACCTAGCTCACAGGATCCATTCAGTAAATATTTCCTGAATGAATCAAAAATATATAGTATGTATAAAAGTTTATAGCTCAAATATTGGCTTCAAGGCAGGAGGCTGGAGATGAAATGTAGTCAGAAGAAGGAAAACCTGATGTTTAAAAAAGCACATCTATGGGAAAATCAATCTAGGAAATAAATGCTGGTTATGTATAAATCTTTTGATTTCTTTCTTTCAAATCACATGGGAAGGAAAAATAGGAAACAAAGGAAATTCCAACTCTTGGGAATTGCTTCAGAAGATAAATGAAAGACTGGTTGTCATAAAGAAAGAGACTGTACTAGGTAGCCAAACACACCAACAAAACAGAATTTTAAAGATTCTTCCTTAAAAGTCAAAGGGAAAAGGAAAAAATGAATCATAATTGTTAAACTTTAGTAAGAATGATACTAAATTGTACCCATGTGTTTGCATTTCTCAGACTTCTGCATTTACATTGATGTATTTGAGAGATAGTGTTGCAAACTGAATACAGAGCTGGTTCTGGAATAAGAAAAATCTGACTTCAACTTCTGCCTCAGATATGTACTGGCTGTATGACCCAGTACAAGTCACTTAACTTCTCAGTGATCTAGGTTACAAGTTTTAGAAAAGTCTACCAACCTGCACTGGTAAAGTGGGAGTTTCCTCATCTAAGAATTCTCTAAATCATTGAAATCACAAGTCCAGTTTTTAGTCTTTTTAAGTTATTAGATACTTTGGCAGGTCTGTGATCTCACTCATGTGTTTTCCTTTCATTTGTGAAAATTTTCACAGCTTCCCATTCTTTGTATTTCTGGCCCGTGTGTTTCCATAAGCCCATAGGTGAAATTAAACCTAACACAGTAGTAGCCCTCACTTGGTTCTTGGCACTTGCAAAATGCTTGGGCTCTTTTTCTTCCATCATTCATTGCTGTTATATCAGCTCATTTCTTTTTCATTGATGATATCTATTAAGTCAATACTCCTCCACAAGCAATCATAAGTAATATATTGCAGCCCACACATATCCACCATATGATTTTCCATTGCCATTTGGCAATTAATGTATTATTTTAGAAGCATATTCTCATATTAACATTAATAATCATTCTATTTTCTTGCTTTAAAAATGAAATTTTAAAATTAGAATACTAAGACCTATGACCTCCAAGGAGAGAGAGAAATGGAGAAGAAAGTAAATATGTTCAGGGCTTTGCATTATTCATTTCATTCCAAACATGGGATGAGGAGTCCAAATACGTGGCTTTGAGTTCATCAGTGATCATGCCTAAGCTGAGCTTTGATAGAAACTAAAGATGAAGAGATGTGGAGGTGAGGATGGAGTACATTCCAGGGGCAAGACTGTTGCATGGAGACAGGCCAAGTTCAGGGAACAGCTAGGTGGCCACTTTGGCTATAAAGGAAAGTTCGTAAAAGGGAATGATGCTAAATCTGGAAAGGTAGGTTAGATTAATATCAGGGAGGACTTTGAATACCAGGCTACATACAGAGCTTATACTTTACCCTTAGTTCCCTAAGGAACCACTGACAAATTCGAATAGTGGAATGACATGGTCAGAACTGTGCCTTAGGAAGAACAGAGGGAGGAGGGAGGAATGGATATAAAGTTCCTGATACCACTATGGAATTGTGAATTATGTCATTTTCTTCTTCTCTGCCTGTAATGATGACAATAAGAGCTCATACTTATATTCTACTTGACAATTTGCAAAAAGTGCCTTCCTTACAAAAATTCATGAGGCAAGTAGTGAAAATAGCATCACCTCTATTTTACAGATGAGAAAAAAAACCCCAGAAATCTTAAGTATCTTATCCAAGGATACAGAATATATTAATGATAGAACTGGTCTTAAATGTTATGTATTCTTTAAGGTCCAAAGCTGAAAGTGATGGTAAAATTAAATTCCATGTAAAGCTAGAAGTGACTTGTCTCCCCTTTGAGCTCTTTGTAGTTTTTAGAGCTTTAGTCTTGGAATGGCCTTAGAAGTCAAGTGGTGTCCTCCACTTTCTTAAAATAAAAAAAAAAATCCCATCTACAAACATTCAGCAATTGCTTATGGTCCTACCATGGATTGTTGCTTATTTTTTCATGTATTTTTTTTCCCCACCTAGATTGTAAACTTCTGAAGGTAGTGACTATACTTTACTTACCTTTCTAGTACCCATAGTACGTAGTCACATAGCTTACATGGAAATAACATTTGATAAATGTCTATTAGGCTATGGTCATATTACTCTTATTCAGGATTTTTTGGTCTTTCTAGTGATCTACTTTTACTACAGTCATTTTACCCAATTAAAATGATTCCTACAATGTAGGCAATTATGTAGACCAGTGGTAAGTTTTGCTGACCATTGTTTCTGTGGGCAGGAAGCTTGACACTTCTAATATAGACAATTCATGAGGGTAAAAGAATCATATATCTTTGAATCATTGCATGTTAGAGGTGAAACAACTTGACCCCACAGTCAGTTTGTGGTACAGCTGAGACTAATGAATGAATGATGTTGACAGACCATTTAGTGAACACTCATTATGGGCCAGGCACTGATCAAAACACTGGAGATATAAGTACAAGCAAAAAAGACACTCCTTCTCCCTGGGGAGTTTACATTCTAATGAAGGAAGAGCACACCTAATGGAGAACTAGAGAGTGGAATGGGGATGATGAAAGTGGAATGGAAAAGGGTGTAAACTAACATAGAGGCCCACTTCTGAATAAAACAAGATGAGCACTCATCTATCAGAACTCAAGGAGGCAGGGGCAGAGTTCAGGGGATTCTGGTAGGAAGGTGCTAAGGAGAATGGCTATAGAGGAGGCACCATGGAACGGCAACATCCAGGAAGTGATGTGAAGGTCCTGTTCTGGGCAAGACGCAACAAAAACTCACCTGTCAAAGAAAAGAGACCCAGGGGGCAAGAAGAAGCCACAGTCCAGTGTTCTTTCCATTAGAATCTCTAGCTTCTTGATTGACATGAACTAGTCATATGGTTAATTCAAGCAATCAGATAAATGACCTTGATTCTTCACTTAATCCTGCACAAATAGACACTGCCCGACTGAATATAGTGCAGAAAAATCTTTTTTCATATTCTTAACCCCAGTTAAATAATAAATATTAGAAGGCATTAAGGAAAGAATGTGGGACAATGGAAAGAACACTGAATTTAGAGTCAGGAATACAAAATTGACTATTAATAATCTGCATGACCTCAGGCAAGTGATTTTGCCTCAGCCTCCCCATCTGTAAAATAGGGGCTTGATGATTCTTATGGTTCTTTCTATATCTAAATCATAGGGTCATAGCTTTAGATTTAGAAGTGATCTCCGAGGCCGCCTAGTCAATCAGAAATCAGAATCCTTGAGTTCTAAATCTGACTCCAAGATGACATGATGCAATGGAAAGAGCAATGAGTCTGGAGTTATAGGACCTGGGTTAAAATCTTGCCTCTGAAGTTTACTGTGTCTGTAATCTTGGACAAATCACTCGACCTCCCTGGCTTCGGTTTCCCCCATTCTAGATCTATGACCCTATTATCCTATAACCGAAGGCAGGATATTTCACCTTCTTAAGCCTAAGTTTTCTCATCAACAAAATAAGATCATTATAATCATTTTTGCTTGCACTACTTACCTCACAGAGTGGTTGTATGGACTGAATAATATTTCATACACACACACACACACACATACACACACACGCACACTTGCTTGTGAGGCCCAGAAATCTCAAAATCCACCATTTTAGGAATAGGAACTTCTGAGATAACTGTATGAAAGCATCTGGGATTGTTCACACATCTCAGGCAGGGCTTCATACAGTGTCATAAACATTTATGCTTTTGACATGGCTGGTAACAGGAGGAATTCATTGTTATGACTTGGTCATAGGCAGCCCTTGATGACCATATGAAATTTTGGTGACCTGTCAAAAAAAAAAAAAGATTATAGGGTATTTGCTTCATTCTCCGCTTTGTATCTTCCCAGGGGGTCACCAGACTCTCCCCCAGACTTATGGTAGCCAGTCAGACTTCTGCTGACCAGCCACTCTGCCATTGTCAGCCACACTTGGGCTAATTGAGTTTTTCCCTGGGTGAAGGAAGGCAAAAGGCTCATATTAAAAAACTTTCCATTCTTAGCGAAACCTAGCTTCTTTGGCCCTGAGGGACTAATCACACCTTATAAACACAGATTAACCAAGTTAGGTCATTTCTGCCCTCTGGAGGGGGAAATGGAGGCTGCTCACCTGGGAATGATATTTGCAGACTCAGAAAGACAACTTGCAACTGTCTTTCCAGCACCCCAACCCCTACCCCCAACACCATGCTCAGCCCAAGACAGCAGAGAGCACCCAAAGAGTTTGACTCATTTGGAATCAAATTCGAACAGGTCACATTTGGGGGCTAAGTGTCTCATTAAAAATTTTCCCTTTCCATGCTATATATCCATATGCTCAATATCAAAATCTGTGACAGAGGCCCTGCACATCTCCTGTCTTAACATCTAATAGTCTTTGCTAGACAGAATGAAAAAGTTGATTACACTCAGCTTTGCCAACATCTCCTGACAGGAAAGAATAAAAAAAAAAGAAGAAGCCTCCTGAACAAATGAAATGTCAGTCAAAGCTCAAACATATTAAAGCATGATAGGCTATAATATTTTCCTAGATTGTAGATTAACTTGTTTCTAATTAATTCCTAGTTTGTGCAGTAAGCAAAGAGAGTCATCTTTGTGATCCTGGGATAGCCAATAATGCAATCTTTAGTTATTATTTCACTTGTGTGCTGGGAGGTCATGGGGTGGTTTAGGGATAAGAAGTCGGTAGTTTATAATTCAACTTATATAGTGGCTTTTTTTGAAAATCACTGCTTGTGAATTGAAAGAAGTGGTAAAACTCAGAGAGCCTCCCTCTCCTTTCTTAATGAGCTACAGTCTATAAAGCATTGCAGCGGGCTGATGTTTAAGACGAAAATAAATAAATAAATAAATTCTAGTTTGAGCTATTCACAAATCCTGACAGTCCCCCTGCTCTGAGTTAGGTTTGCCTTACAGGAACATTTCAAAGAAACTAGGTTGTGTGGGGGTGTGGGCAGAGAGGCAGAAAGGAAAGGGAGGATTTCAGAATTAAATAAGACTTGTGGAATAGTTTGAAAAATTTCCACAGCAGGGAATGTGTCATTGAGAATCACTGAAAAGAGTACAAACTCAATGACAATCTTTCTTCCCAAAGGCTTTCCTATTTGGGAGTTTATGTTGGCAAAATCCCCAGATGCTCTACTACTCAAAGCCTAGGATCCTGAGGAAGAGACCTGCCTTGCACCATATCTTTGTTGCAGGGCAATGTTTATCCAAGTGTGACCCATGACTATTCACTTCCCGAGGTCCTCTAAGTGGTATAAAAATTGGCACCTTATGTCACCATCCTTATTATAGTTATTGTCATTGTCATCATCAATATCATCATCATCATCATCATCATCATCATATCATCATCATCATCATCATTCTTCCTGATGTGTATATGTCTTAAAAGTGCTTTACACATATTACCTCCTTTGAGCCTCACTACAACCTGTAAGATATATGCAACTATCCAATCGATTAATAAACTAGCATTCATGAAGTTCCTGCTTTTTGCCAGGTACTGTGCTAGGTACTAAGGATAGGGATAATTCTATGGAAGTGATAATCTACAGATGGCCATTTAAGTGCTACCTTTATTTGCCCTGCTTCTTATGACAGAAGTTTTATGAGGATCAGACTTGCAATCATAGAATTCCAACCACTGAGTTAGAAGGCATCTCATTGTACAGGTGAGAAAGTAGGCCTAGACAATGGAAGTAATTTGCTCAAGGTACTGCAGATAATCAGTGGCAAAGGAAGGACTGGCGTCCTTACACTTCTTAATTCCATCACAGTATGCTGTTCCCTGTGAACTAACATAAGGACAGCAAGGCCCACCTTCTCAGGGGGCACCCTTCACCCCTCGACTTCCCCACCAACCCACACCCAGCTCAGGCTGTTCCAGGACTCATCTAGACTGTTTGGTTTTTTGGATGATATGAGAGTCAATAACTCTATTCCTCCATGTAAGATGGAGGACAACCAGGATTTACCATTTGCCCTGCACCTGCCACATAAAGTCCTCCAGGTTTTATCAAGTACCCCCTTTCTACTCCCTGAAGACTGACATCTGATCTACTATATAACCCAAGGAAATCTGGGTATTGTCATCCAGCCTGTAGCTTCTCCCTTAGAACATCTAAGGCTTTGCATCTGAACATGCAGGTGAACTTTTTCTTATGAATTACCTTCCCTAATCAGTGTAAATTCCTTGAAAGCAAGTACTATCTCACCTTTTCTATTTGTATCCCTACCACTTATTGAAGAGTTTGGCATATATTAAATGCTCAATAAATGCCTTTTCATTCATTTATTCATTCACTTATTTGCCAGTACTTTATAATTAGAACCAGATATTAGTCCATTCCACGCTTATTACAAGCAGTTCCATTCTTCCCACCAGCGGATCTCAAAAAGTCTTCTTGGTTTTTTTTTTTCTTTTTGTATGTGCTAACAAACTAGAAAGGCTATTGTATACTGTCTAGGTGGGCCTGCTATGGCAAGCAGGCCTACAATCTCTAGCATGCTTGCCAGGGGTTGGCAGTTGGTTTGCTAGGGTATTTGCCACTGTCACCTACTCTGGAATCATCTAACCAAAATATCCACCTGCATTTCCCCTACATCTTTCTATTTCCATGGTTCACAGGGTAAATATACTGTGCATACTTCTTATGTAGAATCCATGAGCCTACAAAGTTTTTGAAAACTGGGCCTTATGACAAAAATGGGAGACATTCAACAACATGAAGAGCTCAGACAGCCATCTTGATAATCTGATAACAGGCCCTGGATTCCCTGGGAGAGGAGGGAGAAATGAGCTGATTGCCTTAGGGGCTCTACTGATGTCTCAGCAGCTGGCCTGTCACTCACTATTCACACCTTACTGTGCCTAAGAGCTATATAGAGATGGGAGCTGGAAGTGCATTCTGAAGCATATGGGGGAATTATTGTCACCATTCCAATTTCTAATACAACTTTGGCTTTTTTTTCTTTAATGGCCTTCCCTCCACAATTACAGTGAAAATAATTGATCATCGTGTATGGGTGTATGTGATTGAATGGTAACAATTGTCCCTTTTTTTGTTTACATATCATCACTACACCAGCACATATTGATGGTGCCTGGCCCCCTTCCTGCCAGGATTTGGATCTGGATTGGGCTCAGCATGTGGTGATAGTGATGATCATGAGAAACTTCTCTGCCAGAAGAAGGAAGCTTGTTCTTCTCCGACAGTTCTGGATTCACTGCCTCACTGGACTCCACGAACTGTAATTCTTCATCTGGAGAACAACAGACACCTCCTGTGTCCTTGCCTCAGAGACTGACCCCGGGCAAGCACCATTCATGTGTGATCGGTATGTGAAGGAAGGGCTGATGACAGGTCTGGGACAGACATGCAGTGCCCTGCAACCTGCTCCTCTGAAGGGTGGAACGGCCATGTCTCATATTGGAGACAGCACTCCCACAGTGTCACTGGTGGATCCCACACTGATGGAGGAAGCATTGCTACCCTGATAACCTGCACATATGGAGATATTTTTTTCTTCTACAGTTTTAACAACTGTTAACGTCTTGCTTTTAAATGAGAAGATTTAAATATCAGTGCAAAGTTTAATGAAGGGGCAAGTTAGATTTTTGCTTTGTGATAAGCCATTTCAAAAATCTATTTTTCTATCTTTAAAAATAATATACTTGAGTGGCATAGTATACAGTATTTACTATGTATTTCATATAAAATTAGTCTGTAGCAAATTATATATTATGTTACCACAAATAGATAAACACATATATCTATAGGAATATCTATATTTATCTATATATCTACAGATATGTATCTGTTCAAAGAGAGAGCAAGAGTGAGGGCATTGTATCTGTGTGTATATGTATGTGTGTGTGTGTGTGTGTGTGTGTGTGTGTGTGTGTGAGAGAGAGAGAGAGAGAGAGAGAGAGAGAGAGAGAGATTCCTTTTTTTTTTTTCTCCCCCAGATCTATGCTTTCATTCCTTTGGAGGACTTTGGGTGTGCAAACTTCCTCCAGTGATGAAGACTGACGACTCCTATGTAAGATGCAGACTTAGACAGCTGACAGAAAGCACTGAGAACTTAAGTGACTTGGCCATAATCACTGTAACTAGTATGTGTCAGTAGCAGGACTTGAACCTGTCACCTCGACTCTAAGGCTAACACTCTACCCACGTAGATGGAACCAAGATGGCAGAGTAAGAGGGAGCAGTACAATGAGTTCCTATCCCCAGTTCCTCCAAACATCCCTATAAAATACACCTGAATGAATACTGATTATATTTATATCTCTATCAATCAATCTATCTATCTATCTATCTATCTATCTATCTATCTGTCTGTCTATTTCCCTATGAGGACAATGATTGGTCTCTGGACACTGGAGATTGGGTTAATGTCACCTGTGACCTGAGAGAAACAATGAACCAACAAAAGAAGAGATTTCAGATCCGTACTGGGGTAACCCTAAAACCATACTAAAGTACCATGATGAGAATAGGTGCCAACTTTACCACTCACTCCCCAGTTTCATGTCACATATCCAAAAGGACTATTCTGTATCTGAGTGTGGGGTTCAATTCTAGGGCAGGCTGTAGGTATCATATGGTCCCTTCATCAGATAAACAGGGCAGAAGCAGATTCAGAAGCAAGTAGCACCATTATGGCTAAGACACCAAGATCATCAGCTTCTAGCCCAGTCTGAAACCTGAAAAGAAATAACCAGGGCAGAAATGCCAGAGCAAAGGGGAACCTGCAGTTCTGTCACTCCAAACTGCAGAACATTCCATCTGATTGATAGTGCCTGAGTCCAACAGCAGTCTCTTATTACTCTGACCCAAAACCAGGTCAGGAACTTGAAAAGCTCAGACAAAAGGGGGAGGCAGAGGGATGCAATCAGACTTTTAGATGGACCACCATTTTGGAAGCACTAAAAGTTTGAATGTCCCCAGACTAAGCTGTCCTTGAGATCCAGGGATGCCATATCAGAGCAATATGTATATATGCATATATATATATATGTGTGTGTGAATACATAAATATATCTTGTATATGTGTACACATATTCATTCATAGAATTATATATAGGATGTCCCAAAAGTTTAGGTTTTTGTAGCTTAAATCTGCACTGACTTTGTGAATACCTCATGTAGTCATAATCATATTTGTAGCTATATAGGTATATGTCTATATGTATAATATATGCACAAGAAACACTTGTTGACTGAATATATATCTATATACATACACACATATAATGATAGCTGTGAATGTGCATATATTGCTTTATGTAGACCAGGCATGTCTGGTGTATGTATTAGTCCAGATATATTCTTCCATCAACTGAAGGAATACCCTGGGCAGGAAACTCTCTGCCCATCCAAGTCACTTCTTGTTCTACAACTTCTCATCTTGGAGAGTCACTTAGGGTTAAGTGACTTGCCCAGGGTCAAACAAGCAGCATGTTTCAGATTTATGACTTGAAACTAGCTCTTTTTGATTCTGAGGTCAGTTATTACATGGCTTGTCTTTCTATGTCTGTGAACGCACACACACACACACACACAATATAGCATGTGCTTTAGTAAATATATGAATCAATAAGTATTTACTGAATGAATTTAGTAACAAAAAGTTCACTAATTTTTAATGATAAGTAGGAAGATTGCTTTATTGTGGTGAGTGGTGGTGACCTTGAGTTCTTGAAGACAATATCAAGACAGTAAAATATCTGGCGGGTCCAGTTTAGACAGACAAGTTCTTAGTACCACCCCACTGATGTATTATTTGTTTTTTGTCCAAGGATCAGCCTGTATGTTTTGAAAGGCTTGTAGCCAAAAGTCTGGCCATCAGGAGATGAATCATATTGGCTAAGACTCATAAAAATTGTCTTCTAAGGTACAGAAAGACTGTGACTTATTTTGACAGAGGGAATCATACAAACCAATGAAACAACAATTTCAATAACGATTAGCTAAAAGTCTTACTTTCCAGTTTTAAATGTATTTAGTTATATTATTTTAAAAATTTAAAAAGAAATATGGCTAATCAGGAATTTTCAAACAGAGGTCAGATCATGGCTATTTCATGATCAAGTTATTGATATTTGAATTGCATACACCTAAAAGTGGTTTAAAAGTCATTTGAAAACAATTTATTCTCTTAAGTCAACAAAGTATAGTCTTTACAATCTTGTCTTGTTCATGTGTTAGCTCTTCCACAGAGCCTTGCATTACTGTGCCGGTATAATGAGTAATGATCCATGCCTCTTTTGAATCACATAATTTCAGAGTTGGAAGGGACCTCAGTGACCATAAAGACTGATCCTTACTATAGCCTAACTAACATTCCAAGGAAAGAGAACCTATTACTCATGAGGGTAACTTATTCCACTTTTGGATAGACTAACCTATTAGGGAAATTTCCCTCCCAGACATCAAGCCTAAATTGGGCTTGTGGAGACTTCCATTTATTTATTCCTACTTCTGACATTTTTGGCCAAACAACAATTCTACTTCCCCACAATAGTCTTTCAAATAATTGGAGACTGTTGTCCCCTCTGAATCTTCTTTTTGTTAAAACTAAACATACTTAGTCTCTTCAACCAATCAGTGTATTTCCTTTACAATCCTGTTATACTTCTCTATATACTATCCAATTACTGATAACACTTGCTGATGGTTTTACATAGGTACTACTTATTTTAAGGAAAGCTCCATTTATTCCCATACTCTCTATTTTTTTTAAAATAGGAATGGATGCTATATTTTCTCAAAACTTTTTTTGGGATTGATTGAGATAATTGTATGGTTTCTGTTTTTTTTTAATGATATAGTCAATTATTCTGATAGCTTTCCTAATATTGAACTAGCCCTGTATTCCTGGTATAAATTGCGCCTGGTCATTATGATTTTCCTCCTGATAAATTACTGTAATCTCCTTGCTAATATTTTATTTAAAATGTTTGCATCTATACTCATTACAAAAATTGATCTATAATTTTCTTCTCTGTTTTGGCTCTTCCTGGTTTAGGTATCAACACCATATTTGTATCATCAAAGGACAGTTTTCCTTGATAATTTCTTGTAAAATGCTGTCCAGGCTCCTTTTTTTACCATTACTTTCAAGTAGTCCAATAATTCTTAAATTCTCTCTCCTGGATCTATTTTCCAGGTCAGTTGTTTTTCCAATGAGGTATTTTACATTTTCTTCTTCTTTTTGTTTTATTCCTTAGATTTTGTTTGACTGATTCTTGATGTTTCATAGAGTCATTAACTTCCACTTGCCCAATTATAATTTTTTTTTCAAGCAATTGGGGTTAAGTGACTTGCCCAGGGTCACACAGCTAGTAAGTGTCAAGTGTTTGGTTTGAGGTCAGATTTGAACTCAGGTCCTCCTGACTCCAGGGCTGGTGTTCTATCCATTGCGCCACCTAGCTGCCTCCCCCAATTTTAATTTTTAAGGAATTATTTTCTTCAGTTAGCTTTTGTACCTCCTTTTACATTTGGCCAATTTTACTCTCTAAGGAGTTTTTTTTTCTTCAGTGAATTTTTTGCTTCCTTTTCCGAATTGTTGACTTTTTTTTTTCATAATTCTCCTGCCCAATACTCATTTCTTTTCCCAATTTTTCTTCTACCTTTCTTACTAGATTTTAAAAATTCTTTTTGAGCTCTCCCAAGAGGACATTTTGGGCTTGAGACCAATGCAAATTTACCTTTGAGACTTCACATGTAGGCATT
The DNA here is from genome assembly GCF_003287225.1 of Phascolarctos cinereus. Taxonomy (NCBI): domain Eukaryota; kingdom Metazoa; phylum Chordata; class Mammalia; order Diprotodontia; family Phascolarctidae; genus Phascolarctos; species Phascolarctos cinereus. The sequence continues at coordinate 273,589,654 of NW_027556098.1, read as the reverse complement.
TTGACATTGTTGTCCTCTTCTGAGTTTGTGTTTTGGTCTTCCCTGTCTCCATAGTAACTTTCTATCTTCATGGCTCTTTCTGTGTTTTTTTTTTGTGCTTATTTTTAAAAATTGAGCTTTCCTCCTGTAGTACAGAAGGCAGTGTCCCAAGCTTCTTGCACTGAGGGCTAGGTGCCTGGTCACTGGCTTTCTGTGCTGGGGCCTCTGGGGCTGGTGGCTTGCCCACTGCAATAGGTGGCCTGGCCTAGTCATGCCTGTTGTGCCCTGAGTTCTGGGGCTGGCAGTTTGCCTGCTGCACTTGGGCTGCCGGTCTCACAGCTGTGCCACTGACCTGCTGAGCCAGAATGGCGGATCCTTCATTGCTGGTCTGTGCTGTGTATAAGAGCCTCCTTCTTGCCCAAACAGCCTGTGCTGCTGTACTCCCCCTTTACCCAAGTAGGACAGATGTTTCCAGAAGTCATTCTAAGTTATCTTGGACTGGAAAATTATTTCACTCTGTCTTTTTATGGATTCTGATGCTCCAGAATTATTTTAGAGGTTGGATTTAACATTGTTTCTGAGAAGCATTAGGGAGAACTCAGGCAACTTTCTGGCTTCTCTCTACCATCTTGGCTCCACCCCTCTTAATATCTTTCTTAAGCCATGACTATCAGAACTAAACAGAAAACTACAGATGAGGTCTGATGACAGTGAAATACAGTGCGTTTATCACCTTCCTGTTTGTGGAACCTGTAGTAATGTAAGTTGAAATCATATTAGCTTTTTTTTTAAATCTTAATGTTGATTCATATTGAGCTTATAGTATTCTTAACCTCATCAGATTCTTTCCAGGAAACTTGATATCTACTCATGATTCCCACTCATTATGCTTGGGAGGTAATATTTATAAAATCCTTAGCACTGCACCTGGCACACAGTAGATACTTATTAAATTCTTGCTATCTAGAGTGTTAGCTATTCCTCCTAGTTTTGTGCCATCTATAAATGTGATGACCCTATTTTAATATGCTGGGAGCTTGCAAACTATAGCCAAAGGGCCAAATGCTACTGACCAGTGAATTAAGAATATTTTTGACATTTTTAAATATAATAAAACTTTATTTTAAATATTAATATTTTTGTCTTGTGAGCTGGATTTGGGCCACAGGTGATAGCTTGCCAACCCCTGACCTATGTCTTTAAGTCATTGGCAACAATGTTAAATGATACAGAGAAAAGTGTAGATTTCTGAGAGTTATTATTGTTGTTGTTCAGTTGTTCAGTCATATCTGGCTCTTCAGACCCATGGACAAGCACACTAGGCCCTTCTATCCTCCACTATCTCTTGAAGGCTGTCCAAGTTCATGTTTGTTGTTTCACAAGACAAAAATATTAAATCCCTACCATTTTTGTCTTCCATCTGTCCTTTTTTTGTTTTTGAATGAAACTTTCCCCTGCTATCTCTAAATATCTTGAGATTTCTTGTCTTTCTCATTGTATTTGTTTCTTATATTTCTATGCATTGCTCACTTAAGAAAACCTTATCTTTCTTTGCTTATTGACCACCTTTGGGTTGTTGAAAAAGAGTTTTGTTGTGACCAGTGAGTTATCTCAACAAAAATCTATTGATCTCTGACCTGTTTCATTTTGTATTCCAAGGTTAAACTTGTCTGTCATTATAGCTTTCTTCTGATTTCCTACTTCAGCAATCCAATCCCATAAGATGAATGTGATGTCTTTTGTGGGGGTTGTTTCTAGATATTGTAGGTCTTCACAGAAATGATCAACTTTTGCCTCTTCAGCATCACTGGTTGGAGCATAGACTTGTAGTACTATGATGTTGAGTGGTTTGCCTTGGATTCAAACAAATGTCATTCTGTCATTTATAAGATTATAACCCAGTACTGGTTTTCTCACCTTTTTATTGACGATGAGGGTTGCTCTAGTTTTAAGTGATTCTTGCTCATAGAACTATATGTAATGATTATCTGAAGTAAATTCAGCCATTCTTGTCCGTTTAAGTTTACTGACACCAAAGATGTTGATGTTTAATCTTTTCGTCTCCTGTTTGATCACATCCAATTTACCTTGGTTCATAGATCTTACATCCCACATTCCTATAAAATATTGATCTTTATAGCATTGGACTTTTATTTCATCACCAGATGCATCTTCAACTGAACCTCCTTTTAGTTTTGGCCCAGCCGCTTCATTAGCATAGGAGCTACTCATAGTTGTCCTCTGCTCTTCACCAGTAGTATATTGGACACCTTCTGACATGAGGAACTCATTTTCTAATGTCATCTCTTTTATCATTTTACTACTGTCTGTGTAGTTTTCTTGGCAAAGATACTGGAGTGGTATGCCATTTCCTTCTGCAGTATATCACATTTTGTCAGAACATCAGAGTCCTCCATTATGACCTGTCTGTCTTAACTGTCTTAAGTAACCTTGCATGGCATAGGTCATAGTTTCCTTGAGCTATGCAAGTCCCTCTGCCACAACAAGGCAGTGATCCAGGGGCATTTAATCCATTGGAAATCTCCTTGTATACTAACATTAATTTCTTAGCAACTACTCTGAGTTTGGCCATTGAACAATTTTGAACACATCTGATTGTATTAATGTTTACTCCATATAGCCCTATCTTCTCTATAATGACAGCATGAGAGACTTAATCAAAAACTTTTCTAAAAACTTGGTAGACTATATCCATAACTCCCTCATCAACAGAGTTCATAACCCAATTAAAAAATTAATTTTGGTAGTCTGGCATGAATTGCTCTTGATGAAACCATACTTCTCTTTGTTATCACTTCTTCATTTTCTAGAAGTCTTCCAACCATCTCTTTAATACACTTTTCTAGAATTTCCCCAGGAATCAAAGTCAAATTCATTGGCCTATAGTTTGCAGACTCTATTCTGTCCCCCCACCCCAGCCCTTTTTAAAATCAGGGCAAGATTTCACTTCTCCACTGTTGTGGTAACTCTCTCATTTTCCATGATCTTTTAAATACCCCCAGTAGAATGTAAGCTTCTTAAGGGCAAATGCTGCTTATTGTTGTTGGGTTTTTTGCTTTTCTTTATGTCCCCAGTGCTTAGCATAGTACCTGGCACTTAGTGCTCAATGAATACTTTTGGATTGATGACTGATTATGCTTTGATTTCCTCCATCTTATTACAAACTCTGAGAATGTAGTGATTATTTCCCCCAGCATTACTACTTCAGCAATCAATTCCTCTTTATTAGTGAGAATCAGATCTAGAATACAATTTTTCTCTACCTTTTAAAATTTTATGCTCTTTTAGGATAAGATACTTTTTCTATACCTTTTAGTGTTTAAGTAAGTGGTTTGTCCAAGGTAAACATTCAATAAGTAACCATAGACTTTTACGGCTGGAAAGAATCCTAGTGATCCTCTAATTTATTTTGTAGACCAACCCACTGAGTTTTTACTTTATTTTAAAGTAAATTCTGCGCATGTTTAATTTTCTTAACAGAACTTATTTTTTTCATAAATAAATATGCCTTCAAATCAAGAAAATGGTATGGGATTGTAGATAGGTGGGCATATGTTGTGATATATTTTAATGGTACTGGTCAATAGCATTTTACCATCTACTCCCTCTCACTGGTGACCAGTTGTATACATTTTCAAGATAATTGTCTAGACCTATGGACAGAATTCTAGCTAGTCTAAGTAAATTAGATTTTTGTCCCAAGGTGCTAAAATTTAGAGGGCTCTAACAGCCCTTGTTTTCCTTCAGCAGGTAGGAACAACTGTTGGATTAAATATGTAGACAGTATTAGGTGTGTAATTCCTCTCCATCAATTAGATGTACATCACAGTCCTCCATAAACATCATTCCAGGTTCCTCCACCCCCTTCTCTACAGCCCAAAACTGGCATATTTTTATTATTGTCACATCTCAGGGTAGAGGAAGATAACTGCTATATGTTTTATTTCCACCATACTCCCCCTCAACGGCTGGGTCCCTGCCCATCCCACCTCCTTTGAAAGTTGTAAAATTTATCAAAAAGCATAGGCTGTATTTTCTAGGAAACAGAGACCAACCCTCTCCTTATAGAACTGCATACCTTCAAGACAAAATGTCCTGCATGTACCCCATTGGTATGTTTTTAGGCCTGAGGATTTACAGCAAATTTTCCTTAGACGTGTCTGGGATCAGTATCAATATCGACCCAGTATCTTCAAACACAGACCAAAGGTTTTAACCTACATTTAAGAGAGGGGCTTGCATGAAAGTCACCTAGAATAAAATGAAGGTAAAGGTGAGATACATAGGCCATCTTATGTGACAAATGACCTTCTCTTTAACTTTACTCTTCCCAGCCCCTCTTTTGCAGGCAGCCTCTCCAGGCAAAGATTTCTAGTGTCCATGCCTCTTTCTTTTTAATTGATAGTGTGGGCAAAGCAGGAAGTGCGTTGATCCATAACTCTGAATGAGCACTTGAAAGGTTAGCCTTTACTTGAGGCTCCTGACCTAGACAGGTGACACCCTAGGGTATTTAAAGGACCTGAAAATGGGGTTAATGAGTCACTTTTGGTGATTTGGGGAAAATTGTAGAAAGATGGAGATCTGTCAAAGGATTGGTGCTAAAAAAACTATTCTGATTTCAGAAATGTGAAAAAAAAAGTTATACTCTGAAAAATTTAGTCCAGGATGATTGCCTACATTCAAATCTCTGGCATAATTCCAGAATGGATTAATTTATTTTCCTAAAGTCTCTAATTCACTTCTACATTCATAGATCAGTAGAACAGATGAATAAGGTTAGATTGTGAGTATTTAGAAAAGGAATCAGGGATCATCATCATCATCATGAGCCTGCATGGGTTCATCCTAGGATGAGCTGGGTCATATAAATATTCTCTTCACTTCTTTTATGCTCCATTTCCATTGCTACCTTTTGTATAAAGTCTTCCTCAACCATAAGTGAGCTCTCTACCTTTGATCTTATCCTTCTTTGTTGATCCTCTCCAATTACATTCTAACTTTTATTCACACATATGCCCTACTATATTGGAAGTGCATTGTAATCAGGAATCATGTCATTTTTCACCTTTGTAACCACAATGCCTAGCATAGTATATTGTGATGATTGCGGTATTAGGTTCTTCACAGGATCATAGATCTAGAGTTGGAAGGGACTGGAGAGGCCATCGATTCCAACTCCTATATTTTACAGTTGAAGAAACAGGCTCAAGGAGATTATGTAATGTCCCAAAGTCATTAAAAGAGATAGAATTTAAACTCAGGTCCTCCAAATCAAGAGCTTTTTTTTTTTCTTCCCCCAAGACCTGGCCAGAGGGAAAAAAATCTGCCCTTCCATGTGTATTGGTCATCTTTGGGTTTTGGCAAAACTGTATTGGATTTGATGTTTTATTTTTTCCATGTACAGTAGATTTTTATAATGCAACAAACTTTTTAATATAAAGCAGTGGAAAAATATTATTAAGTACTAATTGTGTGTCAGGCAGTGTATTAAGTGCTCAGGTTACAAAAAAAATAAAATAAAACAAGAGAGTCTCTATTCTCAAGGAACTTACATTCTAATGGAGGAAATAATACCTTAAGGGAATATAGGAAGGGGAGCAGTGAGAAGATAAACTGTACCATGTGAGTTGCTCTAGATACAGTTTATTGAGATCTCAGAAATGCATTTCACTGCTTTTTTTTGCAATATGCTGGCAAAATGTAGATTTGAAGAGTATACAATTAGGTGAATTCATTACTGTTTAAATTGTAACCATTCAAAGAGTATTGGTTGAAGGGAAAGTGCCATTCTGGAAGGAAATGAAGAATGTATTACATTTAGGAAGTCTAATCTGGTATTACAACAAAGTGTTATATATTTGTGGACTTATTATGTTCAACATTGGATCAGTGATTTAGATAAAGATTTATGAACTTGTTTTTTTTTGGGAGGGAGGGAGCTTTCTTGAAAAAAAAAAAAAGATGGTGGTGAGAATACCTAATGAATCCCCATCAGAAGGGGATGACCTCTCAGAGATCTTTCATGGGGCGAATATTTTGTATGCCCCCATGGGTTCCCTGAGAGTTGTAGATCTCTTCTAGTGGGCCAGAGAACACTTAGTGGGCTAACAGTTCAGGAAAATTGCCTCTGACATGTGACAAGAATTATGCAGGAAGTATTATCATTTTTGCCATTACTTTGATGTTCCTAATGTGGCTTCTAACTGTGGTCACTTTTTTACACTGGGATAACCACTGTTAACCACAAAGATTTGCATTACCTACCACGTGGATCTGATCATTTAGACCCAGACTTTGGTCCTTTTTGGGACTTTACTAGATTTAATTATCTTTGCATCCTTTCAGGAAACTATGGTATTGTTTTATTTCATTTTTGCTATATTTCTGTTTTAGTTTTTTCCTCTTCCTCTTATAGTGCTGTCTGTATCAGTCTTATTCAATACCGGAGGTCAAAACTGACCAGTAATAGCCTTAAAGCCATTTAAGTTGTGGAAGGTCCTCTGAAAGGCCTTAAGGACCTTATCACCAAGGGGTGGAGAATAGTAGGAACAATAGCTTAATGACTCTCTCTATATAAATTAAACCAGCTTTTTTTTTTTTTAAGGTACTGAGATTTTTCCTGAGACTTGTTTGGCTCAGGGAACTAAAGGCCTCAGACTTTGCTGTTACTTCACATTACCTAAGTACAAAGCACTCTTAAGGAGCTCCAGGGGTGCTCTGATGCTTGGCTGGTGGATCATGGTAACTCAAGCCAGGGAGCTTTGCTCAGCTGATTCACTTTGAGGTTAATCAATCCTCAATTCCTATCCTTGTTGAATACCCCTGTTACAGCCAAGTAAGTCTCTTTATGTTAACTACTGAATGACTTATGAGAGTCTCATTTTTTTTTTCCAATATAAAGCTTAAAGTACCAAGGGACTTGTCTGAGTCAGTCCCAGACTAGAATAGAAGGATAAGAAAGAAATGAGGCAAGAAACCAGCTGTTAAAAAATAAATACATATCTTTAGATACTAATGAATGGAGCTGAAAAGTCAGAAAAAAAGGTCTTGGTAGAAAATTGTGTTCATATGTTTTCTCTAGTCGCAGTGTTATTTGCATATTTTTACTCTTTTGCCAGCTTCTTACCTTTGCTCATATTGTATGTCTGTCTGGATGTCCTCTACTCTCTCTCTCTCTCTCTCTCTCTCTCTCTCTCTCTTTCTCTCTCTCTCTCTTTTTGCATATCAAATCCTACCTATTCTTAAAGGGACAGTTCAAATACCTATTCGTTGCTCACATTTTTATATCCCCTTTATGTATTATCTCCTCTATTAGAATGTAAAGTATTTGAGAATAGAGAATTTCTTGCTTTATTTTTTTTTGTATCCTGAGCACTTAGTAGAGTGTATAGTATTAGTGCTTAATAAATGATTTATCTATCATATAACTATCTATCCACCTGTCATTTATACTTCCTGAATATTTCAAGAATCTGTGTTTTTGTCATTGTGGAAACAACCTTTCTATGACTCAGTAAATAATATTCAAGAGTTTCTGTGACCAAAAACCAAACCAAACTAAAACAAAAATCATCCTGTACCCAACTTACTGATAAGCCCCTCTGGGTTTAGCTAAGATGATTCTTAAATATCACATATTAAGTCTGCCTCTATACTGTACTTGAATCATTTACTACTTGGTAGAAAGTACTTGTGGTTTTCTTCTCCTGGAACAACCTCAGAAGACCCTGAGTTACCTCAATGTCACATGAGTCACCAGAAGAGGAACTTAGTGGAGGATCTAATGTATATCAGACAAAACTTTGAAGTTACATGATAGAACTAGGAACTAAAAAATTCTCAACAGGCTACAACATGGACCAATTCTAAAAAGATGAGAATCCTTTATAGTTGGATGAATCAGTGATTTCATCATTGTGAAATCTCCTTTTACTGATGTAGAACAAATCCATCCAAAGCTTATGAGAGTATTGTCATGTTCTTCCATAAGTCCTTTATAGGTTTTCTACCTGCTGCACTAAAGATCTTCCTCCAGATTTTTGAATGTCTTGCAGATACCCATGCAACACTTCAGATGTTGATCTGCTGTCTCTTGATATTATATGAGGGGAGTTTGTTTGGGAGGTATAGGAAGCTCTCAAGAATAAAAACATAAGGAGGAAAAATTCTCATGAAAAGGCAAATGGAATTCATCAAAGGAAAAGGCTGTGGAAAGTATGGGAATTCATTGACCAACTTAGATGCTTAAAAGACAAGTATAGAAAATGAAAGCAAGTATAGGGGAAGAAGGAATTTTTTTTAATTGCACAGTCCTATAAAAATAATGTTACTACCATTAATGATCATAAAGAGCTAAGGTTGTCAAGGAACCCCCCTTCCCCTTGTTTCCCAAGCAAGCCATATTAGATAAAAGAGAAGGATCAAAGAAGAAATAAGATCACTGTTTGGAGAATGTGCCAAAAATGGATGGGAAATAGACCTGTTAAATTCCTATTTTGTTTCAGTTTTCTCTTCCAAAGAAAAATATCTTTACTGGAAAAGATAGAGCAAAAAAAAAGTTTCTTTGGTTTTATGACCCAAGATAAGTAGTAATATACACAACATTCTAAGTCACTAGAACCAAGGGATCCATAGGTGAATGTTTCAATTTCTATATAAAAAGGAAAAGCCCTAAATCTGCAAACTATAGGTTAGCATGTTTGATTTTTATTCCTGATAAATAGCATAACACATTTTAAAAGGGTGATTATTTACATAAATTAAAAAAGTGACTTTTACAAAGAGACAACATGGTGTCACCAAGATGCAACATATTGAACTGACTTGATTTTGGTTTTTGATAGTTATTAGCTAGATAGGAAGATAAGGGTACTTTTATTGATGTAGTTTACCTACTTTAATAAATCCTTTGGCAAAGTTTGTCATACTATGCTTGTGGACACAAGAGATGTCAATTAGATCATCGTTCAATTAGATTCCAAACTGTCTGATCAGCTGGATTTCAAAGAGTAGTTTAATAACTTGATGTCAGCTTGGAAGGAGATCTAGTGGAACATCCCAAGATTCTGCCCTTAATTCTGTGCAGTTTATGACAGGGTCAAGATTCAGAAATATATTGACAGGCTAGTATGCTATATCAAATGTAATATGATAAAATTTAAATGCTATTTTAAAGTCTAATACTGGAGTCCAAAAAAAATCAACTCCTCAGGAACAAAATAGAGGAAATCATTTTAGACAGACATGTGTTGGTCATCCAACGTCTTTAATGCACTAGAAGCTCAAGAGTGTGATGAGTCTTTATGACTTCAGGCCTGACCTCTACCCACTGTGCCACCCAGCTTTCCCTTGTGAAAATTAGAACTAATCAAAAGTGGAAGGGCTTGCCTCCAGAGGTAGCACATTCTCTCTTACTGGAGATTTTCAGGTCTTGGGCACATGAACTCTAATTGTGTATTTGGTAGAGAACATTTTGATTCATGTATGGGATGGCCCAGATGGCTTCTGGAAAATCTTCCAACTTTAGATAGTCTCTGATTCAGCCTATCTGTTCTTCTGGTGCTACATGAGTCAAGTCAAAGCAACAAACAATTATTAAGTATTTTCTTTGTGCCAGTTGCTGTATTATGTACTGGGGATATAAAGAAAGGGAAACAAAATAAAACAAAATAGTCCCTACCCTCAAAGAACCCACAGTCTAATTAGGAAAATAACATGCAAACAACTATGGACAAATAAGATATTGACAAAATACATTGGAGATGGTTTCAGAGGGAAGGCATTATGACTAAGGGGGATTTAGAAAGACTTCTTGAAAGTGGGTTTTTTCAACAAAGCCCAACAGCAAGAGATAGAAAGAGAAATTCCATTTAAAGTTACTGTAGACACTATAAAATATTTAGGAGTTTACCTACCAAAACAAACCCAAGAAGTACATGAACACAATTACAAAATACTTTTCCCACAAATAAAATCAGGTCTAAATAATTGGAAAAACATCAATTGCTCATGGGTAGGCCGAGCTAATACAATAAAAATTACAATTCTACCTAAGCTAATTTACTTATTCAGTGCCATACCAATCAAACTACCAAGAAATTATTTTATGGAATTAGAAAAAATAATAACAAGATTCATTTGGAATAACAAAAGGTCCAGAATATCAAGGGAACTAATGAAAAAAATGCAGGGGAATGTGGCCTATGCATTCCAGATCTTTAATTGTATTATAAAGCAGCAATCATCAAACCTGCTTGGTACTGGCTAAGAAATAGAGTGGTGGATCAGTGGAATAGGTTAAGTATGCAAGACACAGTAGTCAATGACTATAGTAATCTATTATTTAATAACTCCAAAGACCCCAGATTCTGGGATAAGGACTCACTCTTTGACAAAAAACTGCTGGGAAAGCTGGAAAAGAGTGTGGCAGAAACTAGGCATAGATCAAAATCTCAAACCATATACCAAAATAAAGTCAAAATGGGTTCATGATTTAGATACGAAAGCTGATAAGTATAGGCAAAATGGGAGAGCAAGGAAGAGTTTACCTATCAGATTTATGGAGAACAGAAGAAATCATGACCAAACAGGAGATAGACAATATTATGAAAAGCAAAATGGATAATTTTGATTACATTAAGTTGAAAAGTTTTTGCACAAAGCCAATGTAACCAAGATTAGAAGGAAAGTAGAAAATTGGGAAAGAACTTTTACAACCAGTGTCTTTCATAAGGGCCTCATTTCTAAAATGTGTAGAGGATTAAGTCAAATTTATAAGAATACAAATCATTCCCCAATTGCTAAATGTTCAAAGGATATGAACAGGCAGTTCTCAGATGAAGAAATTAAAGCCATCTAGAGTCATATGAAAAAATTCTCTAAATCTCTATTGATTAGAGAAATTCAAATCAAAACAACTCTGAGGTACCACATCACACTTATCAGATTGACCAACATGATAAAACAGGAAAATGATAAATGTTGGAGAAGATGTGGGAAAATTGGAACACTAAGGCATTGTTGGTGGAGTTGTGAAATGATCCAACCATTTTAGAGAGCAATTCGGAACTATGCCCAAAGGGCTACAAAAATGCGCATACCCTTTGACCCAGAAATAACACTTCTAAGGCTATATCCCAGAGAGATCATACAAATGGGAAAAGGACCCACATGTACGAAAATATTTATAGCAGCTCTTTTTGTGGTGTCAAAGAATCAAAAAGTGAGAAGATGCCCATCAATTGGGGAATGGCTGAACAAGTTGTGGTGTATGAATGTAATGGAATACTATTGTGCTATAAGAAATGATGAACAGGCTGACTTCAGAAAAACCTGGAAACGCTTATATGGTCTGATGCTGAGTAAAGTGAGCAGAACCAGGAGAATGTTGTACACAATAATAGCTATGTTGTTCGATGACTAATATTGATAGACTTAACCCTTCTCAGCAATACAAGAATCTAAGACATCTCCAAAGGCCTCATGATGGAAAATGCTATCCACAGAGAAGAAAGAACTATGGAGTTTGAATGCAGATTGAAGCATATTATTTGCTTTTTTCTTTCTTCTATTGTGTTTTGTTTGCTCTTTCTGGTGGTTCCTCCTATTGGTTCTAATTCCTACCCACATCACTAATGTGAAAATATGTTTAATAGGAATGTATATGTATAGCCTATTTCAAATTGTACAACCTCTTGGGAAGGGAGGTCGGAGAGAGGGGGAGAAAAATTTAAAACTCAAAAGCTTATGGAAGTGATTATTGATAATTCAAAATTAATTAAATAAGAAAAAAAAAGTGGGATTTTTGATGAGAGTGAAGAAGGACGAAACCCAAGAAGCAGAAACAAAGCAATCCAGGTTTCCTTCAGTCAGAGGAGACAGACAGGGAAAATGTCAGATTTGGGAGATGGGATGTCTTGTCTGAGGACAACAAGGAGGCCAGTGCCATCGGGTTGCAAGGTATGTAATAGAGAGTAGTTTGAGAAGACAGAAAAAGGAAGGCTGGGGCCAGGTAACAAAGGACTTTAAAAGTGAAACAGAAGATTTTATGTGTGATCCAGAATGTAATAGAGAGTCATTAGAATTTCTTTTTTCTTTCTTTTTTTTTTTAAGGGCAATTGGGGTTAAGTGATTTGCCCAGGGTCACACAGCTAGTAAGTATCAAATGTTTGGTCTGAGGCCAGATTTGAACTCAGGTCCTCCTGATTTCAAGGCTGGTGCTCTATCCACTTGGAATTTCTTGAATGGAGGGGTTAACATGGAAAAATCTGCATTTTAGGATGATCATTTTGACAGCTTGGAGGATGGACTATAGTAGGAAGAGATTTGAGGCAAGGAGATCAAATTTCATGTAGAGTCTTGTATTTTGCTAAATAACTCTTCAAGTACAAGGTATCTATGATGTGGCTAAAAAAATCAATTTGTGTGAAAAATACTTTATGTCATTCATTATTTGAAGAGAAGCCATATGAATGAAAGATTAGACATATTCTCTGTGTTTCAAAGGGAAAAAATTCGTCTAATAGTCAAGAATTAGAGATAGGCTTTAGTTAACAAACGGAGGCTTTTCCTATTAGAATTTTTGACAACGTGAGTCACCCAGAGAAGTAGCGAGCCCCCTGTTATCAGAAGTGCTCAGGCAGAATAATGATGACTTATTGCTTGGGATGTCATAGATAGCACCTGGTGCTAAAGGTTAGTTTAGATGTTACTTATGATTCCTTTAGTTTTTCTAGTATTCTTAGATTCTTCATGTGAGTTGCTCTGGGTATCAACTTGGCATCTGGAACTTCAACTCCGGATGAAGGCAGACAGAACTGCATCCCTTGGTTCCCTTTACCTCTGATGCTTCAGCAGTGATAGAGCATTTCCCAGCTTCCCCAACCACATCAAAAATCAGCAGGATCCAGTCTGTAATATTGCCATCTGGTGGCTCCAAGGTTCTGTTACTGAGAAAAAAAAAAAGGGAGTGGGATGGGGGTAGGGTGGGGCTTCTAGAATTTTTCAAAACATTTCTTCTTGTTCTGAAGTGATTAAGGGTGAGCCTATGAAGATAGGCTTGTGGTTTTATACCTCTCTTTAAACCATATCCCTCTTTCTGGGACTACCTTCTCTGACTGAGGAGTCTAATATCAGGAAGGAACAAAGCAGCGGGATGTGGGAAATAGCAGAGTTTCTGGCAAGCGGTTCCCAGATCGAGAGTGAGAAAATGGTGCTGCCAGAATGCCTCCAATCCAGGAACAGTTACTTAAAGTTTCTTTCTCGGCTTGTATTACATTTTACTCTCCCTCAGCTGCCACAGTCCACATGGTGGATTTGCACTAAGTTTTCTTTTCATATTTATGGGCCTTGGTATTTAGGACACACATAGGATATGGTTAGTGATATGGCCATCCCCACCCCAGCTAGCACCTTCAATGGGAAAATATTGTTTGTTCCCAGGGTGAACAGAGTTGTTTTTTTCTGCTTTCTGAATTTTGTTAGTATTCTGCTTGAAAATGCTGAAATGATGCTTCAGTAATCCTGATGGGAACAGACTCATAAGAAATTAGAGCCTGTGCTATGTTTTCATTTCAAGACTGTAGGCATATATCATCTTTCATTCCCCAACTTGGTCACCTCAGAATTTCTCTCTCCTTTTTCCTTTCTCCAATTCTCAATTAAGGGGATAAAATGAATGAACTTTCTTTGACCTGTTTTCCCTGTCATGGGCTCTCACCTATGGCCTCATGACAGTGGATCATATTTCTTGCTTACCTACTCCTTTAAGTTCCTCCTTTATCTATGTGGTAGAGCTCACTTGAGCTTGAGGTTTCTCTTGACTATGGCATTGACTAAAGTACTGGGAAAATATTAGTAAAGAAATCAGGGCCAGTCCTTGAATCTCATGCACATCTCCCCTTAGATGCAACATGGTGCAACTTTATAGAGCATCAGGATGACCTTGTTGCAAATCCCACACCCAGACACTAGCTTTGTGACTCTGAGCAAGTTATTTAATCCCTCTGGGCCTCAGTTTCCTTATCTATAAAATGAGGTGGATGGAACTCAAAGACTGGTGAGGTCCATTCCAAATTTGATTCAATAATCCAGTGATCCTTAACGTGACTCTTCACTAATCCTTGGTAATTGTGTATAAGACTTGACCCCATAGGGGAGTTGAATGACAGATATGTAAACATATTTTTAAAAAGCAGATTCTTCTGAAGAAGCCCAATAGCTACCTCCATAGCAATTCTCCTTACCAGAATAAAGAGGGAGAATGGATAACATGGTAACATCATAAGAGACTGGCACCCCAGGTAGAGAAATGGTAGGAAGCCAAGTGACATTTTGCTAGTGCTCATTGCTCCCTTTACAACGTGTTATTCTGATATATTCTGTGTAGACTTCCAAAGCATTGGATTGTGGTTGTGAATTGCTTCCAAATTGTTCTTAGCCCTGGAATTTTGTTTCCCTGTGAACTTGGACTTGATCTCATATGCCATTCATTTATTTCCCAGACCACGATTTGAACAATACCTTCTTTCATCAAAAGTGTTCTTCTCAGTAGGTCCCGTTAATTTTCCCTATTCACAGGTGTATATTATAACTGTTTTTCTTTTGAATTAAATTTGTTTTTTTTCAGTTAGAAAACATTTATTTCTCTTCTACAACTGGGGGAGGGGGAAGGAGCCCTTTTGAAACAAATATTCATAGTAAAAAAAAAAAGGAAAAAATATTGATATTGGCCATTTTCAAAATGTGTCTCAATCTGCATATTTAATTTTGTTCCATCTTCACTCCACCAGGGCAGAAATCTGACAGATTTTCCTAGGATTCAGACTAAAACATACTCTCTTACTCATCTGTATGTCTTAGACAGTGGCTGAACCCTATAGCAGTAGTGAGCTGGGAAATTTTTTTGTTTGTTTATTTTTGGAGGCAATCAGAATTAAATGACTGGCCCAGGGTCACACAGCTAATAAGTGTCTGAGGAGGGATTTGAACTCAGGTCCTCCTGAGTCCAGAGCTAGTGGTCTATCCATTACACCAACTAGTGAAGCCTTTTCTTTCTTTCTTTCTTTCTTTCTTTCTTTCTTTCTTTTTCTTTCTTTCTTTCTTTCTTTCTTTCTTTCTTTCTTTCTTTCTTTCTTTTTAGAGGGGGGCAGTGTAGGAGTTCTCTTTGTGGTCCAGCGAAGCCCTAGTTTGCTGCTTTCTATCTTGGATCAAGGGAATTTCCCTCACCCTATGACAGTTCTTTGAATCTTTCCATGTGTCATATACAAAAAACAAACAAACAAAAAAACATAACTATGAATTCTTGTGTCCAGGAAAACATAAACTAATGGAAGGACATAGAATTTACCCAGGTGAGATATAATTACAATGAGAAAGAGGAGAGGCTCATTTCCCAGAAATTTTGGCCTTTATCCATTCAGTCCATTCAATAGTTTACAACCCTCCCCAGTCCTGGGGAAGAGGTAGAGGAGAAGGCAGAATGTGGCATCTATGGTAGTAGGGAAACCTGACTCCAGAAAGGATTGCAATGCTGACAAGACCATAAAGATTGTGCCCCAAACTGGTGGGGGGAGAGATTTAGGAATGGGAAAATTGAACCACAAGAATGTCACAGAGAGGAAGTATTTACCCCATGTCAGTACTCTTGGTGTAAACTCCGAACACCATGCCTTAGTTACAGGTCTGCTTGCATAGAACCTCAGAACCTCCATAACATTATAGTTTGATCATTAGACTCAGATGCTGGAAATGTCTCAAAGAACTAAATACCTTTCTTTTTTCCTTGAAGAGCTCAAGTATCTTAGTAAAAACCTACCATTCTTTCTCCCTCTCTCTCGAGCTCTTTTCTCCATGAACCTTTAATCCATTTAATATATATAAGAAGCTATTCCTCTCTTCTTTTTCATATTCATTCATGTTTACTTTTATCCCACTATGGGATGGACAGAGATAGTGAAACAGAGTCAGAAAGAGACAAAGAGACAGAGACAAAGAGAGACAGAGACAGGGACAGAGAGACAAAGGAAGTGAGACAGAGACAGAGAGAGACAGAAAGAGAGTGACAGAGAGGAGCAAAAGGAGAACAGGAAGAAGATTAAGAAGATGAATAACAACAACAAAAATGGCCCAAGATAGAGCTCAGAGCCTTGAGAAATAACTATAAAGTGGGGAGGAAGAAGAGGAATAAACAACAAAGCAGACTTAGAGTAATGGTCAGGCAATTGAACAGAGAAACAAGAGAGAACAGTGTTGTAAAAACCACGGGAAGAGAAAGTATTTGCCAGGAGCAGAGTAGTTAACAGTAGAACAAGTGTCCAAAGGTACAGAGAGGTCAAGGAGAATGACTAAGAAAAGTCTCAGATTTAGCAGTTAATAGATCCTTCAAAACCTTGAAGGGAGCAGTTTCAGTTGAAAGCTGAGGTCAGTAATTGGCTAACATTGGGTTGAGCCCTGAGAGGAAGGTAAGGAAATGGAGGAAATGAATGTAGAGATTCCCTTCAAAGGAATTTGGTGGAGAAAGGATGATATATAGTGAAAGGATAATAGGTTCAAGTGTTTTGTTTGTTTGTTTTGTTTTGTTTTGTTTTTTGATAGGTGACACCTGAACATGTTCCTGGGCAGCAGAGAATGAACAAGTAAACAGCTAAGAAGAAAGTGAAGGTGAGAGAAAGAAGGAATGATAAAAGGGAAAGCTCCAGAATAAAACAGAGAAGGATAGGGTCATAGGGTTATAGATTTGTAACAGAAAGAGTCCTTAGAGATCATCAAGTCTCTGACCTTCATTTTACATATGAAACTGAGTGCCAGAAAGAGTAAGAAACTTGCCCAGTGTCATACAGCTAGTAAAGCTGTGGATCAGGATTTGAACCCACATCTTCCTGACTCTAAGTCCAGCACGCTATGAATGTCACTTGTCCTAGTATTGTTAGTCTTGGTGAGAAGGGTCACCCTTCATCAGAATGCTAGAACAAAGGAGAAAAGAGAAGAAAGAAGAGTCTGTCATCTCTGTAGTTATCACACCTTCAATGCCATCCTTCATCCACTGAAATTTGTGATTTCATTTCATGGGACTGCCCATAATCACGTCAATTAAAAATTAATTGAGCTAAATATAAATACTTCAGGAAGAGTTAAGGAACTACCAGTCATGTGTATATCAATATTAATTCATTCAAACTACTTTTCTCCTAATACCCAGAAGAGATTATTCTACTGAGCAAAAAGGAGATGTCAATGGGAGGGAGCGAAGTCAACCAATTTTGGAAAATGTAGTAATTTGTGAATGGAAGGTAAGACAGAATTAGATGAGATACCATAATATGGATGTAGGATGAAGGCATTAGATATCTTGGGAGAGGGGAACTTGTATTCAGAAGAGAGATAAAAAGGTAAGCCACATTTCTATCTGTTTCAAAATTTTCCCCAGGGAAGGCCCTGTAAACAGGGAAGAGATTTCCTCTCTGCTGCATTATAAGCAACAACCTTGCTTCTAAAATACGGAATTAATGTTATAATTTTCAGTGCTATAATTCACCTACATTAAGGGTTAAAATGTAGGCTATTTCAACATGTAGCACAAAGCCTTCCACTGGTGTTTAATTAGTGTTTGCAGAATTACAGAATCTGGCCATTGAACCACCATTTGAATTTGTTCATAGAAAAGAAAAATTCATTTCTAGGTCCAAATAAACTTCTTACCAATGAACTTTTGGAAGCATAACCTGTAAGTTGGGAGCTGCCTGAACAAGTATAGCAATTAAAAATGCGTGGCTAACTATTCAAGGATACAAATTCAAGATGAAAACGTAATGTGGGTTTCATATTGAAAAGGAATATTTAGTTAATCCTAACAGTTAACATTATCAATTTTAGATATTAATGGGGGATACAACAACAACACCCCCAACCTCATTAAATGAAAATGAGGACACTGTTCTATAATTGGTATTTGAGTCTATTTTCCTAAAGTTTTACCCATTCAAGTTCCCAATATTTGATTTTCCATCCTAGAGACATAAATTAAGTGCTAAGGTTATTAGTACATTAAAATTAAAAGGTCCTGGAATAAATTTGAAAGCATTACAAAAAAGGTAATAAAGGATACAGTAATACCTACAATGTCTACTTCACAGGGTTGTTGTGAGGATCAAATGAGATAACATTTGTGACTTTTTTGTAAACTCTGAAGTTTTTTTTTTAATCAATATAAGTTATTATTATGTCTGTGAATGGGGGGAAAATTAGCCTTTGAACATCAGAACTGATTTTGTTTAGGAACTGGATACTGAGTGTTGGTTAACAAGTATTTATTAAGTGCTTACTGCATACTTAGCACTGTGCTAAGCACTGGGGATACAAAGAAATGGCAAAAACATGATATTTGCCCTCAAGGAGATCACATTCTAATGGGGGAGAAAACATGCAGAATATATACAGTGCAAATGAAAGTTAATCTCAGAGGCAAGATAATGTGGTAGGGTTAAGGGGTGAGAAAGGTCTCCTGCAAAAGGTGTTGATTTGAAGTTAGTCATGAAGGAAGCCAAGGAAGTCAAAATGTGGTAGTAAGGGGACAAAGCATTCTAGCAATGGGGAACAGCCAAGGAAAGGCAAAGAATCAGGAGAATGAGTATTCTGTGTGGAGGAACTGCAAAAAGGCCGGTTTTACTGAATTGAGAGTACATGAAGGGAAGTAAACTGTAAGAAGTCTGGAAAGGCAGGAAGGGACTGAGTTTTGAAGAGTTTAAATATCAACCAGTGAATTTTATGTTTGACCCAGGGAACCACTGGGGTTTATTGAGTAGGGGGATGATTTGGTCAGATCTGTGCTTTAGGAAAATCACTTTTGAAGCTGAGTGAAGGATAGTTTGAAGCAAGGAAAGGTTAGAGTTAGGGAGAAAACTTAGAAAGCCATTGCAATGGTGCATGTAGTGAGGTGATGAGAGCCTATGTCAATATAGGAGTCAGTTTAGAAGAGAGAAGGAGACATATATGGGAGATGTTGGGAAGGTTAAAACAATAAGATTTGGCAACAGATTGGATATACGGAGTGAGTACAAAAAGAATAATCATGGATAATGCAGAAGTAAGTTGTAAGCCTGAGTGGTTGGGAAGATGCTGGTGCTTTCAGCAATTATAAGAAAATCTGGAAGAGGGGAGAGTTTGGTGGGCAAGATAATGAGTTGGGGTCTGGACCTGTTGACTTTGAGATGCCTACAGGACATTCAATTAAAGATGTTTAAGACCCAGTTAGGGATATATAGATAGCTCTGGGAGTCATCTGCATAGAGATTGTAATTGAACTCATGGGAGCCAATAAGGTTACCAAGAAAGAAAATATAGAGGGAAGAGGAAGGCTATCTTCTTCCTGAGTCCAACAATTTCCAGAGTACTGCATTCTGTTCTTTGTACCACTTCTTTGAAAGGTCCTTGACAAATTGAAGCATGCCCTGAAAAAAAGAAATCAGGATGGTATAATCCATGGAATATGGGCATCACTTGAAGAAACCAAAATGGGACATGATAGCATTATTCATGTGGTAGAAGGGCTGTCACAGGGAAGAAGAATTAGAATTATTCTGCTTGGCCCCAGAGGACAAAATTAGAGGCAGTGGCTGAAAGTTTTAGAGAAGGCACATTTAGTCTTGATGTAAGAAACATTTCTTAACAACTAGAGCCACACAAAAGTGGAATGAATGGGCTGCTTTGGGAAGACATATATTCCTCTTAACCAGAGGCTTCCAAACAAAGTCTAGATGGTGACTTATCAAGTATGTTGTAAAGGGGATTACAGCTCTGGTCTAGGTTGGGCTGGCTACCTTCCTATGTCCCTGCAAATTCATAAACGAAGATCTAAGATTTTGTAGAAGGAAAACAGGGGGGAAAGTTGAGGAGAGGGAAAAAGAGAGTAAAACCAGGAGAGAGAATTAAAAAAAAGAAAGTATAAAAAACCATAAGGAAGTAGTTTAGTGCCACCTAAATCAGGTGCAGCTAGGGGCCACAGAGGATAGAGCATTGAGCTTGGAGTGAAGAAGACCTGAGTACAAATCCTGCCATAGATACTAGGTGTGTGATCCTGAGCAAGTCATTCAACTGTCTCATCCTCCTCTACTGTAAAATGAAGATCATAATAGCACCTACTTCATATTTTCGAGGATCAGATAGGATGATATTTGTAAAGTGCTTACTTAGCACAGTGCCTGGCACATCATAATATCTTAGTAAATATGCACATTCCCTCACACATGTGATCTCATAAGGCCTTCTTTTGTGGTAACTGAAAATATCCCCTTACATATGTAGAGCACTTTACACTTTTCAGAAAGTTAAGCACTTTCATATCCATATTTCATTTGATACTTTTATCAGTGCTCGAGGTAGGCAGGGCAGGCACTACTATTTCCATTTTTATAGGTGAAGAAACTAAAGCTCAGAGAATTGAAAACTTGTCTAAGGTCACAAAACAAGTAAGTGACAGATCTAGGACCACTGTAGAACTTAGATCTTCTGAGTGTACGTTGAATGCTCTTTCCATAATAACAAAACCAATGGGCCTCAGTTTCCTCACTTATGAAAAAGAGCTGATACTCATGCCATCTGTCTCACAAAGTTACTTTAAGGAAAATGTGTTGTAAACTCTGAGGTACTATATGAGTGCTACTTATAAATTATTATTATAATTATGATTGTTTTCTGCTTCCTCCGGGTTATACAATAAACACTGGTTAACTTCTTGTATAACTCCTAATCTTACATAGCAATACAGTTTCCTCAAACTGAAAGGAGCATTAAAGACTACCAAGTTCTGTTTCTAATTTTACAGCATAAAAACTGATGTCCAGAGAGATGAAATAATTTTCCCAAAGTCACATAGCATGTTAGCGTCTGACTTGGTCATGTACTTGGATTCTTTCCCTTGTGGTGGAAAAGGGATAGGGGGAGTGAAGTTCATGTAAACATATACTTCAATCCAGTTTTTCCTTGTGGGTAATAGATCTGACTTCTCACTGATCCCTCTGGAGTTCTTTGCTATGCTTATAAAAAGTACAGCTAGCTGGCTATTTTGATGGTCAGCAAGGTATTAGGGAAGAGTTTGCTTCAGGCTTCAGCAGTCCACTCATTTTTAGATCCAGCAGGCCCAAGCTCAGAAACAGGAGAGAATATGGATTTGGAGAAAAACCTTCTTCCAGACCAGAAGATCTCAGTACCAACCAGAGGGAGGAATCTCTTTCATGTAGTTTTAGCTCTTTATGCAAGAAATATGTTCCTGATAAGTGATGCATCAATAGGTTTTTTTTTTGGTAGGTTGAATCATTTTAAATTCACAAACACATCACTTTCTAAACAAAGCACACATTTAACTGTTTTATAAAGTGATAAGTCATTTTCTGCTGTAGATACATCAACCCACCCTGATTGTATTTGTTTTGTGGGCTTTGTTTGTATACTGGGATTTATTAATATGGAAGCTCACCTGTGTTCTATAGCACGAGTTGTTGGTAAAGGCATCCTCAAATTCAAATGTAGACTCATTATTTCTCCTTAAGATTGAGAAGCCATATTATTCTGAGGGCAGATATGCTAGGATTTTACAGTATGTTAAGAATCCAAACTTAAACCCTGCCTGGTCCCTGTGGTGGCCTATTGGAGACCTAAGTAGTAAATACGTATCCACTTTGCCTTCTCCCCTCCCTTCTCTAGATGGTTCATAGAAATATTGTACACTGAGATTCAACACATTAGTCATTCTTTTTTTTTTCTCTCTCAACCTTTATCAGCTTCTGACCGGAATGCACTGAGTCCTTCTGCTTCACCTCTTTCTCCTGTATCCCACCAATTAGAGTTTTTGAAAAGTGTCCACTGGGGTGTGGCTGTATGTGTAAGTGTATGTGTGTGTATGTAAAATGATGAAGATGAGGTTCTCCCAGCTTGCCCTACCATAAAGCTCTCAGTCCCAAGTGTTATGAAAGGCAGAGTACTCTTCTTGGGAATTGGGGCCATGGACTGTACGTCTGATGGCCGTTTCATAGGAAGCGACATCATAAGGGAGCAGGGGGTCAGGCATTAACACAGCTGGCAAACGTGGCACTAAATTGTCTATAAATGCAGTTGTTAGGCAAGGGGAAAAAAAATCCTGTGTCTCTGCTACCGCTCCCCAGGCTGCTTATTCAGGAATTTTACAAAAGCTCCAGTCCAGTAATGAGGCCTTTAGTTCTCTTCTATGTCTCAGTCTCAGTGTGACTGGTCAGTCACGTGATCTCCATACATTGAGGCTTAATTGATTAGGTTTTGATGCTTAAATGGAGCACTGATTGCAGGAGTTTTAAGGAACAGGGTGCCAGCCGGGGCCTAGAGGTTGGAGAAAATTCTTACACTTCATTCCCAGAATGCTGCTAATGACTGCTATGAAATAAGCAGAGGAGTAGAAAAGGAAGGGGTCCTTATCTTTGCAAAAGGAAATTTCATAATTTGCTTGAGCCTTGTCAGTAGCAGACTGCAGGGCTGCATAACCATATGAATCTGCTATACTTTAAAAAAAAAAACAACTTTATTTTTCATGATTCATAAAGGTGCTTGCTGAAGTTGGGTTTTTACATATAAAGAATCAGTCTTATATGGAGGTGATTTTAGATAAACCCCTTCTATGAAGGATTTTATAGTGGAAAGAGAATTGGACTCAAAAGTCAGGGGATGTGGCTTTGAATCCTGGATCTGCCACTTACCCATGTATCTATGTGATCTTGGGCGAATTACTCAGTTTTCTTGTGCCTCAGTTTCCTCATTTGTAAAATGAGGGAGTTGGGCTAGATAACCTTAATGGTACCTTTTATCTTTAAATCTATGATTCCATCTATGTCATCTAGGTAAGTAGTCATCTGTCCTTCACTGGGGAACTCATTTTCTCTCATTATAGCCCAATCTGTTTTGAGTAACTTGTGTCAGGAATTTTTTCCTTATATTGATCTGAAATCTGTCTTTCTGAAACTTCTATGCATTGGACCTGGTACTGTCCTGGTGAGACCACTTGTGGGGCATTGTGTTCAATTGTGGATGCTACATTTTAGGAGGAATTCTATGAATCTGTAGCTCATCTTGAAGATGTACTTTTGGGGGAAAGCTACTTCGCATTCAGGGAAGGAGGGCAACCCAGATGGCTAGGTGGCTAGAGACTGAACCATATATGAGGGTTGGATAAAGGAACTGGGGATGTTTATTTTGAAGAAGAGGAAACTAATACATTGTAGCCTTCTCACATATAGAGTAGACTGTCACATACAACAATAAATATTTGTTCTTCATGGCTCCACTAGTCCGAATAAGAGAGTCACTCTCTCTGTAAGTCAAGCATTTACAAGTACCTATTGTGTGCCGAGAGGCATGCAAAGACAAGAGTAAAGCAGTTTCCAATGGACTGAAGTTACAGATAGGTAAATTATAAGACAATTCGAGGAAAGGCTACCTGACAACTTGAGTTACCCAGATGTTTAATTAGTTTGCTTGGGAGGGGATAGTGAGCTTCCTATCATTAGAAGTCTTCTAACTGAGGCCAGTGTAGGCAACAAGTCTTTCTTAAGTGCATATTACTTGCCAGGTACTGTGCTAAGCACTGAGGTTACAAACACAAGCAAAGAGATGATCTTTGCCCCAAGTCATTTATATTCTAATGGAGGAAGACAACACACACAAGGTAGCTGAAAGGGGAGAATAAAGGTATATGGGAGATGGGAGTGGGGAATAGTGCTGAAGTCTAGAAAATAAGCACATCTGGGAGAACAAAGGTCAGACAGTTCTGGCCCTTCTACAGAATGGAAGCCCAGGAGGAACTCACCAACGGGAGCAGGGAGAAAGCCTGCCAGAGGGATGTTTCACTGTGAAAAAATCTCAGGGTAGATGAACGTTCTGGGGCAGGTGGGGTAGTGGATAGAATACCAGTCTTGGAGTCCGGAAGGCTACTCATTTTTCTGAGTTCAAATCTAGCCTAAAACATTTACTAGCCTTAATCCTGTTTGTCTCAGTTTCCTTGTCCACAGAAATGAGTCGGAGAAGGAAATGGCAAACCACTTCAGTATCTTTGCCAGGAAAGCCCAAATGGGGTCACAAAGAGTCTGACATGACTGCAATAACTGAACAATAACAACAAGGATGAATATTCCAGGGTGAAAAGGCTCTAAGCACAGAGGGAGGTAATAAAGCAACTGAAGCATGGTGGAGAATAAACTGAGGTTGAATGACTGCTTGTTAAGGATATTGCTAAGAGATTGCCTTTCTAGATATGTGTTGAATGAGGGGGTCTCTGAGATCCCTTCTAAATCTGAGATTGTGTGATTCTGTCATCAAGGGCCAGAAAGAAGAGACCTAACACTTCTTCATGTGAATGAAGGTACAGAAATGAGTTTCATCTTGACATGGAGTTGAAGATAATAGAACCTGGTCAGATATAATAAAAAAATATAGCCCACAAGAGCAGACATAAGTTGAGCCACAGACTTATTTGTATCATTAATGTGACTGAATATCTACCAGTACCTGTAGGAATCACTTTAAATCACGTTTTTCTTTGGGATTTGGAGTCAATATTCACTTAACCAAAATGCTGAGGATTGCTCCTAGCTACTTCCTCAGGGAAGAGTCAGGTGTTAGGGCCAGCACCAAGGTGAACCCCCAGATAAAACTGAGTAGGAGAACTGGGAAAATCTACTTGGTTTAATTCCTATGGTAAGAGGAAAGAAAATGGGTGATATCTCCAACACTAGAGGAGCTACATGAAAGTTGTTTTTTTTTTTTGATGTGAGGAGCAGGGGCAGGAGTGTCTTATAGCATACTGTACCACAAATGTTATAGAAAGTCTCTCAAGCTGGGAACCAAGAGAGGCTTGGATTTGAGCCCCAGTTTAGCCATGGATAGGTCACTTTATCTCTCCTCACCTAATTTCTCATCTGTGAATTAAGGACAATAATAATATCTACTTCAAAGAGTTGTTGTGAGTATTAAATAGTATTTTGCAAATCTTTAAATGTTATTTAAAATAAGTGCTAGTGATAAGGTACCCTTATCACTAATAGGCCTTTGGAGGTACTTTAGCTAACATCCACTGAAATGTCTGAATAAACCCACTAGATGCAAACCTGCCAAACAGTTTCCATGGGTTGCTGCCTCATCATCTTGAACTCCAGGGGAACTCAGAAGTATAAGTTGCTCTACTGAAAGATACTGTTGCAGTATGAGAGGCTGTAACCCCTCAAAGACTGAAGTACATGAGGGGTTGTCTGGAATGAGTTCACAGACTCAAGCATTCTTTAAGTCAAGTTGGCAAAAAGTTTATCGCTACACTTTTCAGAGGGCAAGGATTCTTAAGCATCCTGCAACCTTAGAGTGGTACAGTTAAAGTTTTTATAGGATAAAATACAATAAACCTTTGCCAAATATGCTAACTAGGTGATTCAGGGTGGGATTAGGGAGTGGTTAAGGAGTGGTCAGTTCTTAAAAGAACATGCACTTCTTGTACCTACTGCACGGGCATTTTACCCAGAGTTCATTAGGAAAAGCCCACAAGGGGGGGCCACATGGAGGTGTGGTTTTACGCCTGCTATGTCACTAAGTTAACTAGAGTTCAGGGGTAACTGAGAGCTGTCCAGTCTGCTACCAATCAATGTCTTGTTTGACAAGACAGATGTAGGGAGCATACATATGTCTTAAGTCTAGAATACAGTTAATGAGGAGTCCAGAATGTAGATAATGAGGTAGGGCGGTAGGATAGATAGTCCAGTGGGTAAGAATGTCTTTATGACCCAGTGCAAAGCCAGTTCAAACTAATAATTCCTTCAGGTACTGTTTGTAACTGCACCAGGGAGAGAGATAAGGGCCCACTCATGAATAATTGCTAGGCACAGTGTCCTTGGGCTGGGGAGAAACTGTCAGGGATAGTGTTTCTGAGGCTAGGGAGAAATTGGGGCCCAAGCACAAGCCCAAACACAAGCACCCAAGCACCCCATCAATACCAAATGCCTACTTGCTAACCTGTGGGAGGAATGTCTGTGCTGGAAGTTCCCTGTATTGATGAAGTCACAAGTGTGCCCCCTCCCCCTAAAAACAAAGAAACAAAGAAACAAAAAACCCTACCTTAGAGGGATATTGTGCATCAACTAGGTGGTGCAATTGACCAAATGCTGGACTTGGAATCAGGAAGAGCAGAGTACAAGTTCAGCCTCAGATACGTACCAGCTATGTGACCTTGGGCAAGTCACTTAAATTGTTTGCTTCAATTTTTTCATCTGTAAACTGAGAGTCATGGTAGTATTTGCCTTGCGAGGTTGTTGTAAGGATCAAATGAGAAAATATTTGCAAAGCACAGTACCTGGCATATAGTAAACACTATTTAAATACTAAATATTATTAATGCGGCAGATAGGTGGCACAGTGGATAGAGTGCTGGGCCTGGAGTTAAGAAGCCAGAATTCAAATTCGGTCTCAGACACTTACTAGCTGTGTGACCCTGGCCAAGTATTATTAATAAATGATTTAAAGTGGACAAAGTTCCTCTAAATATTGGTTATTGTTATTACCTCTCCTATATACTTTAACGTGATTTATTTTGAATATGTGTATGTGAGTGAATGTGTGTGTGTGTGTGTGTGTGTGTGTGTGTGTGTGTGTGTGTGTGTGTTTGGCTGTGTCTCCTTTCCTCTGTTAGAGTGTAAGCTCCCTGAGAACCAGGGGTGCATTGTATTCATCTTTATGTCCTATAGGCCTAGCACATTGCCTCATACATAGAAAATACTTAATAAATGTTTGAATGAAATTTTTGCTTTTTGCTGTTGATGAATAATGGGGCTCTAAATATAGTTCTCATGAAAGTGTATTAAGTTTTAGCCCTGACCAGAATGTGGTGACAATATTACCTTTCTGAAAAGTCTTCTGAGATCATGGATAAAAGGTTTGAGATAAGTGGCAATTATGATTATTAGAATACATCCTGTAGTGCCTCAGAGCAATACATTTCCTGTATTAAAGTTGCTTAATATTGTCTTTGCTGTGTCTCTCCAGTACAAAAAGTCTAGAATTCCCAAATTAGCCATTGAGGGCTTCAAAGCATTTTTCCAGACACCTTTATTTCCCATTATTAGTATGCTGGCTAGATTATTCTTCTGAGTTATCCATTTTGCAGACAGAAAATGCTCCTGTATGCTGCATTGAAGAAGCCGATTTGTTACATGAAGTGAAATTACCTGAGGTATCTTTCCGCCCTGCACACACTAAGCCTTCCCAGGATGTTGATTTGATGTGCTCCTAATAAGTACAATCCGGTTAGGGCAATGCTCCAGCCTGCTGCGAGGATGAGATACGGAGAATAGGCAGTTCCTCCAAACTACCAATACATTGGGAATAAGAAGACTTTGTTTCAATAACATTTAATAGCTCTTGCTTTTACAACCCGTGCCCTGCTCTGATTAAATATTGATAATCTTTTAGTTTAGATTTTTTTAACTATTGCCCTACCTTCCCACTACACTGCTTCAATTTTGGTTGTATTGTGAGGTTTTTTTTTGATGCGGGGGGAGGAGAGACAAGGATCTCCTTAAATACCCCTATGGAATGTTCTACACATGAAAATAATGCCTGATGTTTGGTCCTTCCATCAGTAATTCTATCAGATGGTAAAATCTTTCTCTGGTGGAAATGGCTTGACTGGGAGTCAGGGAAGATTTGAGTTTCAATTCTGCTTCTGATTCTTATTAGCTGTGTTGCCATGGGCAGGTCAATTTGCTTGTGAGCCAGTTTACTCTTCTGTCAAATGGGTATAACAATATATTACCTTTCAGGGTTGTTTTGAGTATCTAATAAGATAATGTATGTAAAGTTTTTGGCAATTTGTGAAATGTCATTATCATTGATAATGAATATATCATCATCATTATTATAAAGCAAAGAAAGGTCTCAGTTTCAGTGGAATGTCAGCTCTATATTGTTTCTTAAAATATCTCCCTTATCAAGCCAAGATTTTTTACTGTCATTCAATTTTAAGTTAGCATAAGTCTCCTTGTTTTATGTATAGGTCACCTGAGGCACAGGTTAACTAAGTGACTTATCCAATATAAATCCCTAAATTGGGTTTGTCTGAGATATGAATCTATGTCTACTGTTTCTAAGACTACTCTATTCAGAAGATTATACTGTATTACCTTGGGCAAGTCACTGCTTTCTTTGGTACACAGTTCCCTTGCTGTGAAGTGAGAAAACTGTATTAAATAGGCTATTTTTAGATATGGTAGCTGGATGAATCAGATGACCTCTTGATGGGAATGTTGTACATGAAATTTTGCTTCATATAAAGACTGGTCTAATTTACCATGTCTGTGGGCTAAAAAAAAAAAAGCCCTTAGAGTGATGGAACAGATTCTAAGAACAAGTATCTTATTAGGAATGCAGCTAAAGTTTTCTTTGAAAGGCTTTGTCATCACAGACTCAACCCTTACCATAACATTATATGAATCTTTGCTTTATGGGGATGCTATTGAGTGAGCACTGACATAAGTAACTATATAGATATGTAGCTTCTTCTCCTATTGTTATCCTGATGCATGTTGACACAAGGAAAGAACCATAAAGACACACTAAAATCAGGAAAATATCTCCTTGGGTAATGCTTTCTTTTCAGATATTGGAGGCTTCCCTAGATTTTACTTTTACTTCATGAAAAGCACCAAACTACCTAAAATTACAAAGTTAATTTGGCTGAGGTAAGTAAACCAACACCAGCAAAAGTCCATCTTCCTTATTAAATGTGCATGGCAACCTGTACCCTGACACTAATGATAATTTTTTTATAGTACTTTCACTTGCAAGGCTCCATTCCCTGACTTTAGTGCTCAAAATATAGGAATTTCTACCTCTGGCCATGGTGCTGATTTAGCTGACTCCAGAGACACTTTTGAATTCTGGGTTTCTACAAAAGATGACCTCTAAGGTCATTTTGAGCTCCAAAATTTATGATTTCACAATCATCACAGCCTAAATGAAAGATAAGATAGGCATTATACTTGTTGCTGCTGAGGAAGAGTACTTGTTGAAATCACATCAATAGGAGGGGGGCGGAGCCAAGATGGCCAAGTAAAAGCAGTGACTTGCTTGAGCTCTCCCCCAAACCCCTCCAAATACTCACAAAAATGGCTCTAAAATTCTGAAGCAGCAGAACCCACAAAAAGACAGAGTGAAACAAATTTCCAGCCCAAGACAACCTGGATGATTGATCAGAAAGTTGTATCACGCCAGGCTGGGAGCCCAGCTCAGCGCAGCATGGGTGCGCAGGCTGCAGCAAACCTGGAGCAGGCCTCAGAGGACTGAATCGTGGACAGCTGTGGAGGTTTCCAGACTCCTCAATCCACGAATGCCAAAGACAACTTAGAAGGTCAGTGGGAAAAGTCTGTTTCTGTCGGTGCTCAGAGAGGAAGGCGGGGTCTCAGCTCCATTCCCCAAGAGCCTGGCCCTGCGCGGGGCAGCTGCTTCCTGAGCTTCTGTCCCACAGACTGAGGGGGAATCCAGTGGCCGATCAGAGAGGGACTGCAGGGATCTCTTTGCCAGTGCTGAGGCAGGAATCTTTTGCTTTGCCCGTGTGTGGATTTGGGTCATAGTTCTGGGCTGCAGTGCTGGGGTGAGGAGGAGCGCTGGCGTGGTGGAGCTTCTAGTGGCTGTGGAGAGAAACCCCTCCTCACAGTTACGGGACAGAAAGGAATACTTGTGGTCACAGGCCAGGAAAGGAGTAAACACCTCACCCCTTATCATACCACCTTGGAAGAACTGAAAATTTACAGGTCCCTACAAGTATCTCTGAAAACAGCTACACAAACCCCTGAAGCTTGGGACAGTACACTCTCCACATTGGAAGCAGACTCTTACCTTAACAAGAGTTTAAAACTCACGTAATTGGCTGGGATCATGAGCAAGCAGTGCAAAAAGAGTCAGACTATATTATCTTACTTTGGTGAAAAAGAAGATCAAAATATACAACCAGAAGAAAACAAAATCAAAGCTCCTACATCCAAAGCCTCCAAGAAAAATATGAATCAGTCCCAGGCCTTGGAAGAGCTCAAAAGGGATTTTGAGAAGCAAGTAAGGGAAGTAGAGGAAAAACTGGGAAGAGAAATGAGAGTGATGCAAGAAAATCATGAAAAACAAGTCAACAGCTTGCTAAAGGAGACCCAAAAAAATACTGAAGAAAATAACACCTTAAAAAACAGCCTAACCCAAATGGCAAAAGAGGTCCAAAAAGCCAATGAGGAGAAAAATGCCCTAAAAAGAAAATTGGCCAAATGGAAAAGGAAGTCCAAAAGATTACTGAAGAAAATACTTCCTTAAAAATTAGAATAGAGCAATTAGAAGGCAGTGACTTTATGAGAAATCAAGACACTGTAAAACAAATCCAAAAGAATGAAAAATTAGAAAACAATGTGAAATATCTCATTGGAAAAACAACTGACCTGGAAAATAGATCCAGGAGAGAGAATTTAAAAATTATTGGACTATCTGAAAGCCATGATCAAAAAAAGAGCCTAGACATCATCTTTCAAGAAATTATCAAGGAAAACTGCCCTGATATTTTAGAACCAGAGGGCAAAATAGAAATTGAAAGAATCCACAGATCTCCTCCTGAAAGAGATCCCCAAAGGAAAACTCCTAGGAATATTGTAGCCAAATTCCAGAATTCCCATGTCAAGGATAAAATATTACAAGCTGCCAGAAGGAAACAATTCAAGTACTGTGGAAACACAATCAGGATAACACAAGATTTAGCAGCTTCTACATTAAAGGACCGCAGGTCATGGAATATAATATTCCAGAGGGCAAAGGAGATAGGATTACGACCAAGAATCACCTACCCAGCAAACCAAGTATAATCCTTCAGGGGAAAAATGGTCATTCAGTGAAATAGAGGACTTTCAGGAATGCTTGAAATGCACAGGGTGAGTTGAAGATTAAGGGGTCATATCTGGAGAATAAAATTAAGGGATGAGAGAGGATGATACTCGGAGAAGAAAGGGAGAGGTAGAATGGGGTACACAAAAAAAACAGAAAAGAAAATTCTCTCACAGTGGAGGGGAAACAGGGAAGGTGAAAGGGAATGAGGGAATCTTATTCTCATAGGATTTAGCTTAAGGAGAGAATAACATACACATTCAATTGGGTATGGAAATCTGTCTTATCCTACAGGAAAATAGGGGTAGAAGGGGACAAGAGAGCAGGGGAGTGATAGAGAGGAGAGCAGATTGGGAAAGAGGGTAATCAGAAGCAAATACTTGTGAGGAGGGACAGGGTCAAAAGAAAGAATAGAATAAATGGGAGGGCAGGATAGGATTAAGGGAAATAGAGTTAGTTTTTCACAACATGTCTACTAAGGAAGTGTTTTGCATAACTGCACATGTACAACCTTGCTTGCCTTTTCAATGAGGGTTGGTGGGGAGGGAGGAAGGGAGAAAATTTGGAACTCAAAGTTTGAAAAACATGTTTAAAAAAAATGTTTTCACATGCAACTGGGAAATAAGAAATACAGGAAATGGGGTACAGAAGTCTACCCTGCTCTACAGGAAAATAGAAGGGGAAGGGGATAAGAGAAGGGAGTGGGGAGAGATAGAAGAGAAGGCAGACCCGGGGAAGGGGTATTCAGAATGCATGCCATCTGGGGTGGGGGGAGGCATGAGAAATTTGGAATATTGAAAACTAAAAATAAATAAATTTATATTAAAAAAAAAGAAATCACATCAATAGGCTTACAAGTGTCTGGTTTTCCAAAGGCATCACTTTTAGTAGCAGAGGGTGCTTGGCAGCTTATATAAGGACAGAGTAACTTCCTGTTCTACCAAATGGAAATGTGTTAATTGCAACCAAACTTTGAGACTGGGGAGTGAGGAAGGATGAAACAGATTGATTGGAAGCATAATGACCATAGTCTAAGTGGTATGATGAGGTAACATGAAAAATTCTACTTTAGTCTCTTCTGCATTTGGAGTATTTCAAAAGTCCAGAGGCAAAGTAGAAATATTAAAGCCATTCTAATTAAAATTAGAGATTCATATGAACAGAAGTGGAATTAAAACTGCATGAACACATAGAGAGGAAAAGAGTGTTTTTATTTTTAACTACTTTCAGCCACAGACACTTCCTCTCCCCCCTCCCCCACTACACACAAACATCTCCATACACATCTCATTAATACACACTTCAGTACTGAGTGCTCATTGATTGGCCCTGCCATCAGCTTTAGGAATGGACTTCTATTTCAAGAATTACTTCCCCGCTTCCTAATGATAGTCCAGGTCAACATATTAAAGCTCTCAATCCAATTCTAAAGCTCTATAGATCTTTTCTGCCCTATAGGAGATGGCTGAAGATTTTGTTATTTATGATTTTGACAAAGAGGTGGTAGTTGCAATAACCTGTTTGATGGAATCATCCTTTCTGTTTGGAATCCAGCACAAGAAAGTAAGTATGCTAGGACGAGGTCTTATCAAGACACCAAACTATGTCTCAATTCTGCTAAATTTTCTTTAAGTTTCAACAGGTTTGGATGGTGGTTGACTTTTGCTTGAAGTGAAAGAATAAGTTTCCAGTTCAATTTCTCCATGAATAATGGACAACTAGTTCAATTCAGTTCAGTTCAATTCTTTTCAGTTTGATTCAATTTGACAAATACTTATTGAGCCCATACAGTGTGCAGAGTACTGTGCTATGCTGAAGAGACACAAAGATAAGGACACAAAGACACAAAGAAAAGTCTTTGCCATCTTGGACCTTGAATTAGCTCTCTGACCTTGAACAAGTATATTTGTCTTTCTGGAATTCATCCTACAGATTTCCTCATCTGTAAAATGAGTGGGTTAGAGTAGATGATCTCTGTAGTTTATTGGATTTTTAAAAAACTATTTTTTCTTCTACTGTAAGGTTTGGTTTCCCAGGTAAACCACACTATTGGTTTTTTTAACTTAATTTTTTTTATTAATTTATTTACATTTATCAGCAATCACTTCCATAAGAATTTGAGTTTAAAATTTTTCTCTCCCTCCCCAAGACGGTATACAGTCTGATGTAGACTATACATATACATTCCTATTAAACATATTTTCACTTTAGTGATGTTGTAAGGAAGAACTGGAACCAAGAGGAGGAACCACCAGAAAGAGGAAAAACCCAAAAAAAAGCAAATAGTATGCTTCGATCTTCATTCATTCAAACTCCACAGTTCTTTCTTTGGATGAATCCACACTATCGCTATTGTTGGCAGACAACTGTGGCCTATTTCAAGAAAACCCAATAGGTAAAAATTCAGCCTATTAATCAGAAGAATTGAGTTTTTGAAAAAAAATTACACTAAGCCAATTTGTTTCATAAGTTTTTTTTTTTAAATCACTAAATAGAAAGACTGGGGAACAGAGGAAGAATGGCAATTT
Source organism: Phascolarctos cinereus (assembly GCF_003287225.1). NCBI lineage: Eukaryota > Metazoa > Chordata > Mammalia > Diprotodontia > Phascolarctidae > Phascolarctos > Phascolarctos cinereus. The sequence goes on along the minus strand of NW_027556098.1, from coordinate 273,556,220 downwards.
ATTTTCTACTTTGATGAATCTGTGACATCATTGATGTAGGCATAACTTCCACTGGTACAGATTACAATTTGCCTGTGACTCCTTCTCCAATTTTTATCCATTACCTTCTATAAATCCTCCATACAAAGTCTATTAAACTCGAGGCCTTCTTTTCATCTTTTAATATTTCATGAAGAGCATTGCTGTACATCCAATAATCTTTATTTTCCCTTCATAAACTGCCTACCTCCATTTCAGGAGATCTTAAGATCATAGATTTCAAGCCAGACAGAACCTTAAAGGATAAGAAGTCTAAACATCTCGTTTTACTATTGAAGGAAACTGAAATCTATGAAGGTTAACCAATTTAAACTCAAAAAAATAGTAAGAGTCATCATATATAAAATCAATATCAAATTGCTTGTCTTATCATGGAGGAAGGAAGGGCAAGAGAATTTAGAACTCAGAATATTTAAAAAATAAATGTTAAATTTTTTTACATGTAAGTAGAAAATATTTAATGAAATAAAAAAAATAATATGAATCAGAGCCAGGATTTGAACCCATGATTTCCCCTAAAAATAAATTCTTTCCACTATATCATACTACAGGATCATATGCTTGATAAAATCTTTGATGTCATGTAATTAATAGTTTGTAATGTGATTCTATGCCTATCATTTATCTTTCCTTCAGCTTTTGGATCATCTGCAGTTTTATTCTCCTGAGATCAAGGTGTTCCATAAGTCACAACCATATAGCATCACAGCACCTCATTTTATGCAATTTATTTTCTGACTCCCTCTTCTCCCTGTTAATATCCTCCATCACTATCTTGCTTTTACCCACATCATATATGTAGAGGTTGTCTTCCCTAATAGAAAATAAGCTTATTGAAAATATAGAATTCCCTTTCTTCCTTCCTTCCTTCCTCCTCCTCCTCCTCCTCCTTCTTCTTCTATTTGTTGATAATTATGAGAACCTTATTGTTATAAAGTCTTTGGTGGTAGGGAGCATCTTAGAATCAATAAAAGTGCTGCAAAAATTTTACAAATGCAATCTAATTGATTCTCTTGCTCAGCTTCTGTTATGGGCTCAGCTCACAATCCATTTTATGTGACTTTCCAAAGTATTTGTACTGATGATTTAACCCAATTATTGATCTGTATAACAGCATGCTGAAATTTGGCCAATATATATTCTTCATCCACTTAGCTTTTTTTCCAGTGTGTATCACAAGATCTATCTCTTTTGAGTGGAATCCTCTTTTAAGGAGGTCCTATAGTGTTCCAATTGTTTGATGAAAACAACACAATATAATCTTGAAACAGGAGCATATGAAGAACTCTACAACCTATTCCATTCATATTTTCTGCAAGATAACATCCATGACACTAATAAAGAGATTATGCAAATGAATGCCTGTTTCATGTCTTACCTGATACTAATACTCAAAGGACAGTTGAAGAAATATATGTATCCATAATATCCTCTGTAATGGATTCTTTTGTGATCTTAACATTTGCCTAGAAAACACTGTACCAAGCCAATGCTAATTTGTAATCAACAAACAATAAACATGGTGACATTTTTGTCTTTCTTATACTTAGCCAATTGTAAGTCTGTAAAGGTGTCTTCACATATCTGTGTATGTGATTTGATTATTTTATCATGTTTTCATCAAGAATACCATCAAGCATACATGAGACCATTCTCATGGAAATTTTAAAGACATGAGAAAACACTTTTCTAATTGTGAATGTTTTCTCAGCTGTTTTCTTTTTCTTTTTTTTTATTAATTTCTTTTGATTTATCAACAATCACTTCCATATGCTTTTGAGTTTAAAATTTTTCTCCCCCTTCCTCCTCACCACCCTCCCCAAGACAGTGCACAATCTGATATAGGCTATATATATACATTCCTACTGAACATATTTTCACATTAATGATGTTGTAAGTAAAAATTAGAACCAATAGGAGGAACCAGCAGAAAGAGGAAACAAAACTCAACAGAAGAGAAAAAAAATAGCAAATAGTATGCTTTGATCTGCATTCAAACCCCATAGTACTTTCTTTGGATGTGGATAGCATTTTCCATTACAAGGCCTTTGGAAATGTCTTAGATCCTTGTATTGCTGGGAAGGATTAAGTTTATCAATATTAGTCGTTACACAGTGTGGCTGTTATTGTGTACGACGTTCTCTTGGTTCTGCTCACTTCACTCAGCATCAAACCCCACAAGTCTTTCCAGGTTTTTCTGAAGTCAGCTTGCTCATCATTTCTTATAGCACAATAGAATTCCATTACATTCATATGCCACAACTTGCTCAGCCATTCCCCAATTGATGGACATCCTTTCAATTTCCAATTCTTTGCCACCACAAAAAGAGCTGCTATGAATATTTTTGTACATGTGGGTCCTTTTCCCATTTGTATGATCTCTTTGAGATATAGCCCTAGAAGTGCTATTGCTAGGTCAAAAGGTATGCACATTTTTATGGCCCTTTGGACATAGTTCCAAATTTCTCTCCAAAATAGTTGGATCATTTCACAACTCCACCAACAATGCATAAGTGTTCAATTTTCCAAAATCTTCCCCAACATTTATTATTTTCCTGTTTTGTCATGTTGGCCAATCTGATAGGTGTGATATGGTACCTCAGAGTTGTTCTGATTTGCATTTCTCTAATCAATAGTGATTTAGAGCATTTTTTCATATAACTCTAGATGGCTTTAATTTCTTCAACTGAGAGCTGCCTGTTCATATTCTTTGACCATATATCAATTGGCAAATGACTTGTATTCTTATAAATTTGTCTTAATTCTCTCTAAATGAGGCCCTTATCAGAGAGACTGGTTATAAAAATTCTTTCCCAATTTTCTACCTTCTTTTTAATCTTAGTTGCATCTTTTTCTTTATCAGTGATATAATTTGTGATTTTCCATACTTTTCAAATAATAATAGCTCATATTTATATAAAACTTAATATATATGTATATATGTGTATATATATGTATATATGTATATGTATATATATGTGTATATATGTGTATATATGTATATATGTATATGTGTATATTTGTGTATATATGTATATGTATGTGTGTGTGTGTGTGTATATATATATATATATATATATATATATACACTCTTCTCCCCACACTTTTTTTTGAGTTAGGTAGTACATGTATTGTTTCCAATTTATGGATAGAGAAACTGATTTCCAAATAATGTTAAATGATTTTCTAATGTTCACATAATAAGTAAGTGCCAAAGACAGGATTCAAACTCAGGTTTCTCAAGTATCTAAGACCATTTGTCTAACACCATATTGCCCTCTCTGAAATGGACATGGACATGGACATCAGTTCCTAACACTTTAATATTGAAAGATTCCATTACCATGAGCTTCTCTACATTCTTCTTTCTCAATAGCTATGTCCAGGTATTCATCCCTGTTTTATTTTCCTACCAACCAGGTATTTTCTTCTACTTCCTTATTATAGCGTATTGGATCCTAGGGCAGTGGAATTCAAATGTTAGGGTTCTGCCATCATCACTGACAAGAACAGATCCTTATAGACACATGTATTCTTCCTTCACTATTTGTTGTCTTTTGGTAGTCTTATTTATCCATTCTCTTGTTATCATCTAGCTTAGTTTAGTTTTAAGCCACACTTCCTTCATTCTCATTTTATATTTATACAATAAGAATAATAGCAATATTACTAAGCTTTAAGGTTTGCAAAATCCTTTACAAATATCTTATTTTACCTCATAACAACTCTGTGAGCTAGGGTACTCTTATTAAGTACCCCGTTTTACAGATGAGGCAACTAAGGCAGCAGAGGATAAGTGATTTTCCCAAGGTCGCACAATTAGTAAGTATCTGAGGCCATATTTGAGCTAAGGTGTACCTGTCTCTAGGTACAGTGCTCTGCATATGGCTCTACCTACTTCTTCAGCCTATGTCTTTGTCTATATCCATATGTTGGTATAAATATGAATACGTAAATAGAGAGGAATACATCATTATTCATAAATTTCCATCATTTTCTTCCACAATGTGTTATAATCAAACACATTCTAAACCCATGTGTTATCTCAGTTCCCATCTATCCCTTGAGAAAAAGGTAAAGACTTTGCTGACTGATGTGATTTTGGCCTATGAAATAGATAAAATAATTATTACGATTTATTTATTGTATTTGTCTGAATATGGACTTGAATATAAATTAAACCCTAAAATGAGATCATTGCAAGGGAGACACATGTGAGTATACATTGAAAAATAACACTAATTATAGACAGATCAGAATTTTTCACAAGACAGAGTTGGGGGAAAGCATTATATGTATTTAGACAAATATGTCATATAGCACTTTATGGTTACAGAATACTCTACATAATTTGCAAATTTAATCTTCGCCATAGCCCTGTGAGGTTGGTAGTACAAGTATTATTACCCTATTTTATGGCTCAGGAAACATGCTCACAGGGTTTGGTTGGTCCTAGGGTCAAATAGGCTGTATTGTCAGAATGTGAAATTAAAGAATCAGGAGACACTGCCAATTAACTGTCAACCAGAACTGAAGGTTAAAGAAAGTTGAAGTTAATACAGAAGTCATTAGGAAAGTAGGATTTGATTTCTCAAAATTTTAGACATCTATAGGGATTAACCGGAAATTCACGGTCAGGTACCTGAGATATGACAAAGCCCAACTAAGGTATTACAAGATCATATCCATTGAGTAAAGTATGATAGTCTTGGATAACTGGTGGCTTGATATGGAAAGATGAAACACAGAGTAATTCTTGAAGACTACCCATTGATTACAAACATATCTGAAAACTAATTTATAGGGAGTCAGATATCTCCAAACAATTCAGAATGCTTTTGGTTCCTAGCTAGAGTAAACAAACTGCAGAAGTAATGAATTCTTGGTGGTTACTGAAGTTAAGTCTGCTGTGGAAAAGGAAAATGATTTGCTTTAGTGGATTCCTGACATGTTGACCACCTGCCTAGAATTCAGATCCAGTTGCCAGAGCTGGGTAGGGGATGGAGAACTAAATCTCAGCTTTCTAGGGCCAATAAATGTCTCGTGCTGAGATAGAATAGAGCAACTCATTGCTTTTGTGAGCTGGGCTGGAATGAAGCTTTGAGTGGGTGGTGGTTATGCACAGATGGTGACATCCCCGATTGCGAGGGATTGGCAACCTTGTTATTCTCTTTTAGTTGTTAGGACCCTGTGGAGAGGCATTTGGGATAGATGTATGCAAGAACTAACCTTCAAGCCAAAGTCAAGTGTTAAAAACATGACCAGGTGTACCCAAGGTATTAAAGATCCTATCCTGTCTCTGGGTCATCCACCCCTCTTTCTTGATCCTGTGAGTATGAATGATAATAACTTGATTTTAGATTTTGATTGATCAACATTGATCCAGCATTTCATTGTTTACAAAACACTTCATATACTTTAACTTATTTGATTCTTGCAGCAACAAGTAAAGAAATGGTCTTAGAGAAGCTACCCCCCTAGACCAGGGGTGGGTACTTGTAGCCTCAAATGTGAACTGACTCGGTCAAAGGGCCATACTTGGGGATGTAGACGGCCATATGTGGCCTCTAGGCTGCTGGTTCCACATTCCTGCTCTAGACTCTAGTCTCAATTTATCTCTCTAGGCTTATAACTCTGATGTTCCTGACCTTGGCTTACCAATCTGCCTCTTCCTCTCTGAGTTCTGATTTCACTTCATGTTCATTGATTTTATTTTATCCCATATTCAGGTGATGTGATTTCAGGTTGTTGCCTTTTCACAAGAGAAGGGGGTGGGCAGTGAGAGGGATTGAAGGGGAATAAGCATTTATATAGTGTCTGCTATGTTCCAGGTATTGTGCTAAGAGCTTTTTACAAATATCATCTCATTTGGTCCTTAAAATAACCTTAAAAGATATTATTATAATCTTGATTTTACAGATGAGTAACAGCAGTTAAGTGACTTGCCCAAGGTTACAGAGTTAGTGAAGGTCTAAGGCTGGAACTGAACTCAGACCTTCCTGATACCAGGCCCAGAACTCTACCTACTGAGCCACCAATTGCCTTTGATAGAGAGTGAAGTATAGATTTCTTTTCTTTTCTTTTCTTTTCTTTTCTTTTCTTTTCTTTTCTTTTCTTTTCTTTTCTTTTCTTTTCTTTTCTTTTCTTTTCTTTTCTTTTCTTCTTTTCTTTTCTTTTCTTTTCTTTTTCTTTCTTTTCTTTTCTTTCTTTCTTTCTTTTCTTTCTTTTCTTTCTTTTCTTTTCTTTTCTTTCTTTTCTTTTTCTCTTCTTTTCTTTTCTTTCCCCCTGTTTTCATGAACTTAGAATAGAAGATTGACTCTGAAGAATCCAATAAATTATTAATTAGTTTCAAATGATCATTTCACAACTTATTACCTATGTTATCTTGGAGAAGTGATTTAATTTCTCCATGCCTCAGTTTCTTTGTCTATAAAGTGAATGGACTAGTTGACTTCTAAAATCTTTTTTAGCTCCAAATTGTATGAACCCATGAATGATTTCATCAGAAAAGGACTAAATTTCTTTCATTCTGGGCAAACAGAAAAGGTACTCTCATATTTGTTACATACATACATATCCTAAAAATTTAGTGAGACTTAAGTAGTGATGTCCAGAGAAGTTTCATAGTTGTCTTAAGATAAGTATTATGTAAAGAAATCTTATTTAATTCAATTAAGCATTATAAAAACTCTTAATATTTGAAAAGCATGATGCTAGGTGCTAGCAATATGAAAATAACAAATAGTTCCTGCCCTGAAGTAACCACCATTTCATTGCATGTAATTCTTGGGCCTCTATGAGTTTCTAATCCAATCTTTAACTAACTAGTCCTACTGGTTAGGTTTTTAACCTGGAATCTATTCTCGCATACACATGAGTGTGTGTATACATATACACCCACATATGTGTATATAAATGTGTAAAATATATATATATATGTGTGTGTGTGTGTGTGTGTGTGTATGGACACACCGACATATATACACACATAGAAAATATATTTATAACATATATGTACTTATACCATACATTGCGTACGTACATATTACTTTTCAATATAGTTTATTTCCTTTGAAATCCTATTATTTTATTTAATGGGTTATAACAATTATTTTGAAGAGTCCACAGATTTCACCTGATTGCCTAATTATGACATCAAAAAAGTTAACAACCCCTATTCTAGAGGAAACAGTGGTGAAATAATAATAATAATAATAATAATAATAATAATAATAATAATAATGACAGCAGCCAACATTTATATAGTGCTTACCAGGTGTCAGCCACTGTGCTGAGAGCTTTCTGCATATTATCTTATTTGATCCTCACTACAACCTTAGTAGATAGGTATTATTATATTATTATTATTATTATTATTATTATTATATTATTATTATTATTTTATTATTATTATTATCCCCTTTTGACAAATGAGGGAACTGAGGAAAAATGAGGTTAAGAGAGTTTCTCACAATGTCACACAGCTGGTGTCTGAGGCTGGATTTGAACTCAGGTCTTCCTGACTCGAGGCAGGGCATTCTTTCCACTGTACCACCTTGCTTCCTAGATTATCATCTTGAGGAAGCTACTGGCTCTTTAAGGAACTAAACGAACATTGCCAGTCTCTCTGTGGGCCTCAGTATCCCCATCTCTAAAATGACAGGCTTGGAATAAATCTCCCAAGGTATCTTTTATTTCTAAAATTTTATGCTTCTAAGCGGTCATTTGACTCATTATTGTTATCTAAAGATTTCTTTGGAATGATTTTACAAATACCAAGCTCATTTGAGGCACCAAACTCATTTGAGGCACCCACTAGGAAGGGATATTATCAACCACCCAGCCTACAGAGAGAACTAAGACTGTGTTGCCTGTTTTGCAGAATGATTGCAAACAGTGCAACCGCTCAGCACCCAGACGCCAGTCCCTAATTCCATAAGTGCCTGGCGGATGCTTTAACCAGGAGGCACAGCACAATATGACTAATCTGCTATGCAGCTGCAATGTTAATGGGCCAACTGTGTTATCACACATTTGCCTGGAAGGAATAGCAATGCCTAAATGAATTGCTATGATTTTTGGTGCAGATAGAAGGGCCGGTGACCATGGGCCCACATTGGCAGTTGCTTGGCTCTGCACAATGATGGAGCATCACACTTATCTTGCTCTAAACAGCCACTAGAGACTGGCAGACTTAGTCTGGAGAGATAAATGAGGATGGGAGAGAATTTGAGAGAGGGAAGGAGGAAGGGCACCCAAAGTTGGAGCTCTGCTATGGAGCCCCCAGTGAGAGGACAAGGTTTGAATATGTACTGTATGTCTGATATAGGAGGATGAAGTGCCACCACTGGTCCAGGGCAGGGAAGGTGGTTCAGGTTGCCTAATGGTAAAGGGAAAATAGTTGGGAGTTGGGATGATGCAGTGAAAATGATATTGAACTAGGAATCAAGAGAGAGCTCAATTCTGGTTCTGGCTGTCTTTTTCACATAATAGACTTAAATACAGAGGAAAGAGCATTGGATTTGATTCAAATTCATGCTCAGCTTTTTGCTGCCTGTGTGACCTCTCTCAGTTCAGTTTCCTGATCTCTAAAATAAGAGGGTTTGACTAGATCAAGTATTCTTAGCCCGTGATCTTTGAATATTCTAGAAAACTACTTTGATAACTGTATTACAATATAACTAGTATAATATTGATATTAATAAAAATAGTTAGCATTCATATGGTGTTTTAAGGTTTGCAAAATACTTTGCACATATTAATTCATTTGATCCTCCTAACAACCCTGTGAGATAGGTGCTATTACTATCCCATTTTTCACATATGGAAACTGAGGCAAAGAATAGTTAAGTGACTTGTCCAGGGTCACACAGCTAATATATGTCTGAGGCAGATTTTGAATTCAAATCTTCCTGACTTCAAGTCCTGTGCTCTACTACTGTATCATCTAGCTTTGTAATACCATTTATTTGCTTTTATGCATTTTTTGTTTTTGTTTAGTCATTTTGAGTCACATCCAACTCTCTGTGACCCCATTTGGGATTTTCTTGGCAAAGATACTAGAGTGCTTTTTCATTTCCTTCTCAAGCTCATTTGATGAATGAGGAAACTGAGGCAGATAGGGTTAAGTCACTTACCCAGGGTCATATGAACTCAGGTCCTCCTAAGCCCAGGCCCAGTGCTCCATCTGCTGTGTCACCTAGCTGCCATTTTAAGCATTTTAAAACATTATTATAATGGTCTTTGGGCTTCACCAGACTGGCAAAGGGGTCCATCACACACACACACACACACACACACACACACACGTGAATAAGAACTCCTGGATTAGATCTCTAAGGTGCCTTTTAGCTTTAAATCTATGGTATTAGAATTTTGATCATAACCTATTAGCTTTAAATTTTATAATCCTATAAATTACATCATCTCAGTATCAATTTTCTGATCTATAACATGAGGGGGTTGGATTGGGAAATCTTTAATGTTTCTTTAACTCTAATGTTCTGTGGCTCTAGAGCTCCTAGACATTATTTTCTGAGGAAACTGAAAGACTGATGACACTTTGGTGACCATCTAAAAAAATAGATAACAGCGATGCCTTGATGTCTATATTCCAATTTACTCTGCCTAGGAATGTGAGAGTTAAATTTATCTGGATCATGCTTTTTCTTACATCTCTGTGGGAAACAAATGCTGTGCTTTTCCATCACTATCACATCTACGTCCAGAGTTGTCAATAGTGAAATGTAAGTTGGACCTACCCTCATGGAATGGAATTCAGAGCCAGGGACAAATCACCTCCCTTCCTCCAATGTTTTTATCCAGGCAAGGGCAAAGCTTGGAGGATAGCTTTGTCTTAGTGATGATGAATGGTACGGCCTGATTGTTGGTGTATATGTGTATATCTTAGCTACTCTGTTCATTTCTTTAGCTCCTCAGGTCTTTTCCAGAGTCATCTCCTTCTCCAAGCTGGTGTATATTTCCAGACCACAGACACTTCAATAGCAAAGAAATCCTCATGACCAGGGCCCAAGTTGACTCCTATGATTTGCTATACATTAGTTCCATCTCAGTCAGCTTTAAATTTTGACCAGGAAAATTATTCCAAATCATTGATTGATTAACTCAACATTAATTTCTTTCCCCAGTTTTCCACTAGTAAAACTTAAAAAAAAAGTAAAGCAAACAAACAAAATAAATTCTGTTCCCTTGAGAGGAGTTGTTTTCACTATACCACTTTTGAAAACATAGTTAAGGGTTACTAAATACTTTTTAAGTGGTAGAAAGAGGTAAGAGTGGGGAGAATATATGTACTAATTCTTCCTCACCCTGAAGAATCAAATTCACACAATCCCAAAGTGGGGGGAAAAAAGTCAGTCCAGTTACTGATGACTTATTTTTGTCATAGATTTCACATAGCATTGTGCTCCTTTCCAGTGAACCAATAATATCATATTTTGAGCTAATGTTATGCAGATATTGTACTCCTCTACTTGACTCTGAGGTCTCTGGAGACCTCTTATTTACCTACCATCTAAATAAAATAATTAATGTTTAATAAAAGTTTATGAAAGCAGGACACCTTAAAATTCATTTCCTTAGGAGGCAATCTCAAAATAACACCGTCAGATTTAGGTCATATTACAGGGAGTCTTTTCAGTACTTTTATGCTCAATTTTTGGTACTTATATACTTTGACTTTAGTATTGTGTTATATATATACATATGTGTATTATGTATGTGACAATACTTTGGTAGGAAAAATTTTGAAACAGGAATTATTTATGTATACGTATTATAGACACAAATATATACATGCATAAATAGATGTGTATGCTACAGAGAGACAAGAAGCGATAGAGACATACACAGAGAGACAGAGGCTTTTGAAATAAGTTTTTTTAAATTTATACAGATATATACAGATACATACATATACAAATACATACATTCACATTTGTATGAATACATCTACAAAGAGAGGACAGAGACAGAGAGAGAGATGGAGACAGTGTAAGAGGCAGTGTGGTGCTGTGGAAAGAGATTAAATTTAGAACTGGAAGACAGGGATTAATAGCTTGGTTCTACTACTTCCTACTTGTGTGACTTCAGGCTAGTCACTTAATCTCTCTAAGCCTCAGTGTTTTATTGTGTAAAATAGGGATAAAGCCATCCTGCCTACCTCATGGGATCATTGAGAGATGATGTAACATGTCAATGTTTTGTAAACTGTATAGAACTATGACTATACACGCAGAGAGGGGTACATGTTGCCTGTAATTTTTCTCAAGCTCTTTCAGCAACTGTATAATTTGAAGGAGGAAGTGTGATGTAGTGGTAAAGAGACTTGGTTCTAGAATAAAAGAATCTGCATTCAAACGCTACCTCTTATGCTTAGTGCCTTGTGTGACCTTGAGTAAGTCATTTAAATTCCATTGCTTTCAGTTTCCTCCACATTTTACAGTGAGTATCTTAGACAAAATGGCTTCTGAGGTCTTCTACCTTTGAGTCTATGATATCTTCTATTGTATCCTTCCCTAACTAAAAATCTAAAGAGAAAGATCAATAGTAGCAAAAAAAAAAATACTAGACAATATGTTCTTGTATCTCACAAAGTTTATGGGTTAGAAATTCTTTCTCTTGACTTAGGTCCCTCCAGCCATAATCTAAATTTGATCCCTTTTTATTTTGCCTTGAGCAGATGTGGAACTACAGGTGCCCTACTCTCTACCAGCCATGCACTGTACCTTTGAAAACTCGAAGGAAATACTGATGAGGATGGGATCTAGACCCCAAAAAGGAAAAATCCTGGATTTTCCCACATGGCCCAATCTCTGGCTTTTGCCTGAGGCTATACTCCCATCAACTGGCCTTTCATTGTGGCTAGGCCCAATCTCCTTTTAGTTACCCTTAATCTAGCCTAGCCCTCCATTATCTCACTTCCCAGTGGCCCCTGGCCAGTTCCCATTCTTAATCCTAGCTAGGCTCCATTTTCCCTTGGCCACATGGTGCAGGTCCCTGGAATTCTATTGCCTCACTGTCCCTGCAAACTACTTGGCCACTCCTAGATGCCTCCCACTTTTAGCCCAAAGTGGTATGAGGCCCATCTTGTTTCCATTAAGATGCTTATATTCTTAAAATCTAGCTACTGCTCAGATTCTTACAATCTAGCCAATAACTCACTAACATTCAGACCCCTTAAGAGTCTGCCCAATGTTAGAAAAATCTGAAAAAAAATCTACTACAGTGAGTGCCCTCTTCTGATAGGAGAAGAGGGCACAACACACTTTAGTAGCACATGGGCACTGGTTCAGTAGTAGAATCAACTTTTAAACCATTAATAAGATCCATACTCCATACTTCAAGACTAAGATTGGTCTAGTTCATCTGAATTACACTCTTCCTGGACAGCCCATCACATGTTTGTCCATGTTCTGTTAACTCTGCCCACTTCATGGGTCCCATGTTCAAAAATGGTGGCTATCTCCACCCTTGGGGTATGTCAGTTAATATTTAATAAGCTTATTAAGTAAGGGCAGTGGAGAAAAGCCTTTGACTGTCCAGTCCTTGAATCTGATGGGTTGCAACCAGTTTAGCCTCTAGGGCTCTTTCTTAAGGAACTAATTGTTTGCTATACTTTCCGATTGGTTGAGGGACCATGCACAAGATCTTGGAATTTCTTATCCTGATGTGGAAGCCTAACCCCCTTAAAATCTTTCTTACACCCACCCAATATGATGGATGCTCTAAATAAACCTTGTCTGTAGCTGAAAGAAGGCTTGGGTCGAATTCTTTTGGGCAGGATCTGTGTTTTGTGATATTGGGTCCCAGCACCCCTAAACCCCTTCCCTAACTAAAAATCTCAAGAGAAAGATCAAATAATAATAATAATAAAAAATCCTAGACAATATGTCCCTATATCTCACAAAGTTCATGGTTAAGAAATTCTTTCTCTTGACTTAGGTCCTTCCAGCCATAATCTAAATTTGATCCCTTTTTATTTTGCCTTGAGCAGATAAGAAACTACAGGTACCCTACTCTCTACCAGCCATATACTATACCCCTTACAGATTAGCAAACTCCAAGGAAATACTGCCTCAAAACTCAAAATAACTGAAAGTGACTTGAACAATTATCACACAGTGTTCCTACTTTTAGCACTAAATGTTGAGGTTTAGGGGTTCTGGGACCTTGAAATCACAACACACAGGTCCTGCCTGAAAGAATTTGACCCAAGCCTTCTTTCAGTCAAAGACTAGACTTATTAGACCATCCATCATATTGGGCAGACTCTTAAGGAGTCTGAATATTAGTAAGCTGTTGGCTAGATTATAAGAATCTAAGCACCTTAATGGTGATAAGATGGACCATCTATACAGAAAGACTGTGGGAGAAATCTAGGAGTGGCCAAGTAGTTTGGGGTGACTGGAGGAGAGGTCTAAGGAAGATATGAATGGGAGTGGTCAGTAAAGTGGGGTGAACAGAACTCCTGGGGCCTGGACCATGTGACCAAGAGATAATGGAGCCTAGCTAGAATTAAGTGTAGTAAATAGCCAGGGGCCATAGGGAGGTAAGATAATAAAGGTCTAGATTAGGTTAAGGGTAACAGAATTGGGACATTGGGTGTAGCCACAATGAAAGGCCATTTGGTAGGATTATAGCCTCAGTGGAATGCCAGAGATTTGTCCATGTAAGAAAGTCCAGGGTTTTTCCTTTTTGGGGTCCAGATCCTAGCTTCATCATTTTATACTCCCTTGTTTAGTATTTTCTAAAAGCTGTTTGAAAAATTCCACCATCTAAAAATGCCATCCCCAAAATCTGATGGCAAGAGTCTCTTAAAAACAAAGCAAAACAAAACAAACAGATTTGGGGGAAGTAGTAATTGAGGTTTTGCAATGAGAAGTCCATGGAACTGAACTTTTACATTTCCAGTACTTGGGTTTATGTATGTGTACGTGGTCAGGTAATTATTGAGGGCAAGCATTGCTAAAAGAAATAAACTGGTATAGGAAAAGCAGATGAGCATTTCCACTTGGTACCATCCTGCTTTTAGCCCAAAGTGGGAAAACATATTTTTGCTAATAGATTTTTCTCCCCCTCCTGTCACACTTACTGTAGCTTATTGAACGCAGATGATGGTAAATCTCTCACTCCTTATGTTAGACACAACAACAAAAACCCAAGCAAACAAAAGAATATAATTTATAATTTACCACCATTGCATCTCTTTCCAGCAATACACAATCAGACTGCATCCCTCATTTTTAGAGTTTGGAAGAGAGAGGAGAAATCACATTTTCTTACTTCTTGCTGATAAAAAATAATAAAGGGAATAATAAAATCCATCAGTTTTCCTGGGCATGATGTAGGGGAAAAGCAAAGTGCCAGGGTTGTTTATTAATCAGTTGGTTCTGTGAATGCAAAGTATTTTACTTAAGCTCAATCTGCTCCAAAACAAATATCCCCACAGCATGTTACGCATTAAAATCATTTTTCTCAGATTAAAATCTTCCAAGTGTAGCCTTCAGTGCCACCATCATTCAAAGAGACTTAGTGGAGGCTTTCTGCTCTAATGAAAATGGTGGTTTCCTCCAGCAAACATCCTTGTCACCTTGAGGTTGACTTGAGTGCATGTAGGTAACCCAAAGGATTTAGGAATTAGGCTTTTACTCTAGGCACAAATTAGAGAAAGGGTGATTTGGTCAACCATCCTCTTGGCCTCAGGCCATAGGTAGGAAAGACATTGTCATCATGATGATAGCCATGAAGCCAGAGAGTTTAAGTGACTTGACCAATATCACTTAATAAGCCATAAATAAATAAACAGCACAGCCAGGATTCAAACTTAGGTCTTCCAACTCTAATACAGGGCTCTATTCTACCACATCACACAGCCTCTTGAAGTAATAAAAGCATTATCCCACTTTATAGATGAAGAAACTGAGGCTTAGAAAAATTAAATGACTTACTTAGGGTCACACATCTAGAAAGCATCATAGTCATGTTTTGAACTTAGCTTTCTCTTGATTCCAAAATGAGAATTCCATTACAGCATAATGTAAGGTTCCATCTTTCCTTCCTTCCTTCCTTCCTTCCTTCCTTCCTTCCTTCCTTCCTTCCTTCCTTCCTTCCTTCCTTCCTTCCTTCCTTCCTTCCTTCCTTCCTTCCTTCCTTCCTTCCTTCTTCCTATATTTATGGCATGTTAAATTTGGAAATGATTTTAATGATCATCTAATCCATCTCCCCCTAATCTTTGTAGATGAGGAAAGGTACAGTCAAAAGAGCATTTGAGTCAGGGGAGGTAGGTTCTAATATAGTTTCAAACAGTAGATAACAGGAATATTGGGAAAGAAATCTTCACCTTTTAAAAGTTTAATTTCTTCATTAAAAATTTGAGTTAATAAAACTTGCATACCTCCCAAGTAAGTTAGCTTTTGTCAGCTATAACTTCTCCTTCCTCCTTCCCTTGCTTCTTCCTCCCTTTTCCCTCCTTCCTCTCCCACATTCCTCATTTATCCTCCTCCCTCCTTCTTTCTCTTCTCTTCTTTTTTTCTCCCTTCTCCCCCCTGCTCTTCTCTTTTCCTCCCTCTTCTTCTCTCCTCCTCCCTCCTTTTTTCTTCTCTTCCTTCCTGACCTCAAGGAGCTTATAACTGGAGGGAATAGTAGATGTGGTGTTGCTAAATCTCATTCCTTTCATTTTTTTCATTAGTTTTTTTTTATATTTTTGACTTTCTGTTATTCCAAATGAATTTTGTTATGAATTTTTTTCTAATTTGCTAAATTTGGTTTTTTTTGGGTTAATTTAATTGGGATGGCATTGAATATATAAATTAGTTTAGGTAAAATTATCATTTTTCAATAGCTTAACTAGTTCATTTATTAGGATCACAGAATTAGAGCTGGAAGAGTTTATAGACAATATCTGGTCCAAACCCAAATTTTAGTATGACCTGAGAAGTTAAGTAACTTGTCCATACAGGTGGTCAGTAGCAGACAGCCAGAATTCAAAGAAGTATGATGAGTAAATCTCCTTTCTCTTTCAGTTACACTCCAGACTTCCTCTAACAGACTTTCCCCCACTCCCCACCCCTTTCAACTTTTTTTTTAATTGTTATCTTCCTCCTATTGAATATAAACTCCTTGAAGGCAGGGACTGTCTTTCTGCTTTTATTTAGAATCCCAGCACTTGTCTAACTTACTGTAAATGCTTCATAAAATCTTTGGTGATTGACTAGACAAGCTGCAAGTGATTAGATCCAGTAGCTTTGGTTTGGGCTAGTCCATCTTACACTTACACTTTTCTGTGCTGTAGCTGTCCACATAGCCATAGTAACAACAGCTGGCATTTTATAATGCTTGTGTGTTTGTCTGCCTGAGCACCTAAGGCATGTAGGTACCTAGTGTAAGTTGTTAAATGAATGAATGATTGCAGAACACTGTGTACTCTGATTAGCAGCTACATGGAAAGGAGCCTATGTCAGTCTAGCATTCACATTTTCCCTTCCTATTCACCAACACAATCTCTGACTCATTTCTCTCAGCACCCTTTTATGATCATTCTAATTCTGTGATTTTTTTTCTATAGGTAATTGCATCCCCATAAGTCTTTACTTGCTAATTAAGTGGTGGGCTTCTTGAGGGTGGAACCTTTAATTTGGATCCCATACACTTAGTATATACCTTATGGAGGCTGACTCAGCACAAATTTCCCTATTGCAATGAGTGCTTTAGGAGAAAGGCCAAGTGGAAGAGTAGTAGTGTGAGGATTCAATTCCCCTTTCATCCCTATAATCAGCAGCTTTGATTTGGGACTGGGGGCCATTTCTATGGGAATTTGGCATGTAAATCATGGCCTTCAATCTTCTTGCTGTCAGCTCTTAACCAAAGCCAATTGCAAAGGGACATGTGCTGCCCACTTTAGTGTCCTTGTTCTTGTTCCTCTGTGGTTTGTCTGGCCTTGGCAAAAAAGTTCTGGATTCACAATCCAGCTTGTATCAAACTTCCTTTCTCATATGTTTGGTTTCAGAAACCCATGGAGTTTGACAAATTGTTTCAGTCCCCACCAAGTCAGCTTAGTTTGGCATAGATGGCTTTGGACAAGTCAATTATTTCCTATTTATTTTGCCATTAGCTTGCTTTGTCTATATTTGTTTGTATGTTATCTCCCATGTTAGATTGTAAACTCCTTAAGGGCAGAGGCTTTTCTGTTGCTCCTTTTTGTAGCCCCAGTGCTTAGCACAGCACCTGATAAATAGCAGGTGCTTAATGGATGTTTATTGATTGATTGAAAGTACTTAAGCCTTCTGTTTTCTCTTCTGTAAAACGAGAAAGTTGATTCTATCACTTCTTTGGACTTCATCTTCTTGATCTAAATGAAGAAGAATTTGGACAAGATGATCTCTAAGAACCCTCATCTCTAACTTTCCATGAATCTTATTGACCTTCCACAGTAAACTATTACTTTTTTCTGGACAGAAGGGAAGAATTCTCTAACCATGAGGCCTGTAACAAGGGAATAACTTGTAATGGACTCTTTGGCAAACAGGGAATTTGAATTTGATAGGGTCTTTTTTAAACAACCTTTCCTTGTATCTGTCTGTCTCTGTCTCTATATATGCATATATAGACATATAATGTATATATTTATCTCAACATAAAAATGAACATTTTATTTCTAGTTTTACTTTTTTAATTATAAAGTTTGTAAGCATTTTTAGACTAGCTCTAATGGACCCATCCAACTTTTGTCTCCTACTTCCATCATAAATCTTCTGATCTAATTAGTCGAGCTTCTTGTTCTTTTTGTGAACACACACACACACACACACACACACACACACACACATACACACATACACCATCCTGATTTTCATTTCTATGTCCTACCATACTCCTCCTGCCTAAAATCCTTCCTCCATTATTCTCCACCATCTAAATTATTCATATTTTAATTTTTTGTCCACCTCCTCCACAAAGCCTTAGCTACTTTACAAAACTTCAGAAATAGAAGGGGCTTCATAGTCTCTCTAGTGCAACCCATATCTGAAAAGGGAAAAAAAAAACTTTTCTCTGTAATACTCTTGGTGAATGGTCATCTAGGCTGATGGCCTTCAGAGACAGGAAACACGACTTTTTGAAGCCTCTCATTCTACTCTGCACAGTTTTAATTGTGCTGACTTATTTCCTTATATTGAGATAAATATTCAGATCTCTTCAATTTCTATGCCTTGCTCTTATTTCTTCCCCTTGGACTAAGCAAGGGTCTAATCTCTCTTCCACACTGTAGCCTTTTAAATATTTGAAGATCACTGCCATATCCCCTATAGGTTGTCTCTTCTACTTAATTTTTTATTTCTTCAACTGATCCTCATTGATGAGGTCTAGAGGTTCAAGCATGCTGGGACCCCAAAATCACAACACATGGGTCTTGTCTGAAAGAATTCAACCCAAGCCTTCTTTCAGTCAAAGACAAGGTTTATTAAAGATCAACTATATAAGGCAGACTCTTAAGGAATCTGAGCAGTGGCTAGATTATAAGAATCTGAGCACCTCAATAGAGACAAGATGGACCCTATATACAGAAAGACTGTGGGAGGGATCAAGGAGTGGCCAAGTAGTTTGGGGTGACTGGGGGTCTAAGGAGAATCTGGATGGGAGTGGCCGGTAAGCTGGGGTGAACAGAATGCCTGGGACCTGGACCAAGTGGCCATGGGAGAATGGAGCCTAGCTAGGATTAAGGGTGGGAAATGGCTGGGAGCTATAGAAGGTAAGACAATGGAGGGGAGGCTAGGTTAAGAGTAAGAGAATTGGGAGATTGGGCATTGCCATAATGAAAGGCCTGTTGACATTATAGCTTCAGGCAAGTGCCAGTTTTTCTTCCTTTTTGGGATCTAGATCCCATTCTCATCACTCAAGTGATTCAATTTTGGGATTAACTTTGATCTGAGAAAATGATACTCTACCCATTTAAGTCTTGGTTCAGACAAACAGCACAGTTTGTGCCCATAGTAATATACATTACTTAGAATCATTTATCAGATATCCATTGATGGTCCTGTGAAAAACCTAATAATATTTTAAAACTTTTAGAAGTGGAGGAAAGGAGTAGAAAATTCTGCCTGATGACAAACTCAAGCACATTGACTTAACTATGTGAAGTTCATACTATTCTGGAGCTGCTTTCTGTGATGCATCCATTTTGAGGCTATGTTTCTATTGAAATGAGGGAATCATATTTTTCCATTTCTCAGTGACCAGCAAGAGGGTGGATTTGTTGCCCTCTGTAAATCCCTTCAACTCTCCAAATTGTAGACAAAGAGATTATGCTCCAGATGTGGAGGAGTTTGAGCTAAATCCTCAACACAAGAAGACAGAACAGTCCCAGTAAGGTGAGACTCATGAAAGAATACCATAGAACTTTAATAATTGCAGTATTTAATAACAATAATTTATTAACAATCTGCTCACCTGCCTCTGTACATTTAAGAGAGCACAAAATCACAATATTGCAAGCTCTTCTAGGGAACGATGTTAGTCCAGAGAAACCATCACCCTCAGTGATTCTGTAGGAAGACTCCTGCTTTACCTTACCTCAGTAAAAGCAGTGGATGGGGAATTCTCCTCAGGCATGTAAAAGGAAGGAGAGTAGGGGGAGGCATCAAGAGGACTAAAACCAGGACTGCATTGTTGATGCCTGAGGGAAAGAGGACTGCAAACTAAGCTGAGAGAAGTCCCACGTGAGTAGGTTTCTCAGGACAAGGACTCAGGGTAGGGAACATCAGATATCCTAAGGCAAGGGGACTAAGGCAGGTGGCCTGGGGCACCAGTATAGAGAGGAACTGGAGAGTAAATAACTAAGAGTACGAGAAAAAGGCCAAAACAACAGCAAAAAGATACCATCTGAGAGGATACTAAATATCAGGAAAAAATAGCAAAACAACAAAAAATAAATATAAATATATTTAGTAGTACATATGAAGGGGAAATAAATCAGTGCTACCTGATCAAAACAAAACAAAACAAAAACACCAAAAAAAAAAAACACCAAATGCTGTGAACACAACAGAGATCATGGAATAATTAAAAAAAAAACAGTCTCAGAACGACTCAAAAGATAAATAACATTCATAAAGGAAGATGTTAAGAATGAATTCCAGTCAGAAATTAAAGTTCTTGATGTTTCAAATTTAGCTTTCTGTGCTAAATTACAAAACATTTAGCAATCTAGGAACAATTTAATCAATGATGGAGAATCTTTCTACAGAATTGAAGGAGATAACACAAAAATTCCAAATGGAGGAAAACTTGTCAGAAGAGAAACAGAACATACCTTAAGGGAATATTTGAATTCTGTGCAAGCCAAAGTGATCGTATTTGAAAAGAGTATATGTAGAGACAAATTAAGGGTAATAGATCTTCTAGGGGTAGGGAGAAGAATTTCTTTTTTTAAGAAACCTGAATGCCGCAATTCAGAAAACAGCACAAAAACTGTCCTGAATTTCTAAATACAAACAACAAAGCATTGAATAAGAGAATCTATGGTTCACCATGAGAAAAACAAAAACAAAAAACACAAACAGTACAATTCTCTGTATTTAAAAGTCCAAGACTTGTATTGGTTAAATTTAATAATATCAATGACAGCACATTTTAAAAGGGGGCAGGAGAAAGACCTTCAAATATGCAAGAAATATAATTAGAAGAACACAGGATTACTATGCAAAAAAAATGTAGAACAAAACAATGTGATAACAAACCTAGTGAGCAGATTATTTGACTTGCAAACATCCTAAATAAAAATACAGGAAGGGTATGCAATGAAAATAATTTCCAAGTTTAGATATCATTTATGTAAACAAGAAAAAGAGGATAGATTGCGCTGTGAGGGTAAAAGAAAGAACAAAGAGAGACCATGAATGGACAAAGAGCCCAAAAGAGGCTAAAAATTTCAGGAGAGATTAGACTCAGGAACAATAAAATTTGAAGAGTGGAACTAAAGCATCATGGACTAATACTTAATTCCTAACAGGTGAATTAACACCTTTTGAAGGAAGGAACAGCAGAGGAGTAAGATACATTAACCTAGATGGGATACAAGGCAGAGCAGAAGTTGTGACATTGGGAGGTCCAGATTAATGAATAATTAATCCCCTGAAGTTGTTCCATTATTAGGATTAGCATGGCATATTTCCATTGAGCTGGAAGCAATGACTATGTTGTACATAATTATAGACTCGAACAGTGCAAGTCCAAATATAGAAGGCTACTTCAAAAGATATATTATTCACACTAGTAGGGATCTAGAGGTATATCCGTACCACATTCAATACTAACAGCAAAGGAATAAGTCTTCTTATTTTGTATTGACACAAGAGGGTTCACTGTGAAAGAAGCATGTGAAAATGTTTAGAGAGAGTGATTGGCTCCAGGGGAATGGACAGGATGTGGTTAGTTCTAAAAAGTTTTCTCATTGGGGGAAAAGTGTGAACCTGAGAAGGGAGATGGTAGTATCTCACAATAGATTTAGTCTGGAAAAAATCCAATAAATCAAAGAAACTGGCAGAATGGACAAGGCAAGAAAACCAAACAATTTGTATGTATATATATATAATATATATATATAATATATATATATATATATAATATATATATATATATATATATATGAAACATGCCTAAAATGTAAACATACCTATAGAATGAAAATAAGGCCAATTATGAAATTTACTATCAAGTCTGATGAATAAAAAAAAGTACATGTTAGAGTCATATTATTAAGACAAGTTAAAATTTAAATTCACAATATAAGAGAAATAAACATGGAAACTATATTCTGTTAAAAAGAATCATAGATGAGACAATATCAATAAAAATGTATATGCACCAAAAGGCATAACATTTAAATTCATTTAAGAAAACAATAGAATAGCAAGAATACACAGAAAAATAGTAATTATAGTAAATTTTAGTATTCCTTTCTCAAAAGTAGACAATCAAATATAAAAATAAACAAAAAGAAAACTATAGAACTGAACAAACTATTGAAGAATTTATAAATAGAAGTCTGGCATCATATATATATATATATATATATTTATAGTTGTCACACCCAAGAATGTCTGAACATAAAAGACCTAAAAGAAAATTGACATGGAATAATGAGTAGGCTAAAAATAAATGATAGAAACAATTAATAGCAATGTAAAAAGGAATGATAATGTGAGGTTACTTGCCAAAATTTCTAGTTTGTAGCTAAAGCATTCTTCAGTGAAATTCCATCTGTCTGAGAATATATATATTTCTTGAAAACAAAATCAAAGAAAGAGTGAACTGGTCTGATGTAAATAAAATTAAAATCAAAATAAAATGAGCCCCAAAGAGGCAATTTTAAAATTAGAAAAAAAATAGATAAATTGGAAAGTAAAAGTACTAGGCAATTGATAAGCCAAATTGATTAGCTGGTTCTTTGGGGAAAAGAAAGAAAAACTAATAAAATCAATGGACCTTAAGTCAAAATCATTAAATAAAATAGGGGGAAAATCAAATCACCAATATGTGAAAATGATCTGATATTTAAACCATATAGGTAACTAACAGAAATATATAATCAAAAGCCTTGCCAATGAATGTGGTCAAAGTATATGCAAAAAATCATCCTCTAAAGAACTCAATCAATAGCAATATAAAATATTGTTTCAAATCACTAATAATAAATTAGAAAAGGAAATCTTCAATTTTAACCTACACCCAGCAAATTGGTAAAGATGACAAAATATTGGAATATCCACTGTTAGACTGTAAAAAGATAGGCAACCCTAAAGCACTTTTGGTGAGTCTATAAATTGGTATCATCATTCTGGAATTATGGTAATCACTTTGGAATTATACATAACGAACATCCATATCATTCAATCTTAACATCACAGTATTGGGCGTATGTAGGAAAACATGATTTAATTTGTTTAGGAAAAATTGTTATCCTTCTGAAATCTAACCCTAAGTGATTAAAAGTTGTCTTCAGCCAGAGTGCTCCTGACCCCGTAACTCTCTTGGAATGCTGGAGATTCCTCCAAGGTATTTTGAGTTTCCTTAGGTCCTGGATCCATTCAAAGTTGTGTATTTTGGGTCACTATACCCAGAACTTGATTGGTCCACCTTAACTTGGGTTTTGGCTTCACCCAAATTTTATCTGATGTTTGGGGTTACTCATATCTACCTCAATCTACCTTGCTTAATTAATTGTATGTGTGGTTTGTGTGAGGGCACCCTTGTCCAAATCCTATATAATGTAAACCTTCCAAAGTCGGGACAGTAGGGAGCCACACTACCACACCTCCTTTCAGTCTAGCTCTCTTCTATCAAATGACCTAAGAAATTTATTTCTAAACAATTACAGATTTGGGGGTCTGTTCTCACTACCAATAGCACATAACACAAGGAGATCAAAAATAGGAAAATGTAATACTTACACACACACACACACACACACACACACTTTTTGTATTAGCAAAGAACTGGAACATAGTGATTAACCCTTGACTGAGGAACAACCAGATTGTGGCAAAAGAATTTATGGACTATTACTATACAGTAAGAAATAAAAAATGTAGGAGGTATGAGAAGATGTATGAAATGATACAAAGTGAACCAGGAAAAGAGCATGCACACAGACTTTAATAATGTGAATAAAAGAACAATAACTAAAATCAAAATTGATCTCTTTAATTTTGATGACCAAGCATAATTTTTGAAAAAGAGATCAGAGATTGTACTTCCCTCCCTTTTTCACAGAGGTGTTATCTATAGAGGTATAACCTGGCATATGGGATTGGATTTAATTGAAATGTTGATTAGTCTGGATGGAATTTTTTCCCTCTCTGGTTAATTCTTTTTTTTAATTATTATTATCAGAAATGACTCTTAAAATGGGGAAGAGCTATATTTGAAAATGAAGATGACAGAAAAACAAAAGATAATCAAAATTTATAACAAACAGCATCAATGTTTTAGCTCTTTCAATATTTCTCAGCTAATATTAGGCAGTCTTCAAATTTAGTCTTGAGTGGGTTATGAATATAAGGTGGGAGATAAGGAAATTGGATGAAGTAGTGACTTGGGCAAGTTGAGACATTATAGAAGAGAGGATTAGGATATTAAACCCAATCTATTTCCTTCTACTAGGCTCCAAGCCTCTCCAAAGAAACTCTATTTTCTGCTACCCATAAAATCAGAACTTATTGAAATGCAAGGAGCTCTTGCTAAGAAAAGGACCTGAACAGTAAATCTGAAAACATTCACAACTAAAATACCATTAGGACACTTTAAAAATAATTTAATAAAGAGTCTAAGAAAAGCATCAGCTTCCCTGAATGAGAATAGCAAATAGTGAAAAATCAACCACAGAAATTGTTGCCCTAATTTATTCTAAGTGGACAGTGATTGATGTCAAATTACAGAGGGATACCTAAGGAATTACCTACCAGGGCCACACAAATATCAGAAGAATTCATCATAATTAATGGTATTGCTCTGAGTACTAAAGGAAGGGTGAAGAGTTTGCATTTCTTATAAAGTGCTGACTCTATCATCTGCTTCAGGTAGTAATTACAGCACCCTGTTCACTAAATGGCATCAGTTAACATGCAGGGGTCATATAGAAGCATTCAGGTTGTATATAAGCTCAGTTTGAATTCTGGTTACTTTTTTTTTTCCTTTGCAGATGCTGAAGTGAGAGAAAATTCAGACTTGCTTTTTTGAAGTTTGGGATTGGGATTGCATAGGAAAAGGTGCTTACTATTCTCACAGTAACAACTTTGTTCTCCACCCTAGAGGCTACATCTAAAGCACTTTCAGGATATTAAATAATGAGATTACTGAGTACTGAACTTTAAGTTTTTAAAAAAGTCTTTAAAAAACTGTAGTAAATCCATAAATATTTATTTAACACTTAGCATGTGCCAGACACTGTGCTAAGCATTAGAAACACAAGTAAGAGGGTTAAAAACAAACAAAACAAACAAAAACAAAAACAAAAAACAAAAAACACTCCCATATGTCAAGAAGTACACAGTCCAACAAAAAAGACAACATTCAAATAACTATGTAGGAACAAACTATATACAAATAAAAGAGGTAATCCACCGAGAAGGCACTAAAATTAAGGGAGATCAGGAAAGACTTCCTGTACAAGGTAAGATTTTATCTGGGACTTGAAGGAAGCTGAGGAAAGACAGGAATTGGAGATGAAGAAGGAGAGCATTACAAGCATCAGGAAATACCAACTCATTAAAAAAGAAGAGGAAGGAAAATAAAATCAAATGTCTAGAGTTTAAAGATGCAATGTCTGGTAGAAGGAATAGTAAGAGGCAGAGGGGCTGTTACTGGATGAAAGAATACATGGGTGGGAGCAATACGATATTAGAAGACTGAAAAGTGGGCAGTAGTGACAGGTTATGAAGGACTTTGAATGTCAAACAGAGGATTTTACATTTGATCTTGGAAGTGATAAGGTAGTTAGTGGAGTTTATTGAGTTGCGGAGGGCATGACATTGAGCAGCTAGCCCTGTGCTTTAGAAAGATCACTATATAAAAAAAAATTATTGAAAAAAACTTTATACAAATAAAATCAAATTTAAGTAATTGGAGAAATGTTCATTGTCCATGGGTAGGCAAGGCCAAAATAATACAAATGACAATTTTACCTAAACTAATTTATATATTCAATGCCATTCCAATTAAATTACCAAAAAAAAATTTTACTGAGCTAGAAAAAAAATTACAAAATTAATTTGGAAGAACAAAAGATCAGAATATCAAAGGAACTAATGAAAAATATCGATATCTGATGTTAAACTGTATTATAAGGCAGTAATAATCCCAACTATCTGGAACTGATAAATAGAAGTATGCATAGAATGATTTTATACACATGCACACACAAACACACACACACACATTTGTTTCTAATGGTAGCCATTTCTAGGGTGATGGGAGGGAAAAAAAGGAAAAAAGTTACATGATAATTTTAATATACATTCAGAAAGAATAGCAAGTTGTATTTAGTAGAGTTGCAGTTTCACATGCAATCATCTTTTTTTTCCCCATTCTACTATGTTATGAAAATGCTTGTTTGATTTCTTAAGTTCAGAATATAATAAATTTAAGGAAAAAAAAGATAACTTTGATGACTGAGTAGAGGATGGACTTGAGTGGGGAGAGCCTTGAAGTAGGGAGACCAACCATTAGGTTATTGCAATAATATGGGCACAGGTATGAGGTGACAAGGGTCTGAACCAAGGTGGTAGTAGTCAGAAGAAAGAATGGGTTGTACATGAATGATGTTGCTAAACCAACAGGTCTTGGCAACATACTGGATATAGGGGTGGTGGTGAAAGAGAGAGTGAAAAGTCAAGGGTGACACCAAGGTTGTGAAGCCTGAGTGACTGAGAGGATGGTGGTATCCCCCAAAATAATAGGGTGTTGGTGGAAAGAGAATGAGTTCAGTTTTGACGTGATTTTAAGATGTCTGTAAGGCATCCAGTTTGAGATGTCCACTCAGTAGTTGGAGATGCAAAACTAGAGGTTGGCAATGAGGTTAGGGCTGGATAAGTAGATTTGAGAATCATCAACATAGAGATAATAATTGAATATATGGGAGCTGATGAGATCATCAAGTGAAAAAATAAAGACAGAGAGGAGAAGAGAACCCAGGAGAGAGCCTTGGGTGCCCCGACATTAGCAAGAGTGCCCTGGATGAAGAGTTAGCAAAGAAGACTAATTTAGCCTGGTCATACAGGTAGGCAAATAGCCAGGGAGAATAGTGTCATGAAAACCTAGAAAGAAGATTACCAAGGAGAAGAGAAATATAGGCTATGTCAAAGCCAGCACAGAGGTCAAGAAGGATGAGGATTGAGAAAAAGGATGTTAGATTTGGCAAAGAAGAGATCATTGGGAACATTAGAGAGTACAGCTCCCACCGAATGATGAGGTCAGAGGCCAAACTGTAAAAAGTGAGTGACTGACACATAATCACAGAACCTTAGTTGAAAAGGACTTATGAATAAGAATCCCTATCGCCTCTGAAATATACCTGACAAGTAGCCCTTTGGTGAAGACCTTCAATGAGGTAATAGGACTATTTCCCAGGGCATCCATTCAAAGTTAAGGGACTTTTCAACTCTACAAGTCTAAATTTGTCCCTTTGGAAATTCTATCCATTGCTCCTAGTTTTTTCTCCTGGGGCCAAGCAAAACAAACCTAATTTCTCTTCTCAGTGATAGTCTTTCATATATCTGGAGGTGGCTACCATGCCTCTCTTAAGCCTTCTATTCTTTAGGATATATTATCCTAATTCCTTCAGCTGTATATGGTAAAATTTGGAGTACTTTCACAATTCTGGAAAACTTCCTCTAAAATACTTGGGAGATCAGTATGTGGTTCCAAGAACTGAACATGGTACTCTACATGTTATCTACCAAGGGCACTGTCCAGCAGAACTACAATTATCTCTTCCATATTGAAGGGGTTAGGGGCACAGTGCCCCCATGATCTGAAAATCTGAGTAAAAACATTTGGCCCTCTATTTATGCCAGAGAAGAAGTCTGATTTATTATAATATTAAAAGATAAAATATATTGATATTATACAATGGTATACATATATTTTATGCATTTCTGAGTTTCGAAACTTATTCTGTGCTGTCTTCTGATCTTTCTGAGTCATCTGCAGCTTCTGCAAACTCCCAAAAAATTCCCATTTAATTTCTTATGCTGACCTGTGATACATCAAAACCATGATGGAGAAAGTCATGATGTGGAAAGGATGACTGTATGGAGTCTCTAATTCTGGATGCTATGACTTTCTTAATGAAACAATATTAACATGATCTTTTCTGGATAACTCTCTAACTCTTTGGACTCATGTCTGAATCATTGTATTCACTTGTAGAAGTCATTCTCTGTATGGGTTTTCATTTCCCTAAGGAGAATGCCCAACTGTTTTTCCATTATTGGTATGATTGATCTCCATTGTGGTCTTTTAATTTTTACAGTCTCATCTAGATTACATATCTATTTCAAACTTATAGTGGCATACAGTGTTAAGATTTTTGTCTTAACCTAATTTCTCCTAAACCTCTTTCTGTTTTTCTAGCATTTCTTGTTAAATAGGTAGTTCTTCCCCAAGCATTTTACTTTTTTGGGTTTACTTAGTACTGGGTTGTTGAGTCTAGTTATATCATTCTCTCAGTCTGTTTCCCTTGTGTTATTTTCACTGTCTGTTGTCAGATGGCTAACTCTAGAGTTAAGAGTTTAGCCTCTGACAACCAAACTATCTAGAACTAAAACAGGTAACTGGGCTGCCCACTTGAGGACTGCTCAAAGACTATGGTGGAAGTCAGACCAAGCAAGACTCACTGCAGACAGCTAGCATAGTAGGGGAGCTATCTGATATCTGAGATGATTAGTAAGGAGGTAAGGTTCAAGGTTGTGAGACGCACAGAATAAAAAGACTCTGGTCCATTGGGTCTAAGTCTAGGAGGACCTAGCTGGAACCAATGAAATGTCTCAGATAGTTTTGAAGGAAAAGTTATGCTGACATAGCCTAGAATTTGACTTTTGTTTTCAAAATTCACTTTCTTCTGACCTTTATATGGAACTCTGTCATTAGCATAGTGTTACTCTCTAGGAATCCTATAGGGCTGGGTAACCATCTGCATTTCCTCAATAGCTTTTAGTATGTATCTTAGTTTTCTTCTGGAGGAGATGGAGGCTTCACAGGGTGTTCCCATCCTCAGATTGTCCCTTAGGCTCATCATAGTTTTGAGGGTACTCATCTTCCTCTTCATTAGATAATTCCTTCTCTGAGATACTATTTCTCCTAGGCCAGGTCCAAGAACTCGATCCAAATATTGTGGTCCTGAAAGGAACAGCACAAAGAATGTTGCCCTCCCAGGAATAGAATGCATTATCCTGGGGCTCTGAACAATTGGGCTAATGGCCATGGGAGAACTGTCTCTAATTACTAGGAAGTACCAATGTTCTTGATCACTGACCTATTCATAGACTCATGGATCACAGAATCACAAACTCAGAGCTAGAAGGGACTCTAGAGGCTACTTAGTGTAATCTGCTCCTATTAGCAACCCCATCTGAAACATCCCCTAACAAGCAGTCATCAAAATTCCACATGAAGATCTCTAGTAATAAGAACTCACTGTGTGGGGAGGAAACTCATTTGATTTTTGGACAGTTTTAATTATTAGGGCCATTTTCCTTACATTGGATTAAAACCTGTGTCTCTGTAACTTCTACCTATTGTTTAAAGTGCTACCACCTGGGACCAAATAGAAAAAAAAATGTAATCCCTTTTGAAGATACTAATCATCAACCTCCTTTCTCCCTTTCCCACTATATTTCTCTTCTTCAGGCTAATCATCTCCAGCTCCTTATCTTCTCCTCTCAGGCATACTTTTTTTTTTTGTTAGGCAATGGGGTTAAATGACTTGCCCAGAGTCACACAGCTATTAAGTGTTATATGTCTGAGGCAGATTTGAATTCAGGTCCTCCTGAATCCAGGGCCAGTGCTCTATCCACTTTGCCACCTAGCACCCCTCATGGTATGGTTTATAGACCCAAATCTATCTGCTTGCCCTTCTCTACATTTGTTACCCTTTTTGCTATCCTTCCTCAAATGTGTTACCTAGAAATCAATCAAATGTTTTAAATGCGGTTTACTAGGGAAGAATATGAGATGTGTATGTGGGGAACAGTCATGAGTGAGTGAGGTATAGCTTCTCTATTCTATATATTATATCTGTCTTACTGTACCCTAAGATTGAGAGAGAACCTTTTCTTTTTGCTCTATTTAAATTACTTTAGTTTTTCAGTTCACTGGTATCACCATCTCCCCCCGCCCAGCACAGTCTTCACCCAAGCCTTCCTAGTCTTATTCTTGTGATGTTGATTTTTAGAATCCAAATTTAGAACTTTATATTTATACCTATTATGTTTTATCTCATTCAGTTCAAGTCTGCTGAGATCTTTTAGAATTCTTATTTTGGTAGATTATATGACTTCCACGATATCAAATGGTGACAGACCCTGATACAGAGTTCTTAATGCATAGCCCATGCTTCTTCTTTATGCTATGTTCTATTTTCCCCTACTCAAAATTTTTTCATGCCCTGTATTGCCAACCAAATAAGTGAGCATGACATTCAGGGCTCTCCTCAAATGGCCCAAATTTACCTTCTTTATCTATTACTCAATTGAGTAATCAAATCCCATATCAGCCAGTTTGGACTTTCTGCTTCCCCCCAAAAAGCTCTTCTTACCTTTCTATAACTTTTAAATTATAGTCCCTTCTGCTTGAAATGTCCTTTCGATAGCCTACTCATTCTTCAAGACCTTTAGCAAATGACACTTCCTTTTAAGTACTTCCTGGTCCCCAAAAAAGGCAATCTCTCTTTCCTTTAATCTTGCATAGTTCTCTGTGTGTGAGTGTACATGTATGTGAATGTGTATGTGCCCACCAGCACTTCTCTTAGGCACTTATCACATTCTGTTTTATATTATTTATTTTGTATAATTTTTCTCTTTACCTTACCTTTACATGCAAAGTTCCTTGAGGTTTTTGGATTACTCATCTTTGTACACCTCAAAACACCTAGTACAGTGACCTGTATGTAACGGGTGCTCAAAATGATCATTGAGTTGAATTTTTGAAATGAGGATCCAGTCCCAGTGATAAAGAAGTAGTTTGACTATAGTGTGACAACTTTACATGGTTGAAATATGGCCATATATTTGATATCAAAGGACCTCAGTTTCAGTCTTAGCTCTGTAGCTCACAGCTTGGGTGAACCTAGGTGAAATCCCTTTACCTCTTTGAGTTTCTGTTTTTTATCTGTCAGATTAGGAGCTTGACATAAATTATCTCCAATTTCCCTTTTAGCTCTAAATCCTATAATGTCCTTAAAAGAAGCAAACAAACAAAAAACAAAAACCCTACTGCTTCCTATGTGAGTAATGGATAAGATAAATGAAACTTTCTGCCACAAAATTGACTTGACTTTTAAGGTTTGGAGCTTTTTTTTTTCCCTCATAGGAAATGTATCCATTATTCTCAGGATGGCTGGTGCTGTCATCAAGACCACTGTTTTGTTTCTCTTGTAGGCATCACACAGCTCCTTTAATGGACCGTATACTATATGTAGAGAGTTGATAAACCTAATGGACTAGAAAAGCATTGTTGACTTCCCTGACTTTGGACTGACTTCTAGAACCTAGTGCCTGAGGAAAGTTAGACAGAGTTTAACTTTATCCTGAGCTTGACTTTCCCAGCAGTCCGTCTTCAAGTTTAGGGGCAATGGATATGTGAACAGGAGTTGGCATCCTCCTGGGAGTTGGCTCTAGGCATCCTGGCTGCCAGAGTTTGCCTCTGTTTCTCATGGAGGTCCCCCTGTCTTTATTGCTTGGAGTAAAGGGTCGGGGATACTGGAAAGCTTTGAAGAGTTGACAGACAGACACATGAAGACTCTATAGACAATTCTGTTTCGTGGGTATTAGGAAGGGAAATCTAAACATTGGAAGAGAACTGTATATTGCAGCTAATAAATCAATGTGTTACTGTGATCCAGGTGTGAGATATGGAGTAAAAAGATCTGGCTTCAAATCTTGGTTCTAATATTTATTATCTAGGTGACCTTAAGCCAATTGCATAAACTCTCTGGGTCTTGGTCCCCTCCTTTGTAAAATGAGGGGTTTGAAATAGATCCGTGGTATCAAACTCAAATAGAAACAGATCCCTAGGGCCACACATTGACTTAGAAAGCCACAAATTAACATTCTATGTTGTACTACATTTTTATTTTATTTTTTGTTAAATCATTTCCCAATTACATTTTAATCAAGTTTGGGCCTGAGTAGGCAGTTTTGTGGGCTAGTCCCAGGTTGAGTTTGACACCTCTGGACTAGAAGGCTTTCTATGGTCTCTTTTAGCTCTAGACTTGTGATGTTATGAGGTAATCAGTCATAGAATATACTTTACTGAGGAAATATGGAGAAAGACTTTATATATGGGGAGGGGTTTGAAGGATTTAATTATGAATACCTTAATTCTTGGAAAGGAGAAGAAATCTCTCCTAGCTATTAAATTCACACTGGGGAGTTGAGGGAAATCTTTACAAGAGGGAAAAGAGATGTTTTCTGTTGAGAACTAAAGAATATTATCAGGGATGTCAGCTAGTGGTCAGCTCTAGGTTGAGGTAAGTCCAGAGTGATTTTTGCATGAAGTTATATCTCTAAAGAACTATAAGGGCATGAGTCAATACAGAGCTAGACAAAGGAAACTCACCCATCTCCTCAACTGTCCTCTGGACTGAGTGTGTGAACAGAATGAGAGGGGATAAACAGACAAGCATCACTGAGTACACCCAATTAAGTGTGCCCATGCTTTGTTCCTGGATTTGAACAACATGTGGAGCTGCTCTAACAAACTGAGAGAACCCAAACACAGAATCATAGAATTAGAAGGGACTTCAGAGTAGAAATCTCTTGTATAACATCCCTTAAAATGATCACCCAGCCTCCTCTTGAAGGCTTCTAGATGCAGTAACCAGCAACCAAGCCCTAATCTGCAGCTGTTGTTGCTTACTTCAGGCCTAATTTTGCCTCTCTGTAATTCCCCCATCCCCCCATTTTTCCTGGTTCTGACCATTGTGAATGAGCAGGACAAGTGTTACTAATACTTCTTCTATAGGACAACCATACAGATAACAGAAGACAGAAGATAGCAATTGGGAGCCTTATCTCTTCCCCACCCCTACCAATCTTCTCTTTGTCAGGCTAAAATCCCCAGTTCCTTCAGGACATTTTACATGGTATGATCTCTAGCTTCCCCATCATCTTGGCTACCCTGTTCTAGATATGCCATCCCTGGGCTAGGAATCAAGAGACCCAGGTTAAAATCCCAGGTCTGCCTCTTGGTAGCTATTCCATTTTGGGCAGCAATGACTGATAGAGAAGCCTGTTTCTGGAGAAAATTAGTCAGTGTTTGAAGAGAAAGATAGCAATAAGAAAAGAGTTAAATGAGTTTTCATGGGTGATTAAAGTGATGGGGCTGCAAGAAAAAGAGCAATTGGGGATCTATCTCGGGTGCTGGTGCTTGAAATGGGGCTACTATTATTTTATGAAGAAATAAAGACACCTGTGTATGGTTCTCCCCAGCAAAGTCAATGTGTTTCACATTTTAAACTTGACTTCTTGTGCAAACAGAGAGTTCCTGCAGGGTACACTGGCTAAAATCCAGAAGCCCGGGGCCATTTTCTTCTTACCCTATATCCTTCCCACCACCACCTTCCAAAAAATGTACTCAATTGTAATAAGACAATTCTGATATTCAGTCAATATTTTTTCCCCAACATTTCACAACTGCTGGTTTGGCTAGCATGGACAGTTATGCTAAAGAAATTGCTTATTTACCAGCCCAAACTGGCTGGATGCCAGAAAATGATCCTAGTTGTTGACAGGGTTTAATGACTTAAAATCTAAAGTAAAACAAACAAAAAAAAAAGAGTTAGGTATTTATTAATATACTAATCAAAAGGTGGTTTACTTTTGAAAAGTTAAGCAGATAAATCTAGCAATGTACTAATTCCTTTTTCATGGAAGTTTGCTAGAAAGTAGTATAAAAGGGAGATCAAAAATGATGTTTCCTCTGTCTCTCCTTGTTGCTGGTGAGGAGTTTGTGCCAATAAAAGGAAGTAAGGTATAGTGGAAAGAAAGCCAGAATTTGAGTCATCAGGCCCAGGTTCAAGCCCCAGACTTGACAATTCCAAGCTATGATTATGTGTAAATAGTTTAACCTTTTTGAAACATTTTCCTCATCTGTAAAGTGGAAATAATAATTCTCACAACCCCCCATATCACAGCGTTTTTCTAAGGAAAGTACTTCATCATTTTTAAAAGTGCTATGAAAATGTGAACTATTTTTAATGCTACTGAGTTCAAGTATTTATTATAGCTCTTTCTCCTAGAGCTCAAGACATTCGATTAACAATGAAAGTTGATTACTCAGGATAGCAGAAGTAAGGGAGACCATGGACCATGGACATACACAGATAATCCCCCAAA
This sequence comes from Phascolarctos cinereus, assembly GCF_003287225.1. NCBI lineage: Eukaryota > Metazoa > Chordata > Mammalia > Diprotodontia > Phascolarctidae > Phascolarctos > Phascolarctos cinereus. The sequence continues at coordinate 273,522,051 of NW_027556098.1, read as the reverse complement.
TTCATTTGCTTCAAAGGAATTTGTCGAACTCCTTTCATCAAGCCTCTTACTAAAGCAGCTCACGAAGGGGCAAAACTGATGGGTTTGCATTTCATCTTCTTTCCTTTTCTCTTTCTTTACCCTACAGAGGCCTCATTTCACATAAGCCAAATTGTGAAGTAGGAACAGTTGTCACAGGAAAGAAAATGAATCTGGAATGAGAGGACATATGCTTGAATTCTAGCTCTACTGTATTTCACCTCAGGGAAGACACTTCATGGCTCTAAGCTTTAGGTACCTCATCTTTAAAGGGAGATCAGGTGGGGACTCCCCACTGAAATATCTGTAACAGTCCTTACAGTTTTAAATCCTATGATCAGCAAAGTATCTATGATGCTCTTATCATCCTCCATTTGGGTGCCCCTCACCACTTCAACATCTCTACTCTGGTTTCCCTCTGACTTTTAGTACTTTCAGCTCTAAGTATTCTATAGTCCCTAGACCAGGGGTTGGTACCTAAAGCACTTATAAAAAAGATGGCATCTGGGCTCATCTGACTCATAGTAGTTAAAAAGTGATTGTTGATTTTCATTGGCACATGAGCTGCTTACTACTACCATTCATCCGTACCATCCCCAGGTATGTGCACATTTTAAAATAAGTAGCTCTTTGCTACTTTAGAGCTTGGTGTCTGGTTATCATTTTTTTTTCCATTGGATAAAAAAAAAAAGGAGTCATTTACTTGACATAATGCATTTCAAAAGTTTTTCTATCTTAGATCCCATACTCACAGGCCTGAGACTTTCAGGCTAAATCTCTCCATACTCACTACCATAGTTCCAGTTTTAGCTGTCCATGGCCTTTCTTAATATATTGAACCCAAACCTGCTATCCTGATTTAGTGACCTATGCACTCAGAGTGTTTTCCTACCATGTTCTACCCCATATCCCTTTATAGAACTTGCCTGGGCCATATTTTATATTTTATATATTCAGGGATAGGCTATCCGAGGCTTCAAGAAGACTTGCAAGTAATCTGATACAGTAGTCTATTTTAATGTACTAATTAAAGAAGTCAGTATAGCCAACAGGAGAGAGGATCAGCTTTGGAATCAGGAGGGACCTGTATTCAAGTTCTTACTCTAACTCATACTAATTTTGTGACACTAGATGAGTAATCTCTCAGTGCTTCAAAAACTCTCAAAGACTTTAAGTTGTAGAACAGTTGTCTATTTGTATTAGTAGAGAGTCTTTCCTCAAAAAAGAGCTCTCTGCATCAAAGAAATCATAGGTTTACCCATACCTCCCCCCCCAAAAAAAAATTAAAAAGGGAAGAAAGCTAGACCAGAGCCTGTTCTCAACAAGCATAAAGGCATTGAAGGACTTTCTGAAGACAATATACTTTCATTTATACATAAATCAAAGGAATAACTTTCAGTGACAGGAACTCCACATAGGACAAAACTATGCTATATTATAATGCATTGGTTGTATTTCTAGGCAAACAGTGGTTTTCAGTGACCTTTGGGTTATGTGGTCAGGCATCTAACAGCCCCATTCACCCTCAATGTTCATCCTGGTTGGGATAAATGGCTTACTGCAATAATACCAGAGGAAGGAAAAGATGAAGTTTGGATAATCTGCCCAGTGGCCAACTGGAAACTGGATATAAATGGAAGCAAGAATCATTCCCATTAGTCCCTCAATTTCCCCCTTTTCATCATTTAGACATATAGACCAATTTTTCCCATTCCTACTAGACAGTTACTAGCATATTATGTAGACAGGTGGTACCATCTCTGGACCAGTATCTTAGTAATCTAATAGTCTCTGCAGTTGAGAAGAATGGAAGAGCATTGAGGATGGATGGGGAGTGTCAGGGATACTTCTATGAGAGACTCTTCTCAACACAAATATAAATCTGTTCTGTAGAGGGTGAAGGAGGGGAAGGGTGAGGGCATAGACATATTTCTTGGTTGGCATTTATGTCTTCTTGGCAGCTTTGTTATTCTGGACCCATCAAAATCAACTCATTGATCCCAACTTAGCTTGTTGGCTCTCTCCAGTGAGGAAAGAAATGTTGTGAAATTATATTGGATTCCACTGTAAAATATTTGCTGTTGTCCCTTGCTGCTTGCTTGCCCTGGATTCAGTGGTTACATTGTTGGTAGCTCCTTTTTCTCCCTAAGGATTTCTGTCTTTCTGTCTTTCTCAGGGTCTCTGTTCTCTCTGTCTCTGAATCTCTGTCTCCCATCACAGCCCAGCTCAGTTTGACTGATGGAGAAGGTGTTTGCTACTGCTGTTAATTACTACCTCCTGTGAAATTCTGAGTGATAGTTTATTAAGAGGTCTCACTCCTGCCTTTGATGACACAGAAGTCAGGAAATTTAATAATGTGTTACAGCATCCAGTATATAACATTCCCTCCTCCCCCTTCTTTCTCTCTCTCTTCTTTGGTCTTAAATATGCTCCCGTGGTATTAGCTTTGAATGTGCAGGTGTCTTCTCACAGAGGCTATCAAGTGAATTAGGACTCAGATTAAGGATTTTTAAAAAGACATTCACATTGAAATATGCTATTAGTGTGAATGCTGTTTCTGCATTGGCAAAATAAAGTTGGTGGAATGAATCACATTTAAATCCAAGGCTCTCCATTAAAACTTCATAATGCATCTCCCATTTTCTAGTCCAACCAGGTTTTCCTCTGCCCCTGCTCCCCCAAATCAAATTACCTTTCACTATAGTTTCCTCCTTTCATGGGCCTCCAAATCCTGCAGAGACTGGGAGATAGGTTCACATAGAGATAGGACTGATGGAACATCTCCAAAGAATTAATGTGATATTTTCCCAGTGACTCATGCTACAGTGACAAGTAATGGATTTCAAATCAAAAGACCTGAGTTCAAATCTCAGCTCTGCTAATAGCTGCTTTTGTGAGTCATAGTAATCATCATTTACTTAGAATCTCTCCTCGGGCCTTTGTTGTCTCTTTGAGATCATTTTGCCTTTTTATCCCTAAAAACCAGCAGAATGCCCTGTAATTATAAATGTGTTATTGTTGTTATGCTTTATCCAGTCTTGTGATTTCATTGGTTTGGCAAATCCTAGTGAGGGCAGCATTTCCACTATCAATGTAAATCTGCAACTGTTTGCTATCTTGTAGTCTTAGTATGTTGCCTAGGAGACTGGGAGGTTACATGATGTTTCACAGGTCACATGGACAGTTGCTATTGTAGCAGAAACCTGAATCTAGGTCTTCTTGATTTCAAAGCTAGCTCTCTGTCCACTCTGGCAGGATGATTTGGATATAGTTGGAACTTAATAAATACGTGTGACATTGGATTTGTTGGATTGGATTCTATGGCTTCCTAGCTGTATATTTATACTCAAATATTCCTATGAGCTTTTTAATATTGGTATATATCTGGGAATAGGTCAACACTGCCCACTGCACTTGGAAACTCTGCCTGACATTACTGGAATTTGACTCTTCAGCCTTTCAAGGCTTCCTGAACCATAATCAATCTTTGAGTACCAGTAGGACCAATCTTATGAATTGGCAGTATTCCCAAGTCACCTGCCTGGGAACATCCCCTTATCTAGGTACCACAGCATCTAAATTCAATTTCTGGAGTCAAAGGACCCAAAGAAAAGTTGATGAAGTGGGAAGACCATTGGACTAGAATTAGAAGACCTGATTTCAAGGTCTAGTTCTGCTACTAAGTATCTGTGTAATCCTGGGTAACTCATTTAACTCCTTCTTTCTTTCTTCTTCTTCTTCTTCTTCTTCTTCTTCTTCTTCTTCTTCTTCTTCTTCTTCTTCTTCTTCTTCTTCTTCTTCTTCTTCTTCTTCTTCTAAAAATATATAGGGGGTTGGAATAAATGACTAAGTTCCTCCATACCAGTGTTAACAATCTAAGTTGAAACCCTAAAGACATATTTCACAATTTTGTCTAGAGCTAGTCTTTCAGTTCAATGGGAATTCTTCAGATTGGTCTAGTAATATGTGGGAAGGTAGATTAAATTATTCTGTATATTCAACTTCCTCTTTTAAATGCATACTTTCCTTGAAGTGGGAATAAATTAAATGAATTCACAGGAAGATGTGGGATTTAGCAGATTTTTGAGGTATGACCTGATGTAGCAAGATAGCACTGGGCTTGGGTGGGGAGAACTGAAAGAGTAATACAAAGAGCCCCAAGGGGAGATGAAAAGCCAAAAAAACACACTGCTGACATCAGAACAGTGCCTAGAGACATCTCTAGTGGCTCAAATTAATCCTTCCAGGCTTGCTAGTAGTGGAGGAGGATGGTTAACCAATTCCAACAGTGATTGGGTGCCTCCCTGCTGCCCAAGATAGCAGCAAGTTCAAGGTTTGTGGGCTGACAGGTTGATAGTTGCATCATTTTCTGGGGAAACATGAGATAGGAGTTAGCCATGCTGGACCTCCCACTCATTCACTGTGCATTTAATGCTCACTCTGCCTTTGAAGCCGGTCAGGTTGCCATGTTCTGTAAAATCCTCATAGGACCTGGCCCAGGGCTAGCTTCCATCTCTACCCAATGGCATTTAAGAGTGACTGGTTTCAGACAGTGATGATGCCAATGGCAACACAGACAATATGCATAGAAATACATTGAAATAAGTAATGAGAGAAGTACAATGATGGCCTGACTTTTTGTAGCTTATAGAAGGGAAAGTCACATCACAGGGATTATTATTCATTGGATATTTGTTCTTTGTTCTTTGAAAGGTATTAACCATGTCAATTCCAGGACACAAAAGGGAAAGGGATTGTCCTATGCACTCACCAGCAGCTGGGAGAGGGAGCATAAGATCTTCTATTACTTTCTTTAATGGTAATACAAATATTACCTTGAGGTAAACTAGCTCTGTAGGATAACAGGGGCTACTCATCCCCTCTCTATTTCACTCTGCCTCTTTGCTGTTTGTCCTGGCATAGCTGGGTATCAAGTGGCATTATGACCCCCTGATATTGTTTTACTGGTTGAAATGAGGCCAAGATGGTAATTTTCCCTCAAATGTGCATTGAGAGATAGAATTAAGCATGTGCAATGTCTTTTGACCTTTTAGCTTTCCATCCCAGCTGCCAATCATGAGGTATTTGATACAAAAGCAAAGCAGGGGACCCAGCTTAGAGGAACACTTAAGGAGGAATAACCAAGTATCCTTAGCTCCGCTGTTCCCATCCTGTACTCATCCTAGAGCAAAGGCAAATTCTTCTTTGTGGTTCAGAGCCTTCTTGCCTGGTGCTCTCACCCTCACAGGCAAACATTTCATACTTCACCTCATGATATAAGCACATGCCCTTCAAATAAGTTTTTCCCCTTTTGTCTCCTGAAATCCAAAATGACCTCCCAGAATTTTCCCTCTATTGTCCTTGTTTGAAAATGTTAATAACTGGTCAATGACAGGCATGATTAAGCTTTCCCTTCTGCCTTATTTAGATTGGTGTCACTGCACCAGCTCTAACCAAGCCATAAAATACATTATTGCCGAGTCCTCCCTGACAGGACAAAGCATTCCCTAGATATTGATAAGGGGTTGTTTCTGGAAACACATTTGGTGTTGGCAAAACAAACTGACACCTTCAGTGCCATTCATCTCCCTCTCTTTAATAACTTTCATTTATTTCACCATAGCTTCTGTTCCGATTAATGTAATGAATGCATCTCTCTCTGAAGAATAGGTTGAACAGAAGTTTCAAATGCAAATAGTTCAAGGAAAAAGTTGAGTGCCCCTTTTAGCAGGTTCCCTTGAGTTTGGGGGGGAGGTCAGGTGATTCATATTCTTGTTTATTATTGAAAGCAACTATGACTTCCTCAGTTTCCTCATCCATAACGTGAGCTAGAGAAGGTAAGGGCAAACCATTCCAATATCTTTGCCAAGAAAACCCCAAATGGGGTCATGAAGAATTGGATATGACTAAAATGACTCAACAACAGCTGCACAGATGTGGGCCAGTCTCCTTTTTCTGAGTTTCAGGTTCCTTAGCTATAGAACAAGGAAAGTAATACTTGTGTTACCTACATTTAAGAAGATCATATGAGATGTAGAGTGTGAAGCACTCTATAAATGGGAAGTACTATATAAATTCAATTCAACATTTATTTATGGGCAAGACACTTTGAATTATTACTGTGGCTACAGGAATTTATGGGATGATTTTTTTTTCTTCCCCAGAGTAAATTTTGTAGCAATATAAAGAGGTTTGTGTCAAGGATTTTTTTGCCCCTTGCCTGTTTACTGATACTAGGGAAGATAAAAGCCAGCAGGTATTATTGCGGGCAACAGGTTTACTCTGATTTCCTATTCTGTTGGAAAATCTTTGTTTTGGCCATATTGAAAAGGTCTTTCCAGAAAGACTTCCTGATTGGTTGTTATTGGGCAGATTCCCTACTGTAAACACCTTATTTTCCCCTTTGTAAAGAGAGAAAAATTAAGTCTGAGCAATGCTGTAGGGGACTATGGGAAATATGTGTCTCTAAAAGACCCTGTCTTCAGAAGGTCACTTCCACTCTAATGATTTGATGAAATATTGGATCAGATAACAAGGCTACATCCTAACAACCCTAGACAAAATAAACACCTTCTGACCAGGGATGTGCAAGTTTTCAGTGAGACCTGGCTATAGAATGATTGCTTTTAGAAAAAAAAAATTATACATTCAATTAAAAGAGAAGGAGACAATTGAATTGGAGCATATGGCCCTGCCCAGGGGCAGAGGTGACTGCTTCTCAGATAGCAAAATAAATTGTGCCTTAGATTAATATAATTTGAACTATTAACACATACTTTCCCTAGGCTTCCTAAGTCTTTATAAATGGTCCTTGTGACAACTTTCTGTGGCACACAAGTTATAAAGAATTTTATGCTTATTTTTTTATTAGACAGGTGTATAATGTTAGTTCTCCATTTTGGTTTCATAAATAGGAAGCAAGGCACTGTACTAAGTGCTGAGAATACAAATTTTTTTTAAATGGTCTTTTTTGCCCTCATGGAACTTAGAGTCTACTGGGGGGGGGGGGTGAGGTTATATGACAAGTACACAGACGTGCATAATAGGAAGTTGACAATAATGAGGCAAAGTAAAGAGTAGACCAAGCTGTCTAGGGAAGCAAGAGGGAGAAAACAGTTCTTGCTTATTAGGGATGATTTGATGGAAGAGGAGGCACTTGGTTTGGGCCTTAAAGAAAGAAATGCTTTCAGAGGTGAAGATGAGCAGAGAATGGGTTTCAGGCCTGGGCAATTACCAGGCCTAGAGAAGATGCTATTTCAAGTTTGGGGAGCAGCTAGAAGTGCAGTTGGATTGAAATATGGAGTATTATGAAGCAGAGTGATTTGAATTTTGGTTTAAAATGTATTCTGGAGACAAATGTTAGAAGTTCTTAAGCATCAGACTACAATGTTCATGTTTCATCTACAGACAATGGAAAACAACCAAAGGTTTGAGGAATGTGGTCAGACTTGTACATGAGAAACAGTATTTTGACAGTTGTGTAAAGAACGAATTGGAGAAATCATAGTATGGACTAGAGGTTAGGAAACCAGTTAAGAGGATAGCTTTACATGGAACATGGCATACTATCTCCTTAAAACACTGCTATGAAAGCAGTAAATATTTGGTCTAAAGTTCAAGAGGCCATAGTTCTAGACCTAGGCGAATTACACTGATACCCTTGACTCCACTCTCTGAGGCAGGTAGGTGGCACAGTGGATAAGACTCTGGGCCAGGGGTCAGGAAGACCTGAATTAAAATTTTACTGTAGATACTTACTAGCTATGTGACCCTGGGCATGTCATTTAACCTTTGTTTGCCTTGGTTTCCTCAGCTGCAAAATGGGGATAATAATAGCACCTACCTCACAGGGTGGTGTGAGGATAAAATAAGCTAATATTTGTAAAATGTCTGGAACATAGTAGGCACTATATAAATGATATTCCCTTCCCCTTCTTTTTCTTCCTCACCCTCTATAGCTAGTTGTCAAATCCTATAAACCTTACCTCCATAACATCTATTATATCTATTCCCTTCTCCCCATTCATACTGTCATCATCCTAGCTCAGGCCATCATTACCCACCACTTTACTAAAGTAAAAATTTTAATTCAGGTCTTCCTGACTCCAGGCCCAGGGTTTTATCTACTGTGCCACCTACCTGCCTCGAAGAATGGAGTCAAAGGTATCAATGTAATTTGCCTAGGTCTAGAACTATGGTTCCTTGAACCTCAGACCAAGTCCTTTACTGACTTTATGCCATGTTCCATGTAAAGTTGTCCTTAACAATGTCATTTCACAACATCAGTAAAGCCCTATTACTGAATTATGTTGTAAAGTCATAAAACTTGCGATAACATCTTTTGGAGAATCACTTATTTGTAATACTGTCTCCTAAATCAGTCAGTCAGTAAACCTTTTTTTTTTTTTAATGCCTACCAGGAACAGTGCTAAGAAAATGGGAATCCAAAGAAAGGGAAAAGATGGTCTCTGCTCTCAAGGAATTCACAATCTAATGGATCTAACTTCCCTCTGGAACAGCCTTTTGCCTAACATTAGTTTTTTCTCAGGATATGCCTGTACAACCTAATATGATACCAGATTATAAAATTAAATAGAGTATAGCTTTTATTTAGCCTCCAAACCATTATACTGTGTCTAGACTAACCTTCCAAAAGCAGTGATATAATCATACCATACTCCCTTACTCAAATACCTTTATTGAGTCCTCTTTGCTTAAAAGGTAAAGTGTAAACTCCTAAACTGTAGCCCCAACCTACTGGTCTAGCTATATGTCCTAATACTCCCCTTTATCTAACAAGTACTCTTGTAAAATAAAACTTTTCATTTCTATAAACATGACCTAAACTTCTCTTTCCATTCTCTCTTTCTTCATATTATCCTATTACCTTGAATGACTTCCACCAACTTTACCTGTTGAAATCCTCCTCACTAAAGAAAGCCTAGGTCAAATGTCACTTCCTTAATGAAACTTCATCTGCACTGCTACAGCTTTTAATTCACATGATAAAATACACTGCTTTGCTCACATACTTCTGCTTCTTGCTGCCAGCTGTTGGTATTACTTACTTCAAGGTTAAAGCCAGTTGCTCTCTCTTATCTGAACCTTTCTCAGATACCACCCTCCCTAGCCTCATCTTTTGCCCCCAGGTTTACATGATAACATGATTTCTTCCTCTTCGGTCTTTTCATTGCAATTTGCTTATGTCTTTCCTTGGCATCTTCTGGTTTGGATCCTTCCTTGCACTAAAGTTCTTGTTTCTCCCCCCCCCCCCCCACACACCTTCTGACCCTTTCTATTACATTGTGAGCTATTTGAAGAAGGAGTTCTATATTATCATCTATCTTTTATATTATTTGTTTTTTTTGGTTTGTTTTTTTTTTTTTGTCAAGGCACAATGCCTTGAGCGCAAATGTTCTTAAAGTATTTGCCTTGAATTGAATACTTATGGGTCTTATCTCTCCTAAGTTTCTTGAAATCAAGAGTCTCCTTTAATGTCCTTTTTGTAACATCTGCTTTCCTGGAACAATATTCTATATGTAGGAGGCACTTAATAAATCTACTAAATTGAAGTTATTGAGAATAATTTGACCTTTTCTTGGTGATTCAAGGTTATTGTAATGAACACCCACTACTGCAACATGTTGTAATTCAGGGCTATGTTTGCTTTTTTTTTTTTTCTTTTCTGCTGGTGATCAAGTCTAGCAAGCATCATTTCAATTGTCAGTGTTCCTGATTTTTGATGGTCTTCCAGTTTAACAAAAGGACAGGCCATATCTTCTTGGAGCCTTAGTTCCCTCCCCTATAAAATGAGGGTGATATTTGTTCCTGCCTCATAGGATTATTGTGAAGCTCAAAAGAAATAATACACACAAAGTGTTTTGAAAATATTAGAGTGCTGTAGAAATGTCCAGTGTTATGACCTTAAATCTGCATGAAGTGCTTGTTCACTTACACGTCATTAGATGGACTAAGAACGTTAAAGAACACTTAGTTCTTCTGTACTTTCCCCAGGAAACTGGAAATTTCCTTTTGGACAAGCAGTCACAACTGCGGATTAATTGTCATATGAAGAGTTCATCAATTAAAAAGAAATGATTTAATTGAAAAAGAATCTAAAGTGTTAGGATAGATGTGGTTTCTCCACGATTAAAGGTGCTCAAGCAGACACTGGATGACCACTTGTCAAGGATGGAGAGGGCAATTTGTGCACCTGGTAGGAGTTGGACTGGTTGATCTCAAAGGTCCTTTCCAACTCTAAGAATCTATAAATAATGTCCCTTCTGGTTTGCTGCCTCTGATCTGCTGTGGGCTGTGAAATCATATAATGAAGCTTGTTAGAATAAAAGTCAATAAGTCTCTGAGTGAAGGAATAGGAGTAAAGAACTGAGCTTATTATCTCTCCCTCTAAATGTACTCCTACTTCTGGCTACACTATTTCTGTCATTGGTGTCACCATGTTTCAAAACCTTTAGTTCATTTTTGACTTTCCCTTATGCCTTACCTTTTTCAGTCAATTGGTTACCCAGTCCTGTTGATTCTACTTCTGCAGAAGCTCTGGCTTCTTTTCTGTCCCCACTGCTATCATACTAACACAGGTCTCATTATCATTCACTTGGGCTATTGCAATGGCCTACTTGCAGCTATTTCTGTCACCATTCTCTTTTCCCCTTTTAATGCACTTTTCATATCATTGTACCCATCTATACTCTAGTAAACCAGTAGTACTTTTAGTCTCCAAACATACCTTCTATTTCTCACTCTCCATGCTTCAGATCCCTCTCCCTTAACCTAATAAATTTTTATCCATACTTTAAAGTACATCTCAACCATCATCTGTTCCATGGAATTTTCCTTGAGTCCCCCCTTTTGATAGTGGCATCTTTCCATCCTTAAATATCACTTAGCCCTTTATTTTGACCCTTTTAAATTTATGTATAGCATGTATGGTTTTAAATTGTAGTTATTTGTGTATGTCACATTCATTCATGCCTATTAGAATATAAACTCAAGGATCTTATCTTAGCAATAGTCTATGTTGTCCTCCAGTAGCTCTTCTATTTATGCAATAAGTGCTTAATGCACATTTGTTGAGTTTAATTGAGTTGCGATATTTGGGCCATTGATCAAGCCCATTTCTAGCACATTTTTTCCCTTTAAGTTTGAGCCTGAATCCAAGAGTCTGAAGTTATTGGATGATTACATTCCAGATAAGTTGAATGAGTCAATAAACATTTGTAGGTGCTTAATGCACTTAGTATGTGCCAGGCATTGTGCTAAATGATGGGGATACAAATACAAAGAAAAGCAAAAATACTCCCTGCCATTAAGAAACTTATAATCTACTGGGGGAAGAAAACATACAAAAAATGAGGGGAGGTAGAGGAAGAAGCAGATGGGGGAGGGAAGATCCTTCACTTGGAACCATGATGGAGAAATGCAAAGGAATCCAAAAGCAATGTAGCTAGTAGGAAATGGGGAGAACACTGTTCTAAGCCTTCACTTTAAATTGAAGCCTGAAAGCCCATGGCCCTGGCCTTCAGAGTGCTCAATAAGAGGGCTAGAAGCACCAGGCAAATTCAATCTTGCAGGATAATGAGATTTCCCAATGATGACTTTTCTAGAGAGGGAAGGTATGTTGGAGAGGTCCAAAGAAGTCAAAAAGTAGTATAGGGGATGGGAAATGTTTGGTGACTGACTGATTTTGCCTCCCCTTTTACAGAGTGTGAAATTTCTACCCCTAAAGTCACTCATTTGTTTTACATATAGAAGAAAGGATATTGTCTCTAGAATATTCATCTTTAATGTCTGTAAGTTTCTTTGGAGACTAGAGAAGGTGATAGCCTTGCTTTCTTCCTTTTTTTTTTTTTCCTTTTGAGAGATCCATGATTTCTTTGGTGTGGAGTGCTCCCAATGAGCAAAGGCTCTCTACCAAAATGCAAATAGGCAACTGTTCTACAGCTTGATTAAAGAGGGTTGATGATAGTACCTACCATTGCTGCAGATAGAACCCAGTTAAGTATAGTGGGTCCACACATATACAGCAGTACTCACATGGGGCCTGATTACTATCATTTTAGCAGCTGCTTGAAGTGTGGAGGATAAAACTGTAAAAGAAAAAAAAAGTGAGCAAGGGAGAGCATGTTCCCAGTGGAATGGAAATTGGAAGGCTTTATTGCTGCAGATTCACCCTCCAGGTCCAGCACCTGCTCAGTGCCCTAGACCTCCCAATTTGAATAAGTGATTAACAACTCATTAACAGATCATTAGCAAAATCAACCCAGTGCAGTGAAGGGAACCCAGGCTCACAAATTCCCCTGGCTCATTCTGCCAGATGTATATAGAAAGGAGACTAAATAACAGGTAGCAATATTCCTGTCAGTGGGATGGGTAGAGGTGACACTCTCCTTTTTATCCTGAAGGACATGATCAAGGTTCTCTCTTAGAAAAAATGAGGGAAGAATGTCTCTCCCATCCTCCCTCCTACTTCTCCATTTTTTCTCAAGTGGCCACATGAATAGGCTGCTTGCATCTGGAACATCAGCTGGTTCCTGCCTGAAGCTGACATTCCACTTTCTGTGTGGTCCCAGGTGGTTGTTGACAGTACAAACAGAAAAGGTGGGTGTTTTGGTTCAGGCTTTCAAGCTGGAAGATGAGGGCAGAGCTCACAAAGCCTTTAAATCCAAATGGGTAAGAGAGAGGCTCTGGTTACTTCATTCCTGAGATCTTCTAAAAGAGGGATTAAACAACCTTCTACCTTGGCCAATTAAGAAATTTACCTATGTAAAGGAAGAGAATGGGACCAGATGTTTCTTTTCAATTCCTTTCAAATATCTGATATCATTAACATCAGGGCTAAAGCTTCACATCTGAGATTTTTTGGATGAGGGAGGGATGAAAATGTTGTCCTGAATCACTAAATTAGCAAAAAGAAACAATAATTTCTCTTACTATTGGAGATTTAGGATGAATAAAATCATGCTGGTGGCAAGAGCAACTGTTATTACCACCACCCACCCCCTATCAAAATAACAAAACCACAGACTCATAGAATTACGAGAAACCTAAAGGTCTTTCTAGTTCAACCTCCATGCAAAGTATGAACTCTATTTACAAAATTTTTAATAAATAGGCATCTAGTATTTTCTTGGATACTCCCAGTGATGAGGAACACACTGGCAATCAGGGTTTGGGTTTTTTTGTTTGTTTTGTTTTGTTTTGAGGGAGCAGTTCTAATTGCTAGGAAGTTCTTTATGTGAAGTTGAAATGGGGAAGAAGAAAATAAATTCTGTCTGGAGATTCAAAGTATCTGAGTGAATCCAGGTTCTGTTGCAGATTTTGAACAATGAGTTTTCTGGAGTCCAGTGTCTTCATCTGTAAAATACAGAGTGTGGGTTCCACTTCTGGGAGCCAAGATCATGGAGTAAGAAGTAAGTTGCTTTCACCCTTCCTTATTGACCTCTAAAAGCCCAGAGAATATCACCCCAGGAAAAACCCTGGAATAGCTGAACCAGCAGAAAGGCAGGGTGTAACAGTCTTGTAGCCCAGGAAGCTTGGGGGATTAACAAGAAAGGCCCTCTCACTCTTGGGGAGGGAGCAGTACAGAACAGTAGATGTTCCAGCAAGCTAACAGAAAGCCCCACCTCAGCATACCAGGGGGAGATCCTGACCCCCAAGGTAGCAGAGCAGGCAAGCACTAACACCAGGACCCCAGAGTGCCTCAGTACAGGCAGGGGAACCTGTGGACACTGTCTCAGAAAACTACCACTTGCTACAGCATCCTCCAGCAGCCAAGTCTCCCAATGCCTCGGCAAAACTGGGAAGCACAACTCCAAGAGGTAAAACTCCAGGCTAATACACATCCTTCAGCAGTGAAACATCCCTTTGTAAGGTCCAGGTGGGCAGGAGCCAAAGAAAGGAGTGCAAGGCTTAGTCAAGCAGGCATCCTTTAGGGGCCATACTCCCTACCCCTACTGCTAAATCTCCAGTATTGGTGAACCAGCCCAACACCAGGTAAGCTGTCAGAACCCTACAGCCTCCAACTGCCAACATCAGAGGACCCCAACACATAAAGCCAGTGACCAGGGCCCAGGCTACTAGAACAAGTATCTTGGGTCAGTTACCCCTGCTGTCCAGTACAAGAGCTAAATTTTTTTTTTAAAGTCAAGAAATAAGCAAACACCATGAGCAAAAAGAAGTATACAATAACCATAGATTCTTATTATAGAGACAAAGAAGATCAAGGCAGAAATTCAGAAAAGGACAACATTGTCAATAAAACACATCTGAAACCTCAAAACGGAACATGAACTGGTCTGAAATTCAAAAAAGCCTTCTTATAAGAGCTCAAGAAGGAGTTTAAAAGTCAAATAAGAGTGGTAGAAGAAAAATTGGGAAAAAGAAATGAGAGGTATGCAAGACAGAGTCAATAGCTTGGAAAAGGAAGGACAAAAATTAACTAAAAAACGAATCCTTAAAAAATACAATTAGCCAAATGGAAAAAAAAAAGTATACTGAAGAAAACAAGTGCCTAAGAAATACAATTGGCCAACTGGGAAAAAGTACACTGAAGGAAACAACTCTTTAAAAAGCAGAATTGGCCAAATGGAAAAGGAGGCACAAAAACACTTCGAAGAGAACTCCTTAAAAAGTAAAATGGGCCAAATGGAAAAAGAGGTACAAAATCTAATAGAAGAAAACAATTTATTAAAAATTAGAATTGGGCAAGTGGAAGTTAATGACTATATGAGAGAGCAAGAATCAGTTAAATAAAAATAAAAGGATGAAAAAAAAGATGAAAACATAAAATACCTCATTGTTAAAACAACTGACTTGGAAAATAGATAGATGATACACATTTTAAAAATCATTGGTCTACCTGAAAACTATGATGAAAAGAGCCTGGACAGCATCTTTCAGGAAATCATCTAGGAAAACTGCCCTGAGGTCCTAGAACCAGAGAGTAAAATAGTCATCAAAAGAATCCACTAATTACCTCCTGAAAGAAATCTCAAATTGAAAATGCCAAGGAATATAGTAGCCAAATTCCAAAATTACCATTTCTAAGAGAAAATACGGCAAGCAGCAAGAAAGAAACAACTTAATATCATGGAATCACATTCAGGATTATGCAGGACCTTGCAGCTTCTGCATTAAAAGGTCATAGGGTGTGGAATAAGATATTCCATAAGTCAAAGGAGCTTGGATTATAACCAAGGATCCACGACCCAGTGAAACTGAGCATGATCTTTCAGAGGGGGACATGGATATTCAATGAAATAGAGGACTTCCAAATCTTCCTGGCGAAAGGCCAGAGTTTAACAGAAAATCTGATTTTCAAATACAAGACTCAAGAGAGGCATAAAAAGGTAAACAGAACAGAAAAAGAACAACAACAACAATATGTTATTAATAAGGGCAAACTGTCTACATCCCTACAAGGGAAGATAACACTTGTAAATCTTGAGTACTGTATTGTTATTACACCATTTAAAAGGGGGGTATACATAGAGGGTATAAGTTCAATTTGATGTAATGATAAAAAAATCTAATCAAGTAGTTTAAGTGGATCTAATTAAGGGATTGTAGTGGGAGAAAAGAAAAGGAGGAGGCAGACAAGGGTAAATTATATTACATGAAAAGGCACAAAAACCTGTTATAGTAGAGGAAAAGAAGGGAGGGAAATGAGCATTGTTTGAATTTTACTCTCAACAGATTTGGTTCAAAGAGGGAATAACATAAATAAGTAGGTACAGAAATTTAACTTACCCTATAGGAAGTAGGAGAGGGAAGGGAAAAGAAAAGGGAGGGGACTAATAGAAGGGAGGGCAGACTGAGGGAGGTGGTGGTCAAAAGCAAAACACTAGGGAGGAGAGAAAGGGAGAAAGGAGAAAAAAAACATAAATGGGGGGCAGGGAAATAGGATGGAGAGAAAGACACAGATAGTAATCATAACTGAATGTGAATGGGATGAACTTTCCCATAAAATGGAAACAGCAGAATGAATTAAAAACCTTAATCCTCTAGTATGTTGCTTACAAATTTCATGATTTTCTTGCATCACTCTCATTTCTCTTCCCAGTTTTCCCTCTACTTCTCTTACTTGTTTCTCAAAATCCTTTTTGAGCTTTTCCATGGCCTGGGACTGATTAATATTTTTCTTGGAGGCTTTGGTTATAGAAGCTTTGACTTTGTTGTCTTCTTCTAGTTGTATGTTTTGATATTCTTTGTTACCAAAGAAAGATTCTGTGGTCTGACTTTTTTTGCACCTTTGTTTGCTCGTGATCCCAGCCAATTACTTGAGTTTTAAACTCCTCGTTAAGGTAGGGATCTGCTTCCAGTGTGGAGAATGCACTGTCCCAAGCTTTGGGGGCTTTGTGTAGCTGTTTTCAGAGATACTTCTAGAGACCTGTAAATTTTCAGTTCTTCCAAGATGGTATGTTAAGTGTCGAGGTGTTTACTCCTTTCCGGGCCTGTGCTCTTGTCTATGAGTGACCACAAGCACTCTTTTCTGCCTTGGAACTATGAGGAAGATTTTCTCTCTACCACCACTATGAGCTCCACCATGCCAGCACTTCTCCTGGCCCCAGGACCACCACCCCAGAATTGTGACCTACATCCAAGCATGGGCAAAGCAAGAGATTCCTGTCTCAGAGACAGCAAAGAGATCCCTGAAATCTGTGGGCCTGAAGCTCAAGAGGCATATGCTGCCCCAGGGCCTCATTTGGGAACTGGGGCTGAGACTGCACTTCCCTGTCACTGCGGTCACAGACTTTTTCCACTGACCTTTTAAGTTGTCTTTGGTGTTCGTGGGTTGAGAAGTTTGGAAACCACCACAGCTACCTGTAATTCAGTCCTCTGGGGCCTGATCCAGGTTCACTGAGGCCTGTTTTTCCTGTGTGCCCATGTGAAAGTACACTCCTCTGCCCACCTGGCATTACATACCTTTCTGATCAACCATCCAGGCTGTCTTGGCCTGGAAATTTGTTTCACTCTTTTTGTGGGTTCTGCTGCTTTAGAATTTGTTTAGAGCAATGTTTTACAGGTATTTGGAGGAGTTTGGGGGAGAGCTCAAGCAAGTCACTGCTTTTACTCTGCCATCTTGACTCTACCCCTGCAAGAAACAAATTTGAAACAGAGGGATACACACAGAGTAAAGGTAAAATATATGGAGTAGAATATATGTTTCAGGTGAAATAAAAAAAAAAAACAGGTGTAGCAATCCTGATCTAAAACAAAGCAAAAGCAAAAATAGATCTTATTAAAAGAGATAAAGAAGGAAACTATATCCTGCTAAAAGGCACCATAGACAATGAAATAATATCATTATTAAACATATATGTATGTACCAAGTGGTATAGCTACCACATTCTTAGAGGAGAAGTTCAGGGAGTTACAGGAAGAAATAGACAGCAAAACTATACTAGTTGGGGACCTCAACCTCCCTCTCTCTGAACTAGGTAAATCTAACCAGAAAATAAACAAGAAAGAAGTTAAAGGGTGATTAGAACATTTAAAAAGTTAGGTATGATAGACCTCTGGAGAAAATTGAATGGGGATAGAAAATAATATACTTTTTTCTCAGTGGAATATGGCACTTACACAAAAATTGACCATGTACTAAGACATAAAAACCTCACAATCCAATGCAGAAAGGCAGAAATGTTAAATGCATCATTTTCAGATCATGATGCAATAAAAATTATACTTAATAAAGGGCCATGGAAAGATAGACTAAAACTTACTTGGAAACTAAATAATTTAATCCCAAAGAATGAGTGGGTCAAATAACAAATCATAGAAACAATTAATAACTTCATCCAACAGAATGACAATAATGAGACAACATATCAAAATTTATGGGATGCAGTGAAAGCAGTTCTTAGGGAAAGTTTTATATCTCTAAATGCTTACATGAATAGCATAGAGAAAGAGGAGATTAACGAATTGGGCATGCAACTAAAAAAAAACTTGGAAAAAAAACAAACTAAAAATCCCCAATTAAATATCAGAGTAGAAATACTGAAAACCAAAGGAGTGACTAATAAAACTGAAATTAAGAAAACTATTGAACTAATAAGTAAAACTAAGAGCTGGTTTTATAAAACGAAACAAAACAAACCCAAACCAATAAAATAGATAAACCTTGGGTTCATCTAATTAAAAAAAAAAAGAAAGAAGAAAATCAAATTACTAGTTCAAAAATGAAAAGGTTGAATTCTCCACCAATGAAGAGGAAATTAAAACAATAATTAGGAACTGTTTTGCTAAATAAATTTGACAATCTTAGTGGAATAGATGAATATTTACAAAAATATAGCTGCCCAGATTAACAGAAGAGGAAGTAAAATAGTTAAATAACTCCATCTCAGAAAAAGAAATTCAACAAACCATCAACGAACTCCTTAGGGAAAAAATCTCCGGGGTCAGAAGGATTTACAAGTGAATTCTATCAGACATTCAAAGAACAATTACTTGCAATACTATATAGACTATTTGGGGAAATAGGTGAAGAAGGAGTCTTACCAAGTTCTTTTTATGATACAAATATAGTGCTGATACCTAAACTGGCAAGAGTCAAAACAGAAAGAAAATTATAGACCAATTTCCCTGATGAATATAGATCCAAATTTTTAAATAAAATATTAGCAAAAAAATTACCTCAACTTATCATGAGAATAATATAATATGAGCAGGTAGAATTTACACTAGGAATGCAGAGCTGGCTCAATGTTAGGAAAAATATCAGCATAATTGATCATATCAACAACAAAACTAACAAATCACATGATTATCTCAATAGATGCAGAAAACCTTTTGACAAAATACAATGTCCATCCCATTGAAAAGCCCTAGAGAGCATAAGAATAAATGAAGTCTTCCTTAAAATGATAAGTAGCATCTATCTAAACCTTCAGCAAGCATTATATGTCATGGGGACAAGCTAGAAGCATTTCCAATAACATCAGAAGTGAAATAAGGATGTCCATTATCACCACTGTTGTTCAACATGGTACTAGAAACTTTAGCTTTAGCTAATAAGAGAAGAAAAATAAATTGAAGATATTAGAATAGGCAAAGAACAGACAAAGCTATCATTCTTTGCAGATGATATGTGATATACTTAGGCAATTCTAGAGAATCAAATAAAAAACTTCTTGACATAATAACTTCAACAAACTTGCAGATTATAAAATAAATCCACATAAATCATTGGCATTTCTATATATTAATGACAAAGCCCAACAGCAAGAGATAGAAAGAAAAATTATATTTAAAATTACCATAGACATTATAGAATATTTAAGAGTTTACCTGCTGAACAAACCCAGGAAGTCTATGAACACAATTAGAAAACACTTTTCACACAAATAAAGTCAGATCTAAATAATTGGAAAAACATCAGTTGCTCGTGGGTAGGCTGAGCTAATATAAAAAAACGACAATTCTACCTAAACTAATTTACTTATTCAGTGCCATACCAATCAAACTACCAAAAAAATTATTTTATAGAGCAAGAAAAAATAATAACGAGATACATTTGGAATAACAAAAGATCCAAAATATCAAGGGCACTAATGAAAAGAAATGCAGGGGAAGGTGGCCTAGCTGTTCCAGATCTTAAATTGTATTATAAAGCAGCAGTCATCAAAACTGCTTGGTACTGGCTAAGAAATAGTGTCGTGGATCAGTGGAATAAGTTAGGTATGCAAGACATAGTGTTCCATGACTATAGTAATCTACTGTTGGATAAATTCAAAAACCCCAGATTCTGGGATAAGAACTCACTCTTTGACAAAAACTGCTGGGAAAACTGGAAAAAAGTATGGCAGAAACTAGGCATAGACCAAAATCTTACACTGTATACCAAAATAACATCAAAATGGGTACATGATTTAAATATAAAGGCTGATACTATAAGCAAACTGGGAGATTAAGGAATAGTTTACCTATCAGATTTATGGAGAACAGAAGAATTCATGACCAAATAGGAGATTGAGAACATTATAAAAAGCAAAATGGCTAATTTTGATTGCATTAAATTGAAGAGGTTTTGCACAAACAAAGCCAATGCAACCAAGATTAGGAGGGAAACAAAACTGGGAAAGAATTTTTACAGCCAGTGTCTCTGATAAATGCCTCATTTCTAAAATATATAGAAAACTAAGTCAAATTTCTAAGAATATAAGTCATTCCCCAACTGATAAGTGGTCCAAAGATATGAACAGGCAGTTTTCAGATAAAGAAACTAGAGCTATCTCTAGTCATATGAAAAAATGCTCTAAATTACCATTGATTAGAGAAATGCAGATCAAAACAACTCTGAGGTACCACATCACACCTATCAGATTAGTTTACATGACAAACAGGAAAATGATATGTGTTGGAGAAGATGTGGGAAAATTGGAACACTAATGCATTGTTGGTGATCCAACCATTTTGGAGAGCAATTTGGAACTATGACCAAAGGGCTATAAAAATGTTCATACCTTTTGACCCAGCAATAGTACTTCTAGGGCTGTATCCAAAAGAGATCATAAAAATGGGAAAAGGACCCACATGTACAAAAATATTTATAGCAGTTCTTTCTGTGGTGGCAAAGAATTGGAAATTGAGGGGATGCCAATCAATTGGGGAATGGCTGAACAAGTTGTGGTATATGAATGTAATGGAATACTATTGTCCTATAAGAAATGATGAGCAGGTAGACTTCAGAAACAACAACAACAGCAACAACAACTGAAAAGGTTTGGATTGACTCATGCTGAGTGAAGTGAGCAGAACCAGGAGAATGCTGTACAAAGTAAGAGCCACATTGCATGATGACTAACTTTGATAAACTTAGCTCCTCTCAGCAATGCAAGAATCTTAGACATTTTCAAAAGTCTTATGATGCAAAATCCTATCCAAATCCAGAGAAAGGACGATGGAGTTTGAATGCAGATTGAAGCATGCTATTTGCTCTTTTTTTCCTTCTGTTTTGCTTGTTTCTTTTTTCTTGTTGTTCCTCCTATTGGTTCTAGTTCTGCTTTACAATATGACTAATGTGAAAATATGTTTAATAGGAATGTATGTGTAGAACCTATATTAGATTGCATGCCATCTTGGGGAGGGAGGCAGGAAAGGAGGGGGAAAACACTTAAAACTCAAAAACTTATGGAAGTGATTGTTGAAAACTAAAAATAAATTAATTAATTTAAAAAATAAAAAAAAAGTGTGAACTAGATGATCTCCAAAGTCCCTCCTAACCATAAATCTACCATCCTATGATCATTTAGCTTTTCTTTTCTCTCTTCCAAACTGGCATAATTGAATCTCAAATTTCTTTGAAAGATACCACATTTCCTAGCAGTTCTAACTAGTTACAGATTCTCTCTCACATCCTTATGGAAGGCCAAGAGGAGAAGCAGACAAACTCCTTGCTCTGATCATTTCTCCTTTCAAGACTTCCTTGTGCCATCATCACTCAGAAATCACCTTTCTTTCAGTAAAGCTCGCTCCATCTTGTCCAGATTTTTCTTGCTGTCATCTCTGGATCACCATATCAGTCTTGTTTCTCACCAACAAGTTTGATTCCTGACTCAGAGTCTTCTCTGTTTTGATCTTGTCCTCGTTGACACCATGATTTCCTTGTTTCTCAATATATTCATCATCCATCCCCTCTGCCTCAATCTCCTTCAAACAGTTATATATTTAGTCATGGACCAAATTTAGGTATGTACCATACTAAACTAGAGTATGGGATGTTCAAGGAGGACTAGTACTTCTGGTGTGGAGGGCTTGCCAAGCCCTTTTCAGAGCTGCTCTTCATGTTTGGTGTCTACGTGGCATTCAACTCTAATCTATGGCTCCAAGAATCTGTAGCATGTGTAGCAGCCACACCCTGGTAAGTGTTCTCATCAGGTGGGCTAAATCAGGTTAAGAGTAACTGACAGGCCTCATACCAGTCAGTAAGTTAGAGAGACGGTTACCCTAAGCATGTGAAGACTTCCCTCAGCAGAATAGGTGGATGAGAACAATTTGTTCCAATGGCCATGAAAGTGACTGAAACAGGTGCTGCGGAGTACTTAGAGCTTGGTCAGGCACCAAAAATGCCAAGGTCATCCACTGCATCCCAGACCATTGCAAGTCATCTTCACTTTTGTCTTGCACTGGACTTCAATGACTCTGAAAGAGAGAGTCTAATGACTTTGCACAACTCTGCCTCACTTAAACCCAATTAATGTATAAGTTAAGACTCTGACATGTCATTGGTCCTTTTCAAGAAATAACAACAAACAATAACAAATGAACCATCTGCAAACTCCTAAACTAGATTAAAATATACTTGAGAAATCTTTAAGAAAATGAATAAAAAAGGAAACACAACCTAACTGATGTCAGTTTGTGGTTTTCTAAGGCAACATGAAGCCTGCAGGGATGCCTTTCTATTTTAGTTTGCTACCACTGTCTTTGACCATTCTCTTCTCCCCATCACTAACTTCAAAAACTTGCCTCCAAATGCAACAATTGCTAAATAAAGCAGTGGATAGAGTGATGTTCCTGGAGTAAAAAAGACATGAGTTAAAATCCACCCTCCCATGCCACCCCAGACAATTACTAGCTGTGTGATCTTGGACAAATCATTGAATGTCTGCTTTAGTTTTCTTGACTGTAAAATGGGAATAATAATTGCACCTACCTCGCAGGAGGTTGTGCAGGATCACATGAGAAAACATTTGTATGGTGCTTTGCAAACCTTAAAGTCCTGTAGAAATGCTAGTTCATTATTGTTGTTGTTATTTTGTCTCTGGTTCAACAAGGTTCAACAAGATCCTCAGTTCCTAGAACCTTCATCTCCACTCTGCTTTAGCCTTCCTAATCAATCAATTCCTCTTTATCCAATATCAAAAGAATTCCTCTTTATCCAATTCATAGATATGATTGTAGGATATACAATTGGAAGAGACCTTAGAGTTCATACAGTCTAAACTCTAGATTTTATCTATCTATCTCTCTATTTATTTATTTTTTAGGCAATTGGAGTTAAGTGACTTGCCCAGGGTCACACAACAAGTAAGCGTCAAGTGTTTGGTCTGATGCCAGATTTGACCTCAGGTCCTCCTGACTTCAGGGCCAATGCTCTATCCACTGTTCCACCTAGCTGCCCCCTAGATTTTAAAGATAAGGAAAAGGAAGTTAGAATATATTTAAGTAACTTATCTAAGAGTCTAACTTATTCTTTCTGACTACAATTTCTTTACATTCCCCCCTTCTAATTCTCTCAAACTCCTACTTCACCTACTTGATGACCTCCATCCTATTCTCCTGATCTATTCACCTCCTCTGGTTTGAATTAACTCCCTATTCAGTCTAGATTCCATGGCCAGGTATTTAAATACTTCATTTCCCCCCAGAATCTTATAATCACTTGCCTCCTTGACCTTCTACTGCATTTGCATCTAAGCCTCGAAGAAGTCAGCTTTACAATTAAAGAAGAGAAACTTATTCTCATGTATGGCCTGTCAGGAGCTTCTCAGAAGTAGAGGTACTGATCAAGAAAATCAATGATGGCTACCCAAGTTGGATAGTAATAGGTTGTCCCAGAGTGGCCTGACTGAAGAAAAGAAATCTCTCCAATTTTGAGACACTTCTTATCTTGACTCCATGGGTTTTGAGCACACTGGGTAGCAATGGAACAGCTCTCTGAGCTCAGCAGGAGCTTTTACTTCTCCAGCCTTCACCTCTTCCACAGTATACTCCGCCTCTAGAAGTCCAGTAATTGGTTATAAATCCCAGTAAGCCTCTTGAAGCTGTTGGTATATTTGTACAGCTTGGGTACAAATCAACTTGTGAACTAATCAACCAGAACTAGAAACCAATTCTTGGGAATGAAATGCCACAGTAAGACACAGGTGAGTTCTCACTGGATGTAATTACTTGGGGGCAAACAGCTGTGGTATATGTCAGAGCAGCATGTGAGAATGACTGCTGTGGGATTGGCTCATGAAAATACAGGAAAGAATGAAAGCATGCTCAGGTAAATGCAGCTGGGGTAGTCATTGGCCTAGGACAAGGTCGAGTAAAGAGCAGAGTAGCCTAGGAACCAAGTCTTAGCCAAGTGAGTATTATTGTGATCATTAAACACATTGAGAAAATACCTTTCAACCTGTGGCACTGTACTGGACAGTGCTCACAAAAATATATAGTCAATTTCTTTCCTTTTGTAATTTATAACCTATGAACTCCGTTCACATTTCCCTTCATGTTCCAGTTTGGTCATCTAATTAAGCCACATAAACAAGCATTTATTAATGTGCCACAAGGTGCTATGCTAAATATTGGGGATATTTTAACAAAAGGAAAAAATAAAACAACACTCCCCAAACAACAAAAACAACAACAAAACCAACCCTTGCTCTCAGGGAGCACACAGTCTAATAGAAGAGACATCATTCAGACACCAATGCATGAATAAAATATGCACAGGATAATCTGAAGATAACCATAGAGGGAAGACACTAGCTTTATAGGGTAATCTGTAAAGGCTTATTGTAGGAAGTGGTATTTTAGCTGGATCTTGAAAGAAGCCAGGAGAAGGAAACAAAGTGGAAGAGCATTCCAGTCATGAAGGACAGGCAGTGCAAATGTTAAGAATCAGAACGAGGATACCCTTGTGAGAGAAGCAACAAGAAGGCCAGAGTCACCGAAACATGAGAGCACAATGGAGGAGAGAAAGTTTTAAGAATAGTGGAAAAGTGCTTCCAGAGAAAGAACTGATGTTGTTTGAATACTCTTTCTTTCTCTTTCTTTCTTTCTTTCCTTCTTTCTCTCTCTCTCTCTCTCTCCCTCTCTCCCCCTCCCTCCCTCCCTCCCTCCCTTCCTTCCTTCCTTCCTTCCTTCCTTCCTTCCTTCCTTCCTTCCTTCCTTCCTTCCTTCCTTCCTTCCTTCCTTCTTTCTTTTTTCACTTGTGTCATCTTATATAAAATTAGTAATATGAAAATGTTTTATGTGATTGCACATGTATAACCTGTATCTGATTCTTATCATCTCAGGGAAGTGGGAGTGAAGAGGAGGTACTGAGGGATAGAATTTTGAACTCAAAACTTAAAAAAAATGTTAAAAATTGTTTTAACATATAATTGGGGAAGAATAAAATATCATTAAAATACTGGAAAAGTAGTAAGATAACTGGTTATGAAGGGTTTTGAAAGTGAAAGAAGGGATTTAATAATTGATCTTGGAGGTAATAAGAAGCTGCTGGAATTGATAGAATGGGGAAAGGTGACATAATCAGACATGCACTTTAGGGAAATCAATTTGTCAGCTGAGTTGAGGATGGTCTGGAGAGACAAAGCAGGGAGAATGAACAGTAGCCCATTGTAATAGTCCAGGCATGAAGTGATGAAAGCCTCTACCAGTGTAGTTTCAGTATCACAGAAGAGAAAGGGGTATGTAAAAGAGATGTTTTATGAAGTTTCAATCTATAGAACTTGGTTACTGATTGGCTATGAGGAGTGAGAAGTCAAGGATGACATCCAGATTTTGAGCCTAGGTGATTAGGAGGATGGTGGTGCCCTGGATGGTAACATGAAAATTAGGAAGAAAAGAAGGTTAGGCATTGGTGGGTGAGGGGAAGAGATGATAGGTTTTAAAATTTTGTACATTTTGAATTTAAGATGTCTCTGGGACATCAATTTTCAAATATCCAATAGGCAGTTAGAGATGGGAGACTGGAAATGAAGACAAAAAGATTAGGGCTATATAAATATATCTGAGGATCATCAACATAGAAACGATCATTGGCTCCGCGGAAATGGACGAGTTACCGAGTGAAATTACATATATACATTCACATGCATATGTACGTATGTATACATTTATACACACATATATGCAAACACATGTGTATGGAGAAAGAGACAGAGAGAGTGTGTCTATCAACCAAATTAGATTTATTGATTATTAATTGTGTTCAGTGCCTTACATTACAAAGAATGAGGAACTAAAACCCAGCTTTCACCCCAAACCTAGGCTGTTCCCTCAGGCAATAGTATACTGGGGAGACTGATCTCTCTACCTCCAGTGTCAACACCATCAAATTATCCTAATCATTGCTGCACATCATTCTTTTTAATGCATAGCTCTGATCATGACACTCCCCCCAATAAAAAACTCACATGGCTGCCTGTTAATTATCAAATGAAGTCCAAAGTTCTTTGCCTTTTATTCAAAGTCTTTAGAAAGCTGGCTCCAATTAATTTACCATCTTTATTTCATACAATCCCCTTCATGTTCTTAAAATTCCAGTCTTTTTGGTGCTATAACCTGGCCAAATTAATATACTTTGAGATTCTTTCAACTGCCCGCATCATCATTCTCCAGGCCTAGAATGCTCTCACCCTTCCAACCTCCTCAATTTCACCCACAGAAAAGATATACTTTTCAAGATTCAGCTCTAATACCCCCTCTTACAAGAAGTCTTTCTTGAAATGATGTCTCCTTCCTTGACTTTCATTGTATGTTGTTGATTTTTTCTTATATACTGGTCACATTCTAACTGCTGTTATATTTATTTGGGAATATGGCTTATTTCCTCTGTTGTATTACTGCATTATTTCCTAGACTGCAAGTTCATTGAGGGAAGAGGTCCATGGGAGAAATTAACCATAACATCTTTCATTCTTAATAGTCAAGAATACAACTTCTGGGTGGTCAAAAAAATACTATTTACCTGTCTACTACTGTATTTATTGCTGTTTATTAAGCACCTACTACATAAACATTTGGAGAAGAGATGTGTTATCTCACATTTCTTTTGAGCTACTGCAAAACTGCTTTGCTCAAAGAGCACAGCCCCTTCTTTGATGTGGGCATGCCATGCTGGGTGGTCCTGTGCCAGCATCTCCTATGTCATGCAATGGGTTCCAAAGTTCTTCAGAGAAACTTTGAGAGTGTACTTGTATTGTTTCTTTAGACCTCTGTGTGAGCACTTGTGAATTCTCTCTAAAGTATTCTTTCAGGCAAATGTACATTTGACATTCACACAACATGGCCAGCCTATCAGAGTTGTGCTCTGTACAATAGACTTTGAATGCTTGGCAATTCAGTTGAAGAAAGGACCTCAGTGTCTGGTATCTTATCCTGTCAGGTGATATTCAGAATATTCCTAAGACAAATCAATTTCCTGGCATGGTTCTAGAATACTGTCCAGGTTTTTCACAAGCATACAACAATGAAGCCAGCACAACACGTCTGCAGATCTTCAGTTTGGTAGGCAGCCTAATACCTCTTCTCTCCCACAATTTCCTTTGGAGTCTCCCAAACACTGAATTAGCTCTGGCAATGTGTGTGGCAACCTCATCATCTATGTGTACATCCTTGGAAAGTATACCACCAAAATAAGTGAACTTATCCACAGTATTCAATATTTCTCTATTTGCTGTAACTGATGGTTCCACATATGGATCATGCAGTACTGGCTGGTGGAGACCCTCTGTTTTCTGAGTGTTATTAGTCAAGCCAAAATTAGCACTTGGGTAGAGAATCAATCCATATTTTGTTGCATCTCAGCTTCAGAGACTGCACTGAGTGCACAATCATAGATGAACAAAAAATTGCCATCAATTTTAGTCTTGGCTTGCAGCCTTTCCAAGTTAAATTCATATCAACGCAGTAGTTGAACTTGATGCTGTTTTCATCCCCACTGAAGGTGTCTGACAGCATTGCTAAAAACACCATGCTAAAAAACATGGGAGCAAGCACACAATTCTGTTTCATTCCATTGGTGACTGGGAAAGCACAAGAGCATTGATCCATTATCCAGAACCCATGCAATCACAATATCATGAAACTGTAGTATGATACTTATGAATTTCTCTGGGCAAATAAATTTTGCCATGATCTTCCACAAGCCCTTAAGCCTGATAGTATCAAAAGCCTTGGTCAGATTGACAAATGTATATAGACTTCTATTCTGCTCCTGGCATTTCTCCTAGAGTTGTTGGGCAATAAACACCATATTAACCATACCTTGGCCCTTTATGAAAACACACTGGCTCTTAAGTAGATGAACATCTTCCAGGTGAAGGATTAGCCTATTAAGAAAGACTTTTGCAAGAATCTTGTTGGCAGTACCCAAGAGAGAACCCCCCCTCCCACCATGATTATCACATAACAATCTATTTTCTTTTCCTTTATAAAGATGGAAAACGAAGGCATCCTTGAAATCCTAGGTGATAACATTCTCTTGCCACATAACCTGAAAGGTTTCAGTAAGCTTTTGTATGAGCAGGGGACACCTTGACTTATAAATCTTAGCTGGCATAGAATCAGAATTAGGTGCTGCTTTGCCACATGAGAGGAACCTAATGGCATCCAAAACCTCCTCTTCAGTTAAAGTTTGGCTAGAGAGGGATTGACTTCAACCTAAAGTACGGTGAATGGTTTCAGCATTGCTTGATTATGGTCTATTCAGAAAACTATGGGAGTGTTCAGCCCATCTCTCCAGGATCACATCCTTATCACTAATCAACATGGCTCCCTCTCTGCTGAGTAGTTGAGATGCACTATAGGTCTTTGACCCATACATAGCATTTAGGACAGCATAAAAGTTATTTGGATTGTTACAATCAGTGTAAAACTGAATTTCATCTGCCTTATTACTGAGCCAAGAATCCTTCACCTCTCTAAGCTTCACTTGTATTTTACTTTCAATGAAGTTAAATGCTACTTTCTATGAGACAGAAAAACTGTCCTGCTGGTAAACCCTATGAAGTATTTTTGTTTTACATTTAGCAGCTTCCAAATTTCCCCATCATTTTCATCAAACCAATCTTTGTGTCTGTGAGTGTTCTAGCCCAGATGAATAAATGCAGTTATGTATAACAAATTTCTGACAGCTGCCCACTCCTTTTCTGCTCCACTGTTGCCAACCATGTGTTGGCCCAGTTTTCCCTCCAAGTTACAACAAACTGTTCATGTTCAGATATCATTCAAATCTGTTGACATTAAGTCTTCTGGTAGTCATCTTGCCTTGGGAAAACTGCTTTTGTTGAATAAGAATGTTTAATGTTGGAGAGGATTAGTCTATGATCAATCCAGCAGTCTGTGCCATATATAGCAAAAAATTAAGGTTAGAGCAGAATCTATTTTGCCTGATTTGAGGTAAAAATAGCAGTGATAGCACTCATAATGTCAGACACAGCAAAAGAAAAAATAGTCCTAATTAAAAGAGATAAGCAGAGAAACTACATCTTGCTAAAAGGTACCATAGACAATGAATCAATATTAATACTAAACACACATCCACTAAATGGCATAGCATCCAAATTCTTAAGGGAAAAGTTAAATGAGTTGAAGGAGAAAATAGACAGTAAAACTATACTAGTGGGAGATCTAAACTTTCCCCTCTCAGAACTGGGTAAATCTAGCCATAACGTAACCAAGAAAGAAGTTAAGAAGACAAAAAGAAGTTGAGAAAAGTTAGATATGATAAGCCTTTGGAAAAAAAATGAATGGGAATAGAAAAGGTCATACATTTTTTTCAGCTGTTCAAGGAATAGTCACAAAAAATGACCATGTATTAGGGCATAAAAATATCACAACTAAATGCAGAAAATCAGAAATATTAAATGCATCATTTTTAGACCACAATGCAATAAAAATTATATTCAATAGAGTACCATGGATAAATACATTAGAAATTAATTAGAAACTAAAGAATCAAATCCTGAAGAGTGAGTTGGTCAAAGAATAAATCATAGAAACAATAAATAATTTCATTGAAGAAATTGATGACAATAGGACAATGCATCCAAATTCATAGGATTCAGAGAAAGCAGTGTATATGTGTGTGTGTGTATGTGTATATATATATATATATATATATATATATATATATATATATATATATGTATATATATATACATACATATATATACATATATATACATATGCCTACTTCAATAAAATAGAGAAAGAGTAGGTCAATTAACTGGCTATGCAATAAAAAAAAACACTAGAAAAAAAACAAATTAAAAATCCCCAATTAAACACCAAATTGGAAATCCTAACACTCAAAGAAGATTTTAGTAAAATTGAAAGTAAGGAATCATTGAATGAATAAATAAAATTAGCAGCTGGTTTCATAAAACAAGAAACAATAAAATAGATAAAACATCAGTAAATTTGATTAAAAAAGAAGAAAATAACATTACTAGTATAAAAATGAAAAGGGTGAATTCACCACCAATGTTGATGAAATGAAAGCAATTATTAGGAGGTATTTTGTTCAATTATATGTCAATAAATCTGACAATATAAGTGAAATGGATGAATATTTACAAAAATGTAAATTGCCCAGATTAACAGAGGAGAACAAGCCACCAATGAGCTCCCTAAGAAAAAAATCCCCAGGACCAGATGGATTCAAAAATGAATTCTACCAAACATTTACAGAACAATTAATTCTAATACTAGATGAACTAATTGGAAAAATAGGCAAAAGAGTCCTATCAAATGTCTTTTATGACACAAATATGCTGCTGATACTTTAACCAGGAAGAGCAAAAACAGAGAAAGAAAACTATAGACTAGTTTCCCTAATGAATATTGATGCAAAAAATTTAAATAAAACACTAGTAAGGAGATTATAGCAATCTATCACAAGGATCATACACATTACTAGGTAGGATTTACACAATAAATGTAAAGCTGGTGTAATGTTAGGAAAACTATTAGCATAATTGACCATATCAATAACAAAATCAATGAAAATCATATGATTGTGTCAACAGTTGCAGAAAAAGCTTTTGACAGAATACAACACTCATTTATTTTCAAAATGTGAAGCAGAGGAACAAGTGGAGATTTCTTTCAAATGATAAGTTGTATTTATCTAAAACTATCAGCAAGCATTACCTCTAATGGAGATAGGCTAGAAGCCTTCCCAATAAGATTGGGGTGAAGCAAGGATGCCCATTATCTACACTTTTATTTAATTGTTCTAGAAATGTTTGCTATAGCAATAAGAGAAGTAAAATAAATTAAAGGAATAAAAATAGGCAATGAGGAAAAACTACCACTCTTTAAACAATGATATATGTTATAGTTAGAGTTCCTTAGAGAATGAAGTCAAAGACTGGTTGAAATAACTTCAGCAAAGTTGTAGAATATGAAATAAACCCACACAAATCATCAGTATTTCTATATATTACCAGCAAAGCCCAGCAGCAAGAAATAGAAGGAGAAATTTCATTTAAAATAAATGTAGACAACATAAAATACTTGTGAGTCTACCTGCCAAGACAAACCCAGGAACTGCATGAACACAATTACAAAACATTTTTCATACATACAAAGTCAGATCTAAACAACCTGTTGTTGTTGTTTAGTCATTTACATATCCAACTTTGTGATTCTGTCAATCATAGTATGTCAACACTGTCCATGGGGTTTTCTTGGCAAGGATACTGGAATGGTTTGCCATTTCCTTCTCCAGTGGATTAAGGCTAACAGAGGTTAAGTGGCTTACACAATGTCACCCAGCTATTAAGTGTCTGAGTCTGGATTGGAACTCAGGTCTTCCTGACTTCCTGGCAGCTAGGTGGCACAGTAAATAGAGCATCAGGCCTGGAGTCAGAAAGGATCATCTTCCTGAATTCAAATTTGGTATCAGACATTTGCTAACTGTATGACTCTGGGCAAGTCATGTAACCCTGTTTGCCTCAGGTTTTTCATCTGTAGAAAGAGTTGTAAAAAGAGCTGGTAAACATTTTCATTGTCTTTGCAAAGAACAAACCAAACCAAAACAAACAAACCCAAATGAGGTCATATAAAGTTGGATATGACTGAATAATGACTGAACAACACTGACAATAACTTCCTGACTCCAGGTCCAAAGCTCTATCCACTGGTCCTTCTAGCTGTCTCTAAACAATTGGAGAAATATTAATTCTTCATGAGTTGTCTGAACAAATGTAATAAAAATTATAAATATAAATAAAAAATAATAAAAATCTACCAAAATCAAAGTATCAAAAATAATATTATGGAGGTAGAAAAATAATAACAAAATTCATCTGGGAGAACAAGACGTCAAGGACATTAAGGAAATCATTGCAAAAAAAAGTGGGAATGTGGCATAGCAGTACCAGATCTGAAATTGTATTAATAGTATTGCATTTTTCCCAATTGCATGTCAAAATAATTTTTAGCATTCATTTTTACAAGATTTTGAGTTCTAAATATTTCTCCTTCCTTTCCTCCCCTCCCCTTTTCCTAAAATGGTGATCAATTTGATATAGGTTATACATGTGCTATCCTGTAAAATGTATTTCCATATTACTCACAGTTGTGAAAGAAGAAACAGATCAAAGGGGAGTAAACCATGAAAAAGAATAAAGTAAGTGAAAAAAATATGCTTTGATTTGCATTCAGAGTCCATCAGTTTTTATCTGCATGTGGATAGCTCTTTCCTTCCTGACATCTTTGCAGTGGTCTTGAATCATTGTGTTGCTGAAAAGAGCTGAGTCATTCATAGGTGATCATCACACAATGTTGCTGATACTGCATGCAATGTTCTCTAGTTCTGCTAATTTCACTTTTCATCAGTTCATATAAGTCTTTCCAAGTTTTTTCTGGAATCTGCCTATTCATTATTTCTTAGCACACAAAGTATTCCATTACATTCACATATCACAGCTTGTTCAGCCATTCCCCAATTGATGGGCATCCCCTCAATTTCCAATATTTTTCCCCCATGAAAAGGGCTGCTATAAATATTTCTGCACATGTAGATCCCTTACTTTTTAAGTAATGATCTCTTTGGTTGGTATTGCTGGATCAAATGGTAAGTACAATTTGGTTCCGCTTTGGGCATAGTTCCAAATTGCTTTCCAGAATGGCTGGATCTGTTCATAACTGCACCAATAGGATATTAGTGTTCTGATTTTTCCACATCTGCTCTAATATTTAACATTTTCTTTTTTTCCATATTAGCCAATTCAATAGGTGTAAGATGGTATCTCAAAGTTGTTTTAAATTTTCATTTCTTTAATCAAAAGTGATTTCAAGCACTTCTTTATATACCTATAGATAGCTTTGATTGCTTCATCTGAAAATGCCTATATATCCTTTGACCATTTGTCAATTGGGGAATGGCTTTTGTTCTTATAAATTTGACTCAGTTCTCTATATATTTGAGAAATGAGGCCTTTATCAGAGACTCTTGCTGTAAAGCTTGCTTCCCAGCTTTCTGCTTTCCTTCTAATATTGGTTACATTGGTTTTAATTTGAAAAAGCTTTTTGATATAACATAATTAAAATTGTCTATTTAACATTTTGTAATATTCTCTACCTCTTGTTTGCTCATGAACCTGTTCATCATTTAATTTCTCCTTTAAGAATTTAAATGCTATACCATTTGTTGTATACATGTTTAGTATGAATATCACTTCATTGTCTATGGTACCTTTTAGCAAGATGTAGTTTCCTCCTTATCTCTTTTAATTAGCTCTATTTTTTTTTTAAATTTTGCTTTGCCTGAGATCAGGATTGCTACCTTTGCTTTTTATTTTTTTTAACTTCACTTGAAGCATTCTGCTCCAATCCCTTACTTTTACTCTGTGCTTGCCTCTCTGCTTCAAGTATATATTTCTTGTAAACAATAAACAATAAATTGTAGGATTCTGCTTTTTGATTCACTCTACTATCCACTTTTATTTTATGGGAGAGTTCATCCCATCCACATTTACAGTTATGATTACTAACTGTGTATTTCTCTCCATCTTATTTTTCATTTTGTTTGTCCTCCCTCCCTTTTTACCCTTTTTCTCTTCACCAATGCTTTGCTTCTGTCTTTCATCTCCCTTGGTCTGCCCTCTCTTCTGTCAGTCTCTGCCTGTGATACACCCCTTTACTTAATTTCTTCCTCTCTTACTTTCCTATTAATATATATTTCTATATTTACCTGATTGTGTATATTATTCACTCTCTGAGCCAATACTGATATGAGTAAAGTTCAAGCAATGCCCATTGCCCACTCTTCTATCTTTCCCTCCACTGTAATAAGTTTTTGGTGCCTCTTCATGTGAAATAATTTACCCCATTCTACTTCTCCCTTCTTCCTGGACCCAGTGGTGTACTCCTTTTTTTCATACCTTAATTATTTTTTATGTAATTCTCTCAAACTTACCTTATACCCATACCATCTGTCTATGTATATTCCTTCTAGCTGTAGTATTAGTGGTAAAATTTTTAAGAATTACGAGTATCATCTTCCTTTGTAGGGATGTAGGCAGATCAGTTCCATTAAATCCCTTGTGTCTTCTTTTTCCTTTTCCCCCCTTTTTAGGGATCTCTTGGGTTTTGAGATTGGAGATCAATGTTTTGTTCAATTCTGAAAAATTTAATTCTCCTTATGAAAGCTTAAAATCCTTCTGTTTCATTGAATGACCATTTTTCTCCCCTGAAGTATTATGCTTAATTTTGCCTGGTGGATAATTCCTGGTTGTTGTCCTAGCTTCTTTGCCTTCCAGAATATTATGTTCCATGACCTCTGATCTTTTAATGTTTCAATTGCTAAGTTCTGTGTAATCCTAATTGTTTCTTTCTGGCCACTTGAAGTATTTTCTTCCTTGACCTGATAGTTCTGAAATTTGGCTATAATTTTCCTTGGAATTTTTATTTTGGGATCTTCTTCAGGAGTTGATCGTTGGATTCTTTCCATACCTATATCGCTCTTTTGTTCCAGGATAACGTGGCAGTTTTCCTTGATAATTTCTTGAAAAATGCTGTCCAGGCCCTCATTTTGATTATGGTTTTCTGGTAGTCCAATGATTCTGAGAATCTCTCCTTAATCTATTTTCCAGGTCAGTTGTTTTTTCCATGAGGTATTTTACATTTTCTTCCATTTTTTTCATTCTTTTGAATTTATTTGATTGATTCTTGATGTCTCATAGAATCATTAGCTTTCACTTATCCAATTCTAACTTTTAAGGAGTTATTTTCCTCCATTAGCTTTTGCATTTCCTTTTCCATTTGGCCAATTCTACTTTTTAAGCAGTTTTTTTATGTGGATTTTTGTATCTCTTTTTCCATTTGGCAAATTCTATCTTTTAAGCAGTTGCTTTCTTTTTCCAAGCTGCTGCCTCTTTTTTCATAATTCTCTTTCATCACTCTCATTTCTTTTCCAATTTTTCTTCTACCTCTCTTTTATGATTTTTAAGCTTCTTTTTGAGCTCTTCCACGAGTTCTTTCTAGCCTTGAGACTACGCCCTGTTTTTCTTTGTGACTTTGCCCATCGATGTTTTGACGTTGTTTTCCTCCTCAGAGTTTCTGTCTTGATCGTCCCTGTCACCATATTCACTTTCTATGATCAGATTCTGTTTTTTTTTTTTTGCTCATCTCTTTTTGGGGGCCTTTTTCTTTTTTTTTTTTTAATTTGATCTCTGCTCCTGGGGTGGAAGGGACACTGTCTCAGGCTTCTTGTGCCAGGGACTTCAGGCCCTGGCTCTTTACCTGGTGCTGCTCTGATGTTGCCCTGAGGACCATGGGTGATTCTTGTTTCTGGTGCTGTACTTAGGGGTGAGGTGGGGAGTAGCTGGTGCTGTTGAAGGTTATGGGGGTCTGGTAGCTTACCTGGTTCTGAGCCAACATCCTAGTGCTGGTGTTTGGGTTGTGCTGAGGCTCACAGGGAGTTTCTGCCTTTCCCCAGGGACTACGCTGTAGCACATGAAGGTGTGGCCACTGGAGGTTACCTGTTTGCCCAGGACTCTGATGAAGCACTTGGCAGTTCTTTGAGCTGGAGTCTTCTCATTCCCCTGGTTGTGGTGAGGCACATGGTGGGTTCTGGCTTTGGTGTTTGCCTGCTCCACCTCACTGGGGCTCAGGATCTACCTCTGGTTTGCTGAGGCAGAGCTTGTTGCTGGCTTTCTGGGATGCCTCCTGTCCTGGGCTGTGTTCCCCTTTTATCAAATGAGAAAGACCTTTCTTGTCAATCTCCCAAGTTTCTTAGGCTAAAATTTTTTCATCCCATCTTTTTTGCTGGTTCTGCTGTTCCAGGATTTGTTTGGGGGCCCTATCTTATGATTGTTTGGAGGAGAATATGGGAGAGTTATGGCAATTCCAGGCTCTCAAATTGTATTACAAAATGATAATCATCAAAACAATCTGGTACTGGCTAAGAAGTAGAGTGTTGAATCATTGGAACAGATTAGGCATACAATGCACAGTAGCAAATAACAATAGTAATCTAGTATTTGACAAACTCAAAGATCTAACATTTTGGGACATGGAATTACTATTTGACAAAAATTACTGGGAAAACTGGACAGCAGTTTAACAGAATCTAGATATAGAATAATATCTCACATCATATACCAAGATAAGTTCTAAATGAGTAGACATATAGGATATCATAAGCAAATTAGGGGAGTCTGGAAAATTTTATCTGTCACATTTACGGATAAGGTAAGAATTTATGATCAAATGAGAGATAGCGTTATGGTATGTAAAATTCATAATCTTGATTACATTAAATTAAAAGGTTTTACACAAACAAAACCAAATACATCCAACATTAGATGAAAAGCAGGAAACTGGGGAATAATTACAAGTTTCTCTGATAAAAGTCTCATCTCTCAAATACATAGAGAACTGAGGCAAATTTATTAATATGTTTTTCTCCAATTGATAAATGATCGAAAGATATGAACAGGCAGTTTTCAGAAGAAGAAAGCAAAGCTATGTATAATTTTGTGGAAAAAAATATTAAAATCACTATTGATTTCAGAAAGGCAAATTTAAAAAATCTGAGGTACCACCTCACACCTATCATATTGGCCAATATGACAGAAAAGAAAAATGACAAATGTTGGAAGGAATATGGAAAAATAAAATAAAGACACTAATGCACTGTTATTGGAGATGTGAACTAATCCAACCATTGTGGAGAGCAATTTGGGATGATGCCCAATGGGCTACAAAAAAAAAAACACCCTTTGACCCTATTGGGGTACACAGCTAGGCCTGTATTCCAAAGAGATCAAATAAAAAAGACTTATACGTACAAAAATATTTATAGCAGCCTTTTTTTGTGGTGGCAAAAAATTGGTAATTGAGGGGATGCCCATCAATTAGTGAATGGCTCAACAAGTTGTGGTATATAATTATGATGGAATACTATTGTACTGTAAGAAATGATGAGCAGAATGGTTTTAGAAAACCTAGGAAGATTTACGTGAACTGATGCAAAGTGAACTGAGCAGAACCACAATGTAAACAGTAACAACATATTATGTATTGATCAACTGTGAATGACTTAGCTAGTCTGAGCAATACAGCGATTTAAGACAATTCTGCAGGACTTATGATGAAAAATGCTATCAACCTCCAGATAAAGAACAGATGGATTCTGGATGCAAATTGAAGCATACTTTTTTCCCCAGGCCTGATTTTTTATTGTTTTGTTGATTATCTAGTCTTAAGAAATTGATGGAGAAAATACTAATAATGCATATTAAACTTCAAAGTGTGTCCTGAGTGCATTCTTTTTCTCGAGAGCTGACTGATAAACATCTACCAACACACTACTGGTTGAATTTCTCCATCATCAAAAGGAACCTCTACAATTTCATGACTCTCATGCGGTCAGTCTTCAGGGTTCTGTTTAAGATGCTCTAAAGAAAGAGAACTTACCTCCTCTTAAGGCTGCACATTTCATTTTTGGCCATCCATATTAGAAGATTTTCCATAACATGTGGACTAAATTTCCTTCTTTTCAACTTCCACCAATAGAACCTCATTTTCCCTTCTGAGCAAACTATTATACAGAAATAACAGGACTTTAGAATTCAGATATGAAGCATACTTCTTTTAACTTTATTAATTTTTTTTCCTGTTTTCTTTTTCAACATGGCTAACATGGAAATGTTTTGCATAACTGCACATGTATAAGCTATATCTACTTGCTTGCCTTCTTCAGGAGGGTTAAGGGAGGAGTGAAGTCTCCTTCAGTCCAGAATATGGAACTCAATTAAAAAAATGTTAAAAATTTTGTTTACATACAATTAAGAAAAAGAAATTAATTGTAAAAAAAAATGCACCTATGCATTGCTTCCTTCAAAGATCAGTTCAAGAGCCATCACCAACGGGAAGCTTTTCCTGATTCTGTTAGCTGTTTGTCCTCTCTCAAAGTATTTTGTGTTTAGATATCTAGTTATGTGTTATATCTCTAAGCACAATATAAATTCTGTCATTAAGGCAACAGGGCTATATTTTCTTCTTTGTCTCCACAGCAGTAGGGCCTAAATTATATAGTAGGAAAAGAGAAAGAGAGAAGCATTTATTAAGCACCTACTATGTACACAGTATATGGCAGGCACTATGCTAAGTGCTTTACAAATATTATCTCATTGATCCTCAGAAAGGTCCTTAGAAGTGAGTGCTATTATTATCTCCCTTTTACAATTTAGCAAATGGAGGTGGAGTTTAAGTGACTTGCCTAGGGTAACACAACTAATAAGGCAAGATTTGAACTCAAGTTTTTCTGACTCCAGGCCCAGTTCTCTATCCACTGCACCATCTGCCTTCCTAGTAGGAGCTTAGTCAGTTTTCTTTAATTGTATGGGTGTAGATAAAATCCATTATGAAGTATTAGAGATGCTTTTAGATGTGATAATGAAACCACAGTCATTAATGTTTGAGAATGCCTGGAGAGTAAGCGAGACATCAGAAGACTAGAACAAGGGAAAAAAGTTTTCAGTAATCAACAGGAAAGAAAGGGTCAATACTGGATACTACATATTGATAAACTTGATATAGTTCTTGACCAAATTTTGGAATGGACTATTAAATATATGCTTTATAAGAAATTAGCAAGAAAAATCACGATCACTAAAAAACACAACGGGTTCTCTAAGAACAAATCCTGCCAATTAGAGCCATTTCCTTTTAGCTAGCATTATTAGGAAAAGATTGTAAACAGGTTATCAACAAGGTGCCTGACAAGATTCTCAGATGTTCTTATGAATAAGATGGGATAATGAAACCTGGATATACGTGACATGATTATTGTGAAATGGATTGATGTCAACTAGCAAAGAGATTCTTTAGAGGTGTGACATAGGCCTTTACATTTGGTTCTCTCGTGTTAAATGTTTATTCCTGTAATATCGATGAAGATATAGGAAACATGCTTATCAGATTTGTAAATGATAAAAAGCTAGAAAGGTTAATGAAACTAGATGGATGTCAGAATTATGTAGTATGGAACAAGGGAAAGAACACCGGAGTACTAATCAGGAGACCTGTTTTTCTCCTTGCTCCACCATTAATTACCTGTGTTACCTTTGAAAAAGTACATCAAAACTCTGTTCTTTGGACTCTTCATCTGTTAGATCTTAGAGCTAGAATAGATCACCTTTAAGGTCCTTTCTATGTCCAAAATTTAAGATTCTGTGAGATTGAGAATTATTTCTACAGTTGTCAATTAGAGGAATACTGTATGAGAGATGTATTCAAGAGGGGGAGATTGAAACAGAGGGAAAAAAAATTGAAACACATTAAAATACTCCAGATTGATAGCTGTGTGAGTAAAGAAAAGATCAATAGTATGGAAATAGAATAGATAGGACTTGGCAACAGTTTGAATATAGAAATTGGGGAGGAGGGAACATCCAATGATTACTTTGAGGTTTCAAACTTGGATGCCTATGGGAAATCCTCAACACAAATAAATAGATTGGAATGTTGGCAGGTTTAGAGAGGGAAAGATGATGAGTTTTAGCACAAATTAGAAACATGTTAGTAAAAAAAAAGATTAACTAACATACAGTGCAACACAACACCATGAGAACGTGTTTAGGTCACTGGGAAGACTTGCAGTGATTAAATGACTATATGCTGTATAATGGATTCTTGCATTGGAAGGGAAGGTGGACACTTTTATTACAGGATAGATGTATTAGAAACCAAATCAAATACTTAAGGGAAATATAGGGAGCAGATGTGAAAGGATTTGTTAGTTCTAGGGATATTGTTACTTCTTGGGGGTGAGAAACTGGTGGGAGCAGGAAAAGAGATTCATCATTCTTATCCCTGCCCCTTATGGGTCAGCAGTACATAGTTCTGCCATATTGCCTCCCTCTGAATTCTCAGCAGATAGCATGTCATTTGCTCAATCACTTCTCCATCCTGGCATGTCATTTCCTGTACCCACACACATTCACATCTTCCTGTCATCTCAATGCCACTTTAAAGGGAGGAGAGAGAAAGGTAAGCAAATATTGGAGTTTGATCACTGTTGGTGAAGCAGATCCCTTCCCTCATTCTTTCTCTTTCCATCTTCTTGTAGATGTGGCTAAATGATGGCTATAGTAGACTGAGAAGTGATGCTAATGATTATCTTGCATGATTCTTCTTATTTTCTAGATAATAATGGAAGCCCAATGTGGTGAAATGATATGATGAAGTTCAAACAAATAGGGGTAGAACCAAGACCCAGGACTTATGTTTTTTGAATCCTCTTTCAGGTCTCTTTATATTACACTCTGATTACATTAACCTTTTATGTTCTTTTCCTTCCTTCCCTTCTAAAGCACTTCTCTACACCATTATTGGTGTGTTTTATTCCACTAATCAACTGCTTCATCAGATTATGGCTTGCCTACCATATTAAATCCTATGCTCCTTTTTATATATCACTCCCCTCCCACATAGCACCAAAACATAATACTTGGTACCTAGGAGGTACTTGATAGATACTTGTTGAATTTAATATAATTTAACTAAAAATAAGTACTACCCTTAGTGAATTTACCATATTTTTGAATTTCCTGTTGTAACTGATTAGTCAATGATAAGTGGTCATTATTAAGAAAGTGTGGTGCATATAATTGCATTCTCACATCATTGCATTCATTCTCACATCAACCCTGGTCCAGTTGCAAGTGGTAGCCATCACTATACACATTTCAGAGGTGGAGAACCTGAGATCCATTCCTATGTCAGGTTTCTCGGGTAACAACTGTGATAGATGATTGATTAGACCCCTATTTTACTCCAATCAATATTAATCAGTTTGATATGATTCCATAGGGGTAGTGATTGTAAGTTCTATATATTAGGCCCCTGAGCTGTGAACTAGCAATGATGAGGTTTACTTACTTAACCACAAGAATGGTGATGGCCAAGCCCAGTATGGGTGGGTAACTTTGGCATTATATGGACAATTCCCCATTTTGTTTTTGTACCTCCGGACCACTCTGTCTTGTGCAACATGAGAAGGTAGCCATCTTATAAGCAATTGACCAATGGAGATGACCTTTACCTTGCCCATCTTGTGACCACCTAGGCTGATTCATCATTTCTGGCCCTCCTGGAGAGTCAAAATCAAGGTCTATCAACTAATGAGACTGTACTTTGTCTCTGCTGACTATTTGGGGGTCAAGCTCTATAAAAGGAAGGCCCTTGGGAAAGGAGTCATCTCAGACTGTGAGGAAGATCTGAGGTCCACTTCATTAGAAGGGACCATGAATCCTTTCATATAGTGCTATTGGCATGGAGTTCTGCCTCAGTGTTTTTTTTGTTTTGTTTGTTTTGTTTTGTTTTGTTTTTTGTTTGTTATTTTTTTTGCAGATTGGACAATTTTAGAGCCCACACAGCAACTCAGATACAGGTTCTGGGGCAGAATTGTTATCTAATTCATAGGACTAGGGATTGCTTATATCCTTTCATTCCAACTCTTCCATCATAGTAGTTGATCTAATTAACTTCCAAATCAGTGACATAAGGCTTCTACCACGATTCTTATATATCCTTTTGTCTAGTAGAGTGTATAGATAAGGTCTGGGAAAGAATAAGATGTGACAGTCTGAAGAAAGGAGGAAAGAAAGGAAGAACTTATAGTGGATAGAAAGATGACCTGAGAATCAGAACGATTTGAATTCAAATTTCACCTCTT
This sequence comes from Phascolarctos cinereus, assembly GCF_003287225.1. Lineage (NCBI taxonomy): Eukaryota > Metazoa > Chordata > Mammalia > Diprotodontia > Phascolarctidae > Phascolarctos > Phascolarctos cinereus. Next base: position 273,480,092 of record NW_027556098.1, on the reverse strand, counting down.
ATACACATAGGCTATGTGACCCTGGGCCAAACACAATCTCTCAGTGTACCAGACAACTCTCTAAGAAGGTAATTTGCAGAAGAGTTGGGGACTTTCATTGGTAGTTTAATGAAATCACATGTCTTCCATTGCTCCTGCAATAATAATAATAATAACACTTGATATTTGAGCAGCACATTATAGTTTACAGAGAGCTTTCACATACATTAGCTCTTTTGAATTTATAACAGCCAGTTAGCTGGGCAGGGCTGGTATTGTGATCCTTGTTTTATAGGCCATAATGGAATGGAAAGAGCAGTGGATTTATAGTTGGAAAATGTGAGTTTGAATCTTGGCACATGATTTAATACCTGAGTGAGCTTGAATAATTTAATCAACCTCTATACCTTTGTGACCTTGGGAAAATCAGCTAACAAATGATGAAGGTCATATGGAGAATTGCCATGTCTCTTAATCTCATTCTCTCCACAGAATCAGGGAAGTCCAGAGTTCAGGATATAATGAGCACGTTACTTATGTGTTGATCAACATGATCAAAGACTGGTGAAGACTGGGTCCTGCCTGCAGAGTTAAGATTATGTCCTGCACCTCAGAATTCTGTCTTCCCCCACCTCTTCATGTGGGGCTGCCTCATTTCCAACTTCCTACAGGGTAGGATGCTGCTCACTGGCAAATCTCTTGGGATTCCACATTCAAGCTTTCCATGATTAAGTGCATAGAAAAAGTGCGAAGAGGAGATGAATTGTCAGCCTCCTGGAGAAAAGGAAGCACTGAACTTGCTTCTCATTGTCATATCACAGGGCAAGTACAATGATGACTCTCAGGAGTGAACTCTGGTGCCAGAGTTCAAATGCTTGATTTTTTAATTTTCATAATTACCACTTTCTCTTACAACCATCCCACCTTTCTACAATAACAATGCTTTAAGGATCTATTGTTTTATCTGTGTACATACTCCTTCCTTGCATGCACATTGTAATCACCCTAAAATTTAGTAGGTGGTCTTGGAGAGTTGCTCAGGCTCAAAAGCTCTTCATGTTTTGTGAATAGGGCTGGTTTTGTATGATAGAGATACGTCCATCATGCTCCGTATACTCAGTCTTTATAGTTTTCAAAGATTATTTTCTAACATAGCTTTCTGCATCAAAATGAAGTATTAAAAGAAGATAAGTAGTCTCTTCTTATAGCCTACCACAATTAGGTGCTCCTTGATTAAAATGCACTTATTCTTGACCATAAAGAAGGCAGAATCCTTCACCATTCATCTCTACATTGGTTTAATGTGTTTTTATTGTTGTTGTTGTCCTACATCTAGAATTTAAGGAAACAATAGCAATAAAACCGTTGGGGTATTCAGATATGTCTCCATGACCTGGTTTCTTGGCACAGCATAAATCAGTCATGTCAAATTCAAGTAGAATTGAATTCTTGCAGACCATATATTGACTTAGAAAATCACAAATTAACATTATTGATATTGTATTGCAGTTTTGTTTATTTTGTTAAACATTTTACAATTGTATTTTAATCTGGTTTCCTGGTTTGAGGCCAGCAGGCTGTGAGTTTGACACCTTGGGTACAGATAAAGCAAACAATCGGTTGTTTCATAAACTCAATTTACAAAGGGCTTTCTTCATAGCAAACCTGTGAGATAAATAGTGCATTATTATTATCCCATTTTACAGATAAGAACAGTGAGACTTGGAGAGATTGAATGAGTTGCTGAAGGTTACAAGATTATATAGCTTGTAACTGGCCTGAGACTTGAATTTGATTCTTCTTCTTTCTCCAAGCCCAGTACTCTGTCCACTAAATTGCATTGCCTCTCTACCCACTGTTTTGATCTTTGTATAAGTGCAGAGCTGGAGAAAGCCCTGAGAAAGGTAACCAAAATGATTAAGAGATATTAAGACAATAAAGACATGTGGAGGGGCAGATAGGTGGTGCAGTGGATAGAGCACAGGCCCTGGAGTCAGGAGGACCTGAGTTCAAATTTAGCCGCTGACACATAATACTCACTAGCTGTGTGACTCTGGGCAAGTTACTTAACCTGAATTGCCTCACCAAAGACAAAACAAAACAAAACAAAGCAATAATAATAATGACATGTGGTTTTGTAAAAGGCATAAATAACAACAACAGCAACAGCAGCAAAAACAATAATGGCTAAGATTTATATACGACTTCAAGGTTTAGAGATTTATTCACCAAATCCTAGCATAGAAGGCACCATTTGAAGTATGGAAGACACACAACAAGATTTCTAAGTTGGAAGGGAGTTTAGAGACTATCTAATCCAGCAATACTTGATTGATTCTTTTTATAGGATACCTGACAAGTAGTGATCCAGCCTCCTCTTAAATCCTCTACTTATGCAGTACTTAATACCTCCAGAACTAGTCCATTCCACTTTTAATCAGCTGCTATCATTGATGGTGATGGGCAGCAAAGTGGCACAGCAGATGAAACACCACGCCTGAAGTCAGGAAGACCTGAGTTCAAATCTGGCCTCAGACAGTTACTAGCTCTGTGACCCTAGGCAAGTCACTTAATTCTGTTTGCCTCAGTGTCCTCATCAATAAAATGAGCTGGAAAAGGAAACATCAAACCTTCACTGTCTTTGCCAAGAAAACCCCAAATGGGGTCCTGAAGAGTCAGAAACAAGTGAAACAACTGAACAACAACAGCAATCATTAGAAAAAAAAATTCTTTATGTTGACCTGAAATCTACCTATTTATCAACTCATACTAATAACTGCTACTTCTACCCTATGGGCCCAAATTGAAAGCTCTCCATATGGTATCCTATGAAATATTTTAGATGAGATATTATGTCCCACTAAAGTAATTTCTTTTCAGATTTAACCTTCCAAAGACATTTCACTGATCCTTCCCTCACACAGTTTGTGGCTTATTCATTCATATCCCTATCTGGGATATGCTTTCTTTAACAATAGTTTTCCTATGTGATGTCAAGAACTGAATGTAATATATCATATATAGTTTGATCAGGATGAAATACAGGAGAAATATCATATTCCTTCTTCAGCAATCTATGTCTCCATCAATATATCAAAGATGTTTTGATTGTACTTCTCACTGCTCACTTGTATTGAACTCCAAACCCATTAAAATATTCAAATGACTTTCAGATGAATTGCCAAATTTCTAGCCACATATACCCACTCTATACATTTGTTGTTGACTTTTTGGATCCAAGCATAAGAATCTACATTTGTCATTATTTAATTTCATCTTATTCAATTTAGTCCATCATTTAAGCCTCCTAAAATACTCTTGAATCCTAATTCTATCATACAAAATATTACCCTACCCCTCACAACAGCTTTGAAAATTTGTACATTTGCTAACCATAAAGTTACACTTTAATCTTAGTCATTGATTAAATATGTTGAAAGTCAAAGGACCCAGGATAGATATCTAGGGAACTTCTGTAATACTGCCATCACCTAAGGATTGATTGTTTTTAGTCATCCAATCAGTTTTGAATCCACCTGACTGAACTCTTACCTAGCCCCAAATTTCTCTCCATTCTTTTCTACAAGGGTATGCATACATACACACACACACACACATATATATGTACACACAATACACATATATGTATTTGTGTATATCACATACACATATATACATATACATATATATATGCATATATATATACACACACATACATATACATATATATACACATATATACATATATATATACATATACATATATATACATATATATACATATATATGTATATATATATATATACATATATATACATATATATATATATATATATATACATATATATATATATATAACCAAATACTTTGTTAAATTCAAGGTATATAATACAAGTAGCATTTATCATTCTAAAATCTCAGATAACAAAGAAAATGAGATTGGCCTGGTATGGCCTGTTCCTTTCAGTCCAAATAAAAAGAAATTCTTCTTTACACAACAGGTAGAAAACTTACATAATTCATTTTCCCTTAGAGATCCTAGGAATTCACATTGAAATACTGTTTTATAAACTTAAAACAAATGTTTTAGGCAAATTCTTGAGCTATTTACAATCCCAGGACATGAGGCTTTGAAGTGTGTGAATTCTGTAACCTCAATAATGGCAGATCCATGGCAGGTACCAAGGGAAGATCCCTTGAAAAGCTCAATTTATTAAGGGAAATATGGTAGCCCATTCTCAGCTTTTTGAGGATGAAGAGGAGGACAATCATGGCTTTGTACTACTGTCAGAGACAAAGCATTACACAGGATGAAACATGTTTTGATAAAGAGTAGTATTCTTATGTGTATTAGAAACCAGAATCCGACAATATGTTGTTTACAAGAGACACACCTGAAATAGAAAGATACACATGAAGTTAAACTAGAAAGCTGGAGCAGAATCTAATATGCTTCAGTTCAAGTAAAAAAGACAAGTATAGCAATCACGATCTCAGACAAAGCAAAATCAAAATGAAATCCAATTAAGAGATGATCAAGAAAACTACTTTTTAAAAAAATATATACTATAGACAATGAAATAATATAAAAAATTACAGCATTTCTCTGAAAAATGTCTTGTTTCTCAAATATATACTGTGTAGAACTGAGTCACATTTAGAAAAATAAGAGCCATTTCCAACTTACAAATGGTCAAATGATATAAACAGTTTTCAGAAGAAGAAATCAAAAATATGTGTAGTCATATAAAAATGCCACAAATCTCTATTGATTAGAGAAATAAAAATTAAAATAACTGTAAGATGCTACTTCATGTCAATCAGAAATGATAAATGCTGGAGTGGATGAGGGAAAAATAGATACGCCTAATAAACTGTTGCTGGATTGATGAACTGGTCCAACCATTCTTCAGAACAGTTTAGAATTAAGCCCAAATGGCTATAAAACTGTGCATACCCTTTTACCCAACAAGACATCTACTAGGTCTGTATCCCAAAGAGATCAAACAAAAAGGAAAAAGACTTATGTGTACAAAAATATCTATAGCAGATTTTTTTGCTCATGAAGAATTGGAAATCAAGGGGTTGCTCATCAATTGGGGAATAGCTGAACAAGTTGTGGCATGTAATTATGATGGAGTGCTATCATGCTATAAGAAATAACAAGAGGAGTGGTTTCAGAAAAAAAAAAACATGGCAAGACCTGTATGAACTGATGCAAAGTGAAGTCATGTGCTCAGTGATGGCAATATTGCAATGATGATCAAGATGTGCAAGACTTGGCTACTCTGAGCAATTCAGTAATCCAAGACAGTCCCTAAGGCCTCATGATGAAAAAAAATTGCTACCCACCTCAAGAGAAAGAACTAATGAATTCTGAGTTCAAATTGAAATAATTTTCTCACTTTATTTTTCTTGCTTTTATTTCTTTTTTGAAATATGGCTAATGTGGGAATATGTTTTGCATTATTTCACATATATAATTGGTAACATATTGCTTGCCTTTTCAGTGGGTGTGAGAGGCTGTGGGAGGGAGAGAATTTGGAACTCAAAATTTAAATAGGAAAGAATGTTAAAAATAATTAAATAATAAATTTAAAAAAAGAAATACAGGGTAGGGTTAAGAGCTAGAAGGCATAGTTGTGTTGAGGTAGGAGAAGAGGTCTTATGACTATATTCACTGTAATATTTCAATTATAGCCAAGAAAACAAAAGAAAAGTGAACGAGTTGATGAGAAAACTCATGGTTTCAGTCCAAGACCTCTAAAAGTCCTGGTTCCAGGGAAGTACCCAAATCATTTATTCTCTTTTGATTCGGAGGCTCAAGATGGATATGAAATATGGGATAATTTTTTTTTGCACTGAATGAAAATCAATTAAGAGGAATTAATAAAAGGAATAAGAGGACCTTAAATCCTAATATAATTACTTATTTCCAGTGTGACCTTGAGCAAGTAATTTCACCTTTCTAGCAAGCCATTTATTCTTCTGCAAAATGAGGTAAAGTCCTAAATTTGTGATCCTATGGATCTGTAGAATCTATGATATTATGAACTTAGGAACAAATGACCTATATGACTACAGAGATCAAAGGGATTATTCTTCTCCAAGTATTTTCCAAATGACTAACTCTTTGAGTCATGGGAATTGGAGATGACTCTAATGCCATATACAAACTCTTTTCCTCTTCTTTCTGCTTTTTCCTCTTCTACCCAGCACCATGGGAGCTAAAGAGAGCTTCATGATGCATGTGTTTGGACAAAGTTAGGTCCATTTTCTATTATTTTGTCCAGGATTAGTTCACCAACACCTCAAAAACCATCCTCACATTCAAGCCTCCTATGGTACCTGCTGTAAAGCTTTCATCTGGGGGGTTATAGCTTTTGCACTTTTAAAGGCCTCATAGCCCAGTTTTCTAGCAGTTTGAAGTAAACAATTCTGACAGCTGAATGATTTCAATCCACTGAAACATTCAAAATAGAAAAGAGGGAAAATACTGATGGGATTTGTGCTTATAGAATTTTATCGCTACTATTATTTAGCTTCTATATGCCTCCTATAGCACTGAACGTGGGGCCTGCATCAGGCTTGACGTGGTCTTTCTTATTCTGATTGGTTGGTCAGAATTGCCCTGATTGGCCTGTCATCAATGTCTTTCTGAGCTTTTGCTGTGTACAAGCATTGAATAGAGAGCACAATAGTGTCTAGTTGTTTGGAAGTAAGTAACCATTTTGGCTTTGGAGCTACCAATTGGTAATTGAGAATGAAAGTTAGAGAAGAGATGTAGATATTTGCCTTTTGAGACATAAGCCCTGTGGAAACTGATGGAATCACTCATTGAAAAGTGGTAAGTTTCTAATATTCTTCCTTAGCCCAAGGTTGGCTTTATATTTATATTTGTCAGATAATACCAGGGTATGTACTTTAGAAATGCCAGATCTGCTTATCCTATTTATTTGGTTCCTAGAGTGATCATGTGGCTTCTGCCAGAGGGGTGATTAGATCTCACACATGTTGGATGGGAGTGAAATTCTCCTCTGCCTCCCTGGTACTTCTTTCTTTTTCTAGGCATCAGGTGGACATGATCCTACTTTGATTTGGGGGCTCTCATTGCTGTGCAATAAACTCAACCTCATTCATCATCTATGGCAGTTCGTATGTAACATTGAACAAGCCTAAGTCTGAAGAACTCTGACTGCTGTGAAGTGGGTGGCATAGGCATTGATGTGAAGAATGAAAATTCTGTTGGTGGAAACCCAGTGGATAGCTTGTGGGTAGATCAAAGGGTGGGAAAAAGGGATCATAGCCTAAAGAGATCTCAAAGATCATCTAGTTCAACTCCTTCATTTTACAGACAAGGAAACTGGAAAGTTAAGTAAATTTTCCCAGGCTCGCACAGGTCTTTAATTCAAGCCAGTGTTCTTTCTGCTATCCTTTAGTGTGACACAGTGGAAAGAATGGACTTAGAGTCAACAGAACTGGGTGTGAATTCTGGATCCATAATGACTTGCTGTAAGACCTGAGGCAAGTCATTTAATGTCTTCTGAGCCTTAGTGTCTTTATCTTCAAAGTGAGGATAATAACTCTTATGCTACCCATACATGTCAAGCTCTTGCAAGATAATTACCATGGATATGTGAGTTATTATAATGAAATATTTGTGTTTTTGCATTGGAGACATACATGGTAAGAGTGAAAAAGCTGCAATGTATAACCTATTAGGAACTTTGTGGAATAGGAATAAGGTGTGGTATGAAGGAATTCTTTGATGGAAAAAGAAGATGTCCTGGTCACATGACAAGAGCCAGAGATGACAGGTGAATAGCCAGAAAGCTGTAATGGTACCCTTACAATGTTAGGAGAAAGTGAAGAATGCCTCAAGCATGTTTAGGTACCTCCTGTGACAAATTTATAGGAAGACATAGTCAAGAACTGTTCAGGATAAGTGAGCATGAATTGGTCGTGATCTGTAGGAGGGAGCCTGCAAATTGATGAGTTTAGAAATCCATTTAAGTATATTAGCATCATATTCCATTTTTGCATTCCTGCCTGTTGCCCATCTACCAACCACTAATGCCTCCCTGCTATTCCTAGTTTTTGATCTGTCTAGTGGCAGAGAAAAAGGAGGAAATGGGGAAATGATGGCAGTGGTGATGGGGTCAGTGGTTGCCATGAGCAATTCACCTATCCACGTGGAAAATAATCTAATTTTAGGACAGAGCTGGGAGCACAGAAGATGTTAGAACTATAACCAAATGAGAGCTTGGCCATACTGGAGATTTTTGGAGTCTCAAGTAGAAGTCTCACTTACTTATATTTTTATTTGACATATAGCTTTTTCTTGGACCCTGTTACTACAATGTCCCTGCAAAAGATCTTCATAAGGGCTTGAGGAATCTTTCTGATTGAGTGTTTCTGAATACCATTGTGTGGCCACTGCTATTATAAGTAGAAGGGATCCATAGGGTTCTAATTGGGGATAAAAAGCAAATATCATAACTAATCCTTGTTGACTTTGGTTACAACCCCCTATCAAGAATCCTAATCATTACCTCAATCCTGATTATTCTTTAGAACTCTTGTATACTCCCCATTATAACCATTCTTTCAAACTTTTCCATTTTCAAAACTTTACCGTTCCCTTAAATTCCATTCCCAACCAATTCTCCCAACATTAACCACCCTGTTATGTCCAGTGCTTCTAGCTTTATGAAGTAATAGCAAAAGGGAAGAATTACAAAAGAAAAGAAGGGGAGAAGACAAAAAAAGACCAAATAAACAAAAACAAAACAAAACAAAACAAATCATAGGACAAGGAGATGGGAGGAGATTTGTGGAGTAGGGTGCACTTGGAAAATGGAATTTAAACAGCAACAACTAAAGGAATTCTGATCCTCCCCCTATCTACTTTGTCCCCACCCTATCTATATAACTAAACAGCTCTTTAGGATGAAATCACATGTCTGTCAGGATTTCCTACTGAATCCCTTTTACTCTTCCCTCGTCTACATGGTACAGTGGGTAGAATGCAAGGCCTGGGGTCAAGAAGAGTCATCTTCTGGAATTCAAATCTGGTCTAAGACACTTACTAGCTGTGTGACCCTGGACAAGTCACTTAAACCTATTTGCCTCAGTTCCCTCATCTGTAAAAGAGCTAGAGAGGAAAATGAGAAACTATTACAGTATCTCTGCCAAGAAAACCCCAAACTGGGTCATGAAGAATTGAACGTAAATGGAAAAATGCCTCAGCAACAATAGCTTATATTATACTTCAAAGTACATATTATATATGAATTTCTCCATCTTCATAATGCTTTTAGGGAAGCAGATCTTATCATTCCCATTTTGAAGATGATAGAAATTGAGGCCCAGGCCAGTGCTTCAGTTCAGCACATCTTGCTGAGAATGGTTTGCAATGAGCAATGAGACTGTCTTGTAGTGTTAGCTGAAGCTGACAGTCCTTACAAGATAAAAATACCTAGCAAATAAAAACTGGAACTAGGGAAACAAACGCTAAGAGAAGAAAGTATCTTGGCAAATCTGATGTGAAATAAAACTGACGCTTGGTGAATGTTACTGAATGAAAATATTAGCTGAATAAAAATGCTAACTATAGGCACAAATGTTAACAGCAGAACATAGTTGGTAATGCTCAGCAAATAATATTTGCTGAAAGAAAAATATATTAACTGCTGGAGAAAAGAAAGGTACTGGAGTGATGTATAATAAACAAACACCTAGCGTGGAAGATGCTTCCTATGGTAATAGATTGTTGTAGCATTCCTAGCTCAAGTGTCAAAACTCCTCAACCTGACTTGGCAGCTTTTTCATTTGCAGCTCTCACAAGATACCTTCTCGTTCCAGCCACCAACAGCTTGTATTCATTTATAAAAGGATTGTTCCCCATGCTACCCTGGATTGTTTGCCAAATTGCTCTCATGTAGCTCACACACCTGGCATCATACACGTTTGTGACACTGCTTCTCACCTCATACAATATCAGTGGGCTGGAATTATTGGCTTTGAGGTCCCTGGGTGAGGGGCAGCATGGTGTCCTTTATTGGAGAAAGCAGAATTGAAACAAGGCCCCACATACCCTGCAAGCGACTTATCTGATCACTGGGCTCTATGGAAATAAATTGGAAAAAGGTAAGGCAGCAGTCCCTGTCTATGAGAGGTAATTGTTTTGACATGTTGGCTTAATTACATGAGTGAAATGCTGGCTTTGCCGTGATCCTCCACGGCAAGAGAAAAAAGTCCTTCTGTGCATGTCTACACAAATTGACTTTGCAGAGCACTGTGGGAAATGTCAGCAGATATGGGCTGGTTGGGTTTTTTGTTTGTTGTTTTTTGCAGCAAGACTCAGATTTTGCATGTCACTCGTAGACATAAGTTTTCTTCCAAGCATTGCATTTGCTTTATTAATCTGATTTCCTGACTCTAGGAGGCTTATAATGACTGAAAGGTGGGATATTCAAGTGTAGACAAAGATTTCAATGAACTCATATATTTTGAGCCGTAGTATACCTTGGGATGGCTCCACTGGTCATGGATAGAACACTTAGAAACAGGCCTGGAAATTCCTGGGTTGGCTTTATAATTTCATGTCATCAATCTATGGAGAGACAGCTGGCAATTAAATGATGTTTAAACTTCCTGTTTCAATTTCTCCTTTTTTAAAGCAGGGAATGATATGTAGCAGAATACTAGATGTAGTGACAGCTTACGCAGGACCTGTGATAGCTAGGTCTTGAATGGGATGTCCCAGTGAAGACTTCTCAGTGTAATTAAGGTAATGAGTTCAGAAGGTAGTGTGAGAAATAAACTCTCAGAAGTGAAGGCTCCTCAAAGGGTCAAATAATTCTTGATTATTACTTTCAAAATCCTCCCCCACTCAGACCCTGTTTTTAAGCACTTAACAGAAAGAATAAGTCCCACCTCCCGGTTAAGGGGTAAGGGATAGTGTTGGGTGGAAACTTGTTTTCGTGGTGGGTGGAGGCCTGTTTGAGTGTTGGGCGGAGGTTTGCTTTCATAAGGTGGCCCCTGTTACTTGGTCTCTCTCTCTCTCTTTCCATGTGTATCAGAGCAGCAGACAGCCATCTCCCAAGATTGTAATAAAGGTAACCATCACTTTCCACCTTGAGAAGTCTCTGAGTTTATTTTGGGTTGGGGTCACTGTCCCACACAGCTTCATGCCCCTGCCACTGTGCTTTTCCATGAGGGGGTGAAGGAGTTAATGCCAGCAGAGTGCTTGGAGACAGGAGGAGAATGGCTAATGTTGTGTAGATAGCAGAGTAAATAATTATGGCTCTGCCTTTATGAGATGGTTTTCAGACAGAACAGAGAAGATATGCCAGAATCATTAGTAATTTTTACTCTAGGCAAGGGTACTTTGGGGCAAGTGAGCTCAGACCCAGGGCAGGTAGCTTTAGCTCTTGACACATACTGTCCCAGGAAAACTGTATCCAAGTTGGGGAGGAAAACAAAAAGAAAGAGAAATGGAAAAGAGAGGAAGAGCATTAACCGTTTGCAAACATAATAACCTCTCCTCAAAACCCCTTCCCACAAAGACAGGATTCCTGGATTACAACTATGCAATATCTTTCAAATGTGCCCCCTTCTCTCCTCTGTCACTGCCACCACTTTGGTGCAGATTTTTGTCACCTTATACCTAGATTACTACAATAGACTAATGATGGACAAGCCTGCCTCAAGTCTCTCCCCACTCCAATTCATCCTCCATTCAGCCACCAAAGTGATTTTCCTAAAGTTCAGGTCCAACTCTGTCACTTCCCTACTCAATAAAATTCAGTGACTCCTTTTCACTTCTAACATCAAATACAAAATACATTGTTTGACATTAAAAGCTCTTCATGCCCTCCCTCCTCCTACCTTTGTGGTCTTCTGACAACTTATTCCCTGACACTTAGTCTTCAAGTGACACTGGCCTCTGGCTATTCCAAAATGCTTTACTTCTCAGCTCGAGGCATTTTTTCTGTTTCCCATGTTTGGAATGCTTTCTCTCCTCTACTGATATTACTGACCTCCCTGGTTTCCTTTAAGACCCAACTAAGCCCACCTACCCTCAGCCCCTACTTCTGCAGGAAGCCTTCCTTAACCTTTCTTAATTCTAGTGCTTTCCCTCTGTTCATTATTTCCTATTTATCTTGTATATAGCTTGCGTTGTATATATTTGTTTGCATGTATGTTGTCTCCGCTTTTAGTTTAGAAGCCCACTGAGGGTAGGAAATGTTTTGCTCTTTTTTTTTGTATGCTCAGTGCTTAACACAATTCCTGGCATATAGCAGATATTTAATTAACGTTTACTGATTGACCGACATACAGTTTTACCTTTCAAACATTTTTTGAGGCATAAATAAATTGATGGATTTGTTTTTCATTATCAGGCCAGGAAAATGTCTACCTGTGTCTGAAAGAAAACAGAATTGTGAGAATAAAGCTAAAGTTGAAGCAGCACTTTACCTTTTTTCTTTCTCTTGCCTCATCTCCAGATAGATCTAAGTTTTTTGTTTTTTGTTTTTTCGTTTTTTCTTTTTTACTTCTAGCTTGTCCATTAGGGATAAAATTGAAGGTTTTGCTTTTTTTTTTTTCCTCCCTTATTTTGATCACCCAGCCTCATATGCCTAGGGATTGTCTTGGGGCTGCTGGGGTATCTTGCAAGAATTCTGTATTTTTCCACCAAGAAAACTGAGTGGGTTCTAACCTTGTTTCCTACCACTAATATTTAACTGGGTGTGTGACCTTGGATGTTACTCAACTCAGTTACTTAAAATTACTCTGGGCCTTGACTTCTTAGTTTACAAAATGCAGATGTTTTCTTTCCTAGATATTTCACAGAATTGTTGTGAGGGTGAAAGAAGATATGGTAATTTTGAGAATGTTTTTGGGAGTAATTGTGATAGTAAGAATGCTGAACTGGGAGTCCAGAGCCTTGAGTACTAGTCCTGGATCAGCTGCTAGCTGTCACCTGCTCTTCCTGTGCCTTAGTTACCTCATAAACAAAACCAGGAATTCCTGGTTTAGAAATGCCTTCCACTTAACTAGAGAATTGCCTTGGGGATGGTCAAATACACAGGATATGTCAGAGACAGGATTTGAATTCAGGTCTCCTTTGATGCCAAGATTGGCTCCTCTATCCACTATCTCATGCTTCCGTCTACGAACAGGAGATATTGGTATATATTATTTATGTTTCCCCCGAATTATCAGAGAGTAGCCAAGGAAGAAAGGAAGCTTCCTAGGAGTGCAGGATAAAAGGGAAAGATGTAGTGAAGGTCTTCCTCTCTACACAGACTCAGAAAGCAAGTGATTATGCCCTACCCTACAGCATGGCCCTGGTTCCCAATGTGTTTTTGTTCCTCAAGCTCTTTTCAACAACAACAACTAAAAGTGTTGTGAACCCCCAAGCTAATTTAATATACTACTTATAACATTCTTTACAATTATTTACCACTTAAGTTACCATCAAATAATTTTAATTACAAACCCCTTGGACCATCATTTCAACCTCCCAAGGGGCTGGTGAATCACTAAATGGGAACCACCACATACAGGATTACAAGGAGAGTGAAGGGAAGAATGTGAATTCCATTATAGCACTGTGTTTGAGAAGAGAGGACAGTAGCTCTGGGTTAGAATGGTACACACATTTCAAGTCTGTATTGACAAGGAAAACAGAGACCCAATTGAAAACAAACAAACAAGACCTCAAACCTTTTTGTCAAACTCAACTACTCAAAATGGTTTACTCTCTCACTGGGTCTGCAATCTTATCAATGCAAGTACTCTCTTCCCCAGTGCAGATGACCAGCCAGCCAAGTCTTTTCATTCTGTGTGATCATTTTACTCTCTTAAAATTTCTGCAAAGAATCTTCTCAGTGCATTAAATGCTTTTCTCCAGTTTTTATTTTCCCCGTATATTGGTGTTGCGTGTACTGTTCTCCCAATCTCACTACGAGTGGCTCATTCCCTTTTCCTGTAATGTATATCTTTGATGATATAGTTAATGCCATTTCACAGAACCATAGAATCTTAGAGTTGGAAGATCCTTTACATACCTTCTAATCCAATTCTTATCTGAAAATGGTACAAAAGGGAAAGTGTGAACGAGTTGGAGTTTGTGGTCCTGTGTTTGAATATCAGCACTACCACTTAGAACTTGTCTGCCCTTAAATAAATCATTTAACCTCTCTAGACCTCAGTTTCCTCATCTATAAATTGAGAGTATTGTCAGAAATGATCTGTAAGCCCTTTTTGGCCTCTAAGTCTATGAATTACAAACAGAATCTTTACCCACAAACATTAACTGGACTTTGTTCCAAAATTTTTAGTGAAAAAATTCACCACCTCTTGAGGTACCCCTTTCTGTTCTCAGGTCCATTTGTTTAAGTTTCTTTTCACCTTTATTTATCTAACAGGGAGCTGTTACTTACTATGCAACTGACAATGAGTGCTGAGTTTGGGAGTTCTTTGATCAGTTCAGGGTGGTCAAGTATTACATTCAACCCCAGTGGGTGTTTGGTGATGGTCAAACTTGTCATGGTTCTTAACTGACTACCTACTAACATTTGTTTGCTTGTTCTGTTTCATTGTGTATAATCATGCTCATTTCATTAGGTTTGAGGTACCATCTTTGTAGATTTAGCCTATTAGACTCTTGGCTCAGTCCTTACTCACTGAGAAAGAAAACTCAACCCTTTTCCCTTCCTTGGTATATTTCAGTGGGTTCAAATTATAAGATTATAGTAATGATGGAGTCAATCAGAAAACATTGCTGAAATGTATGCAATGCTTTACTCATGATCACAGAGACAAAAGAAATAATATAAAACTATTCAGGTGATCATTATTCAAGTTAAGCATCCCCACCCCCAGCTTCTACCTGATCCAGGTGGCTTCAAACTGCATACTTATGACTCAAACCATGAGTTTAAAAATAGTCATATCATGTTCTTGGTCTCAAATCTGCCCTTCCTGCTTGACAAAGAGTAAGACATATTAGTTAGTAGTTATTCATAGGACTGGGTCTACCTAGACACTGTAGGTCCCTATAAGCTCCTGATTGCACTGCTTTTAACCACATAGTTATCCATACTAGGGAGTTCAGTGGATGTTCTCCACTCCCATGAGTGGACTCTCATTGGCTTAGATCTCATAGAACTATCCAGTGGTCAGGGCAAAATAGTCACTTTGATGACATCACCACATTTTCTCCTCTAGTTTCCTATTCTTTTTATGTGAAGCAATTGGGGTTGACTTGCCCAGAGACACACAGCTAGTTAGTAATATGTGTCTGAGGCCAGATTTGAACTCAGATCCTCTTGACTTCAGGGCTGGTGCTCTATTTACTGCATGACCTAGCTGCATTTTTCTATTCTTGGTCCTTTTCCTCCCAAAGTTCATATTCTAGCTTTGTACTACAGTAGGTCATATATAATGCCTAGCCAATCCTGTCCCCTGCTCTTCAACTTTTGTTTTTTGTATACTTCCTCAGCAAATAAAATTTGGTGAGTTCACCCACCTTTGGACAGAACCCACTCAAGACAAATGAACAATAGCTTGTTCAATTCTTCTCCCTTCCTCCCAAGGACAAAGTAAGGAGGTAGTTCTAAGTATACAGAGCTTTAATCTGCCTTTCTTATTGTTCCTCTGTCCTCTAAGGCTAATTAGTACAAATCTAATCTGTATGACAACTCTTCAAACACTTGAAGATAACTATTATGTGTCCTCCTCCCCCAAACTTTGCTTTTCCAAACTAAAGAAACATAGTCCTTTCAATCAAACTTAACATGGCATGGTATCTGGTCCTCCTCACCATTATCTTTGCTCTCCTCTGAATATACCTCAATCTGTCCATTCCAGCAGAAAACACTCAGACCTCTTGGTTTTAAGTGCTTGATCTTTGAACTTACTTAAATCCACCATGTGATTTTTTCATTACTCTTTGGTTCACCAGAAATGTTTATTCTTTTTTGTGGCTTCCCATGATTTGTAGCTATGTAGCAATTCCAAGAGAATATTGCTTTTTAAAACAATGGACATTTTTGGCAACCAGAAGCCTAGGAGTATGTATATTTTCCCAAATTCTCAATCTTTGTAATTGATGATTCAGCTCACTCTCTATCTGTAGTACCTGGCCAAGATTATGTAGAGATAGAGAGAGAGAGAGAGAGAGAGAGAGAGAGAGAGAGGAGAGAGAGAGAGAGAGAGAGAGAGAGAGAGAGAGAGAGAGAGAGAGAGAGAGAGAAAGAGAGATGATAGATGGTCAGATAGATAGATAGACTAACTCAATGGGCTCTCCATTAAATCTTTTGAGAGTATGGTCACAAACACCATCACCAGTTGAGAGAGATGAAAGAACGTCATGGCACCTCATCCTATTTTGGATGTTAAGATGTTCTTCCCTTCTCTGTTAGTTTTGGGGAGGGCTCCTGTGAGCAGGGTTTAGTCAAAAAGAGATTAAAAAAATAGACTTACTGCCTTTTGCTACTTGAAAATGCTCCCAGAGGTACCATATAATCAGAGCAGCGCTGTGACAGTCAGCATGTCTCTGCTCTCCCCATACCCCAGCCGTAATACAACATTACAAGCAATTAGAGCTTGTTCTCGGTTGTTTGTAAGATGATTATTATAGCCATTGCAGGGACATTTCAAAACAGTGGAGTGAAGGATTACAGCATGTTCCACACCTCCAAAGCTGCTGATGGGGGTGGTGCTGAGAAGAGTGTAAGAAATAGAGAAAGACAAGACTCAGAACCTTCACCTTTGCCAACCAGACCAGCAGTCCAAATATTGCTCCTTTGTGAGATGCAAGAGCCAGAATGTCCTCACCAATTCTTGCCTTTTAGTACTGCATAGACAATGAATGACTGGAACTAGAAAGAAGGGGACCTGGGTTCCATTTGAACTCTCATTTTAATCCTTCAATGTTTCCTAGCACCTCTCAGACTGCACCTCTCTACTTCAGTATCAGACTGTCAAAACATTAGAATTCAAAATCACCTTTGCTTTAATGCAACTATATATTCAACTCCCCAATCAGATGAAAATCATTTCTCAATTTTTAATGACCCATATCCATTACTCCTTCAAATACTTAAGAGTACTTACACTAAGTTAGCATTATCTTCTACCTAACCTAATTTCATTACAATAAATATTGTGTTCAAGGCATGCAAATGAGTGGCAATGTAGCATAGTGGATAGAGTCTCTGAGTCACAAGAACTAAGTTCAAAACCTGCTTTTTATCCATGGTGAAGACACTAAGCCTTCTGAACTCTCCCAGGTAAGCTTTTATAAATTAGAGACAAATTGATGATCTGTGTTAGTGAAAGAAACTTCCACAATTGGAGCTCCTTACAGCAATAAAAAATCTGTCCATTCCAATCCTCATTCCCTCCAAATTGCAAGTTAAAAGGAATTCAAAGATTTCTCATATGCCCATTTAAGCTCACTTTCTTTTACTTAGAGAATAGCTGGTCACAAAAGCTGTATGTAATAGCCTATATACTTAAAGTCCATTATTAATGAAATCATCCCTTAGTCAATTCTTTTCTAGGCTGAACAATCTATGTCCCTTTAACCTGTAGGTCTTATCTGCTGGTCCTTTTATCATCTTCCAGAACTCCTTCCAAAGTTTCCACACCCATCTGTGGAATCCAGAGCCCTGTATTCTAATCTGGGTCTCAGTAATATGTGTAATTTTATTTATCCATGTCTTTACTTTACTTCCATTTTTATTCTCATTTTAGTGTCCCTTATTGGTTAAATCTCCTGCCTTAGAGGTTGAGAATCTTAAAGGTAAGGAACCAGGACTATGTGATGGAAAGAGCATGGACTAAGGACACATGTTCTTCTGAACCTTCTTGTATTAACTCAATATATGACTCTGGGCAAGTCTTCATTTCCTTTATTTGTACAATATTTTTATGGTTTTATCCTCCTTTGCCCTCCCATTTCAACTACACAAGTTCAGCTTCTCCAGTTTCTCCACTCTCCATGCCAACCTCTACACAATTATGTAAGTCGTGTTCCCAATCTGTGGGTCTGCTACTGACATTGCCCTACTGAAAAATCTTCAGTATCTCTTGATAACTTTTGGGATGAAATTCAGACACCTTACATTGGCAAGAGAGACCCGAAACTATTTTTCCAGCTTTATTTCATACTGCTTTATTTGATACACCCTACACTCCAGCCTCACTGGACAACTAGCCATTCTCCAATATGACTCCATACTCTACTTTCTCTGTATATCTGTGCAGTCTGTCCCCAGTGCCAGAGACGGATTCCCTCCAAATCTTCACCTGTTGAATAATCTTTCCTTAACTTCAAGGTTGGACTTAGGGGCAACATCTTCCTTGAGTCTCTTTCTGGTGTTCCTAAATTAGATGTGATTCTTCCCTTCTGGCATCAGGCTTCTATCTATCCTCTTCTATTTCTCTTTTTCACTCTAAATTTTTCACTGTTTGTGTACATTCCTCTTCCCCTTTCTGTCAGCTCCTAAATTTTAGCGACTGATGTTTTTCATCTTCTATCTCCAGCGTTGACCACAGGACTTTTGCATGAAGCAGGAATGTTATGTTTGAAAAATGGTAAACCCATATCTAATACTCTCCTCGAAGTGTATTCCTAATGATTAATGCATACTTTTAGATGCTGATGTTCATATATCCTTTGAAGTGTTCCCTAGAAGTTTCTTCTCTCAGTAATGTGTAGAGGTGGTATTTAGCCCTGAACCTACAGATAAGGTGCTGGTGGTACAGTTTGAAGAACTTTGGATGTGGTCCCAACTAGTCTCAAACATGGTTTCTAGTACTTAAGGTATTACTCTGGTAACACTAGAAAATATCCTTGCTTCTTCATGTGTAAAATGGGATGATTGACCTAGATTATCTCTATTGTCTCTAGCTCTGAAATTGTGATGATAATAAAATAATACGTGGCCAGAATGAGCACCTGCTCCTCTTCTGGTAGCTTCACGTAGCTTTGCATTACCTGGTGGGCACAGTGTGGTTGAGAAATATTTTCTAAAGTCAGACCTGACTCATAGAACCAGATGAAAAGGAAAATCAGGTCTAGGATCTCTGCAGCTATCTTGGGAAATAGAAAGGAGTTTCAAGGCAGAATCATCATTGGTTATTTATATACAAAAGTTCCATTTCCTTATGTGCTTTCAAAATAGCTAGGGGTTACCCTTTAACCTGAGGGGCTACTCTTGGATCAGGACTTTAAGAGAGTTTGGCTTAGTAGTTAAAAGGCTAGATTTAGAATCATGACACCTATATTTGAATCCTGGCCTTTTTATTTAATAATTGTATGACAAGGGGCAAGCCACTTGCACATTGTAGGGTCTTAATGAATGTTTGATAAAATGAACTAAATTGCATCACTGAACCTCAGTTTCCTCATCTATAAAAAGGGCTTAACAGCACATGCAATATCTTCCTCACTGGGTAGTTATGAGGAAAGCATTTTGCAAACTTTGAAGCATTCTAGAAATCTGGGTTGTTATACCTGCCTCATACTCTAGTCATAAGAATTTATGTCTCTGATTGCCCATCTGGTCATAAGAGTTTACATCTCCAAACTACCATCCAGGGAATCTGATAGATTCCTACTCTTTCCTACTCTGTCTACATGCACCACACCATGAAAAGCCACCAGTGGCCATGTGGCCCCAATTTCAACCCTGCAGATGGGACTTTTGGTAAGGGGGATGAATTGCTAAATAAATAGAACGCATTGTAAGTGTTGATAGATTTTCTGTTTTATCCTGGCATTGTGCTCAGTGGAGGATTACTGCTGTGTGTGTTTAAATGTGACAGCTGTTTCATTCACTCCCTGGTGTGTTAGAGAAGCCGTGATAAAGCCAGTGATATGCCTTCAGAATCCTTAAAGTGAAATATTCTGGGAGGGGTATGTGTGTGTGTGTGTGTGTGTGTGCGCTCACATGTACACATGCCGGTGAGTGTACTTTTACCCCCTTTCCCCTCTACCCTCCCTGTCTCTGTTTTCCATCAGATTCCTCATATACATTTGTATTTGGTTTCTGTCTGTCCTAGATTAGAAATACATGTAGAAGGACCTTATGCCTCTGGTTACTGGGTATCCCTAAAGCAATCAGCTTTATTTTGGTACCCTGGCCCCAGAGACAATACAGAAACATTTAGAAACCTTAATTAAGGAACATTTAGGAAGACAGACTGATGAAAGGCAAGATTAGCAATAGATTTCCTCACTGCCTGCATACTCTTTCTATTTAATTATTACCGGAGGAACAGCCTTAGCTGAAACTGTAGATCTGATAGTGAACTACACTGACCCGGATTTCTGTTTCATTAGATTCCACTTAATTCCAGAAAAGAAGGCAATTTCTTTCTTTCTTTCTTTCTTTCTTTCTTTCTTTCTTTCTTTCTTTCTTTCTTTCTTTCTTTCTTTCTTTCTTTCTTTCTTTCTTTCTTTCTTTTTTAATTGTCGTACCTCACATACAATTCTTTTTTAATTAATTTTTAATTGTATTTTTCTCAATTTCACATAAATTAATATACATGTTTATTTTGAATTCCAAATTCTCTCACTCTCTCCTCATCCCCCCCCCCAATCTTGAGAAGGCAGGCAATTAGATGTAGATTACATATGTGAAGTCATGCAAAATATTTCCACGTTAGCCATGTTATAAAAGAAAACACATACAGATAAAAAGAAAGTAAAAAAAATGTACTTGAATCTTCATTCAGACTCTTTCAACTCTTTCTTCAGAGATGGATAGCATTTTTCATCAAAAGTCCTTTGAAATTGTCTTGAATCATTGTATTACTCCGAATAGCTAAGTCATTCACAGATAATTACCATTCAATATTGTTATTACTTGTGTAATGTTCTCCTGGTTCTGTTCACTTCACTTTGCACCAGTTCATATAAGTATTCCCAGGTTTTTCTGATACCAGCCTGCTTGTCATTTCTTATAACACAATAGTATTCCATTAAAATCATATATCACAACTTGTTCAGCCAATCCCTAATCAATGGGCATCACCTCAATTTCCAATTCTTTGCCACTATAAAAAGAGCTGCTATAAATATTTTTTTTGTATGTAAGGTCCTCTTCCTTTTTCTTCGATCTCTTTAGGATACAGACCTAGGAGAAGCATTGCTGAGTCAAAGGGTATACACAGTTTCATAGCCCTTTGGACATAGTTCCAAATTGCTCTCCAGAATGGTAGGATCAGTTCACATCTCCACCAAGAATGCATTAGTGCCCCAATTTTCCCACATCCTCTCCAACATTAGTCATTTTCTTTATTCTGTCATATTAACCAATCTGATAGGTGTGAGGTGGTACCTCAGAATTGTTTCAATCTGTCTTTCTTTAATAAATAGTGATTCATAGCATTTTCTTATAGTTACAGATAACTTTGATTTCTTTTTCTGAAAACTGCCTGTTCAAATCCTTTTACAATTTATCAATTGGTGAATGACTCATTATAAATTTGACTTTTGTATATCTGAGAAATGAGGCCTACATTAGAGAAACTTGCTGTAAAAAATTTCCCCTAGTTTTCTGCTTTCATTCTAATCTTGGCAGCATTAGTTTTGTTTGTGCAAATCCTTTTCAATTTAATGTAATCAAAATTATCCATTTTACATCTGGTAATGTTCATTATCACTTTTTTTGTCATGAATTCTTCCCTTATCCATAAATCTGACAGGTGAGATTTTCTATATTCCTCTAATTTGTTTATAATATCATCCCATGTGTCTAAAAGCATGTATCCATTTAGACTTTATCTTGTTATTTGATATAAGATGTCATTCTATATCTGGATTCTGCCAAATTGTTTTTTAGTCTTCCCAGCAATTTTTGTCAAACAGTGAATTCTTGTCTTCAAAGCTTGGATCCTTGGGTTTATCCAATACTAGATTACTGAGGTCATTTATTTCTGTATATTATGTACCTGATCTATTCCACTGATTCACAACTGTATTTCTTATCCAGTACCAGATTGCTTTGATGATTACTGCTTTATAATACAGTTTGAGATGTAATAATCATAGACTACCTTCCTTCATATTTTTTTCATGGATTCCCTTATATTCCTTTAGATCTTTCATATAAATTTTATTATTTTTTCTAGCTCTATAAAATAAGCTTTTGGTAGTCTAATTGGTATGGCACTGACTAAATAAATTGATTTAGGTAGAATTATCATTTTATCATTTATCATTAGAGTTATCATTTTTATTATATTGGCTTGGCCTACCCGAGAGCAATCAATATTTCTCTAAATGTTTAGATCTGTCCTTTATTTGTGTGAAACACATTTCATAATTAATTGTATACATGTAGTTCCTAGGTTTGTCTTAGCATGTAGACTCCTAAGCATTTTATATTGTCTATAGTTACTTTAAATAGGTTTTCTTTCTGTCTTCTCCTGTTGTCCTTTATTGGTGTTACATAGAAATGCTGATGATTTGTGTGAGTTTATTTTATATGTTGTGACTTTGCTGAAATTGTTAATTATTTCAACTAGCTTTGAGTTGATTCTCTAGAATTCTCTAAGTATATCATCATATCTGCAAAGAATGATAGTTTTGTTTCTTCAGTGCCTATTCTAATTCCTTCAATTTCTTTTTCTTTTATTATTGCTATAGTTAGCATTTCTATTACAATATTGAATAAAAGTTGTGATAATAGGTATCCTTGCTTCACCCCTGATCTTATTGGGAAAGCTTCTATCTTATCTCCATTAAAGATAATACTTGCTCATGCTTTTAGATAGATACTACTTATTATTTTAAGGAAATCTCCATTTATTTCTATGCTTCCTAGTGTTTTTACTAGGAATAAAAATACTGTATCAAAAAGGTTTTTCTGCACCTGTTGAGATATTCATATGATTTTCATTGGTTTTGTTATTGATATGGTTAATTCTGCTGATAGCTTTCTTTTATCTTTTTTTTTAAGCTTAATAGCATTTCAGGGGCAGCTAGGTGGCGCAGTGGATAGAGCACCAGCCCTGAAGTCAGAAGGACCTGAGTTCAAATCTGGCCTCAGTCCAAACACTTGACACTTATGAACTGTGTGACCCTGGGCAAATCACTTAACCCCAACTGCCTAAAAAAAAAAAGAAGCTTAATAGTATTTCATTTTCCCCTGGTTTACATGTCAACAAAAATTTTAGCATTCATTTTTACAAGATATTTTGTTCCAAATTTTACTCCCTCTCTCCCCTTCCCTCTTCTGAAAATAGTAGGCATTTTGATATAATTTATATATGTGTTATCATGTAAAGATATTTCCATATTAGTCACAATTGTGAAAGAAGAAACATTAAAAGGGGAAAAAACATGAGAAAGAATAAAGTAAGTGAAAAATATATACTTCAATCTGCATTCAGAGTTTATCAGCTCTTCATCTAGATATGGATATCATTTTCCTTCATGAGTCCTTTGTACTTGTCTTGAATCATTGTGTTGCTGAGAAGAGCTGAGTCATTCATAGTAGATTGTCATGCAATGATAGCTTTCTTAATATTGAACCAGCCCTGCATTCCTGGTATAAATCTCCCCTAGTTGTAATGTATAATGTTTGGGATAATGCTGTAATATCCTTGCTAGTATTTTATTTTAAAAATTTTGCCTCACTATTCGTCAGGGGAAATGGTCTATAATTTTCCTTCTCTGTTTTTCCTATTTCTAGTTTAGGTGTCAGCACTATATGTGTGTCACAAAAGGAACTGGGTGACTGCTTTACCTATTTTTTTCCCCCAAACAGCTCATGTAGTATTGGAATTAATTGTTCTTTAAATGTTTGGTAGAATTCACTTGTGAAGCCATCTGATCCCCGGGATTATTTTCTTGTGGAGCTCATTGATGGCTCATTCAATTTGTTTTTCCAAGATAGGGCTATTTAAGCATGTTATTTCCTCTTCTGTTAATCTGGATCACTTATATTTTTGCAAATATTCATCCATTTTAATTGGATTGTCAGAATTATTGACATATAATTGGGCAAAACAGCATCTAATAGTTTTTTTAATTTCATTTTCATTGGTGGTGCATTAGGTCTTTTCATGGCGGCATCCCATAAATTTTGGTATTTTGTCTAATTGTTGTCATTTTATTTATTGAAATTATTTATTGATTCAAGATTTTTTCTTTGACCCACTCATTCTAATATTTTTATAGGATTATTATTATATTATTATAGAAACATATTATTTAGTTTCCATTAAATTTAATTGTTTCCAAGGTCCTTTACTAAATGTAATTTTTAATACATTGTGATCTGAAAAGGATGCATTTAGCATATATTTTTTCTGCATTTGCTTTTGAGATTTTATGTTTTAATATATGTTCGATTTTTATGAAAGCGACATGTGTAGCTGAGAAAAAGGTGCACTTCTTTCTATTGTCATTCATTTTTCCCCACAGGTTCATCATATCTAACTTTTCTAAAATCCTATTTGTCTCTTTAACTCTTTCTTGTTTATTTTATGGTTATATTTATCTAGCTCTGAAACGGGAAAGTTGAAGTCTCCCACTAGTATAGTTTTACTGTATATTTATTTCTGCAGCTTTTAAGAATTTGGATGCTATGCACTTGGTACAAATATGTTTAGTATTAATATTACTTCATTTTGTATAGTACCTTTTAGCAAAATGTATCTTCCCTGCTTATCTCTTTTAATTAGTTCTGTGTTTGCCTTTGATTTGTTTGAGATCATGATTGCTGTCCCTGCTTTTGCTTTTTTTTACCCCAGTTGAAATATAATACTACTGTTCCAGTACCTTATTTTTATTCTGTTTCTAGTTTCAAGTGTGTTTGTAGTAAACAATATGCTGTTCAATTGTGGTTTCAAGTGTGTTTGTAGTAAACAATATGCTGTTCAATTATGGTTTTTAAGCCATTCTGCTATCTAATTCTGTTTTATTAGTTAGTTCATCTCATTCACATTCAAAGCTTTGAGTACTAACACTCTTATTCACAGTTATGATTACTAAATTATGTGTATTAACTGTACTCCATCCTATCTTCTGCTGTTTATCCTTCTCTCTCTCTCTCTTTTTGCCCCTCAAAAATTTTTTTTGGCTTTTGACTGCTTTTTCTTTTAACCTGCTTTCCCTTTTATCACCGCAGCCCTTCTCTTATCTTCTCCTCTCCTACTTATCTATAGCATAATATAACTTTTTATACCCAATTCTGATACGAGTAAAATTTAAGTATTTCCCTCCATCTTTTCCTCTATTGTAAAAGCTCTTCCTTTTATACCTGTTCTATGTGAGATAGTTTTCCTTATTCTTCCTCTCCCTTTCCCCTTCTCCCAGTGCATCTTTCTTTCTCAGCCTTTAATTTAATTTAATTTTTTATATCATCCCAGCATAAACAACTCATGCCTGTGCTCTCTGTCTATGTAGACTCCTTCTAATAGCCCTAATAAAGATAAAGTTCTTAGGAGTTACACATATCATCTTCCCAGATAGCAATCCCTTATGATTTCTGTCAGGTTTATCTTTTATTACTTCTCTTGAGTCTTGCATTTGAAAGTCAAATTTTATATTCCGGTCTGGTCTTTTCATCAGGAATGAAATTTATTTTCCCCCTTGAAGGATTATACTCATTTTTGCTAGGAAGGTAATTTTGGGTCATAATTTTAGCTCTTTTGCCTTCTGGAACATTATATTCCAAGCTCTCCACTTCTTTAGGGTGGAAGTTGGTAAATCTTGTGTGATCCTGACTGTGGTGCCACAATATTTGAATTGTTTTCTTCTGACTGCTTGCAATACTTTTTCATTCACTTAGGCACTCTTAATTCCTGGGAGTTTTTATTTTGGGATATCTTTCAAAAAGTGATATGTGGATTCTTTCCCTTTCTAGAACCCTGAGTTTCTCTCATGGCCTTAGCTTAGACTCTTTTTAAACAAGGCTTTCTAGTAGTCCAATAATTCTTAAGTTATCTCTCTTGGATCTATTTTCTAGGTCAATTGTTCTTCCAATCAGATATTTTACACTTTCTTTTATTTTTTTTTCATTCGTTTGGTTTTGTTTTACAATTTCTTGATTTCTCACAAAGTCACTAGCTTCCAATTGCTCCATTCTAATTTTTAAGAAAATATTTTCTTCAGGAAGCTTTTGGACTTCCTTTCCATTTGGCCAATTTTGTTTTTTAAGGCATTCTTCTCCTCATTGGCTTTTTGGACCTCTTTTGCCATTTGGGTTAGGCTATTTTTAATGTGTTATTTTCTTCAGTATTTTTTGGGGGGTCTCCTTTAGCAAGCTGTTGACTTGTTTTTCATGATTTTCTTACATCACTCTCAGCTTTTCCTCTGCTTCTCTTACTTGCTTCTTAAGATCCTTCTTGAGCTCTTCCATGGCCTGGGACAAATTCATATTTTTCTTGGAGTCTTTGGATGTAGGAGCTTTGACTTTGTTGTCTTCTGGTTGTGTGTTTTGATCTTCTTTGTTACCAAAGTAAGATTCCATGGTCTGACTCTTTTTGCGTTGCTTGCTCATGATCTCAGCCAATTACTTGAGTTATAAACTCTTTTTTTAAGGTAGGGGTCTCTTTCCAGCATGGAGAATGTACTGTCCCAAGCTTTGGGGGCTTTGTGCAGCTGTTTTCAGAGATACTTCTAGGGACCTATAAATATTCTGTTATCCCAAGGTGCTGTGATCAAGACCAAGGTGTTTACTTCTTTCCTAGCCTATGCTCTGGTCTATGAGTGACCACAAGCACTCTTTTCTGTCTTGAAACTGTGAGGAGGATTTACTCTCTATCACTACTGCAAGCCCCATCAAGCCAGTGCTCCTTCTCACCCTAGGACCACCACCCGGAACTGTGACCTAGATCCAAGCACGGGCAAAGCAAGAGAATACAGAACCAGTAGAGATCCCTGCAATCCATCTCTGATCAGCTAGTCAATTCTCCCTCAATCTGTGGGATTCCAGAACCTCTGGAAGCAACTGACACCCCAGGGCCACCCTCGGGAACTGGGGCTGGGATCACACTTCTCTCTCACCCCAGACACAGATCTTTCCTACTGACCTTCTAAGTTATCTTTGGCTTTCATGGGTTGAGAAGTCTGGAAAATGCCACAGCTGCCTGTTATTCAGTCCTCTGAGGCCTGATGCAGGTTCACTGAGGCCTGCATGCCCACACCGAACTGTGTTCCTCTCCCAGCCCAAGGTGATATACCTTTCCAATCAACCATCCAGGTTGTCTTGGGCTGGAAATTTATTTCACTCTTTTTGTGGGTTCTGCTGCTTTAGAGATTTGTTTAGAGCCATTTTTTACAGGTATTTGCAAGGGTTTGGGGGACAGCTCAAGCAAGTCACTGCTTTTACTCTGCCATCTTGGCTCTGCTCCACTGGAAAAAGCCCCAATTCTAATTTTTGAAGAATTACTTTGGACTTCATGAGCCAAGGTGGCAGAGTAAAAAGGTAGTTGTTCTCACCCTCCCCTATCAACCTCTGAAAACCCAGAAAATATAACCCTAGAAAAAATGAAACCCTGGAACAGCTGAACTAGAAAAAAGATGGGGAACAGCAGTGCAGCAGCCCAGCAAACCTCCCAGTGCCTCAGCAAAAATAAGGGAAGCAGCACTAAAAAGGGCCCCAGGAAGATAAGCACCCTGCAGCATTCATCTGAAAGGAGCTGAAGAAAGTGACTTAAAGTCTTCATAAAGCCCCAGCCTTGCTGATTCCAACCCAACACCAGGTAAGCTGTCAGAATCCCAGGAAGAGATCCTGAAGCCCAGGTGGTAGAGCAGGCAAACACCAACATCTGGACCTCCAAGTGCCTCAGTGAGGGCAGGGAAACTGGTGGAAACCAGCTCAGAAAACCACCAGGTGCCTCAGCATTCTACCACAAAGGAATCTCCCAGTGCATTAGCAGAAACAAGGGAGGCAGCATTGCAAGGGGCCCCAGGCAGAGAAACACCCTGCAGCACCCATCTAAAAGGAGCTGAAGAAAACTGAAGGAAAGGAAAAGCAGGCAACCTAGAATGGCCTGAAAGTTCCAGCCTTGCTGATTCCAGTACAACACGAGGTAAGCTGCCAAAACCCTACAGCCTCCAATTACCAATATAAGAGGCCACAGCACACAAAGCCAGTGACCAAGACCTAGGCTCCCAACACAAGAAGCTTGGGTCAGTGCCCTCTGCTCTGCAGCAGGAGAGCTCAATCTCTTTAAAGGCCAGGGAATAAAGAAACACCATGAGTAAAAAGAAACATACCATTGATACATATTATGAGAAAAGTGAAGATCAAGACAGAAATTCTGAAGAGGAGAACATTGTCAACAAACCCACATCTGCAACAACAAAAGGGAATATGAACTTGTCTGAAAACCCAAAAAGCCTTCTTGGAAGAGCTCAAGAAGAACTTTAAAAGTCTAATGAGAGAGGTAGAAGAGTCCTTAAAAAATACAATTGGCCAATTGAAAAAAAAAGTACACTGAAGAAAACAAGTCCCTAAAAAACACAATTGGCAAACTGGAAAAAAAGTACACTGAAGAAAACATATCCCTTAAAAATACAATTGGCCAATTGAAGAAGGAAGTACAAAAAGTAACAGAAGAAGGCAATCTGTTAAAAACCAGAATTGGACAAATGGCAGCTAATGACTCTATGAGAGAGCAAGAATCAGTCAAACAGAAACAAAAAAATGAAAAAATGAATGAAAACAAAAATACCTCATCAGTAAAACAACCGACTGGAAAATTGATCCAGGAGAGACAATTTAAAAATCATTGGACTACCTGAAAATCATAATGAAAAAACAGGCCTGGACAGTATCTTTCAGGAAATCATAAAGGAAAACTGCCCGGAAGTCCTAGAACCAGAAAGGAAAATAATCATAGAAAGAACATACCGCTCACCACCTGAAAGAGATCCCAAATTGACAATGCCAAGGAATATAATAGCAAAATACCAAAATTACCAGATGAAACAGAAGGTGCTGCAAGCAGCCAGAAAGAAATAATTTAAGTACCATGGAACCACTGTCAGGATTACACAGGACCTTGCAGCTTCTACGTTAAAAGACCACAGGGCATGGAACATGATATTCCATAAGGCAAAAGAGCTTGAATTGCAGCCAGGGATCAAGTACCCTGCAAAAATGAGCATCATTTTTCAAGGGAGGAGATGGGGATTCAACGAAATAGTGGACTTCCAAACCTTCCTGATAAAAAGACCAGAGCTCAACAAAAAATTTGATCTTCAAGTACAAGATTCAAGAAAGATATAAAAAGATAAACAGGACAGAAAGATACAAAATGTTGCTAATAAGGGTGAACTGTTTACATCCCTACAAGGGAAGATGACACTTGCAACTCTTGAGAACTGTATTGTTATTACACCATGTTAAAGGAGTATACATAAAGGGGATGGATATTATTGACTTTGATGATGTAATGAAAAAAAAACTAATCAAGTGGGTTAAATAGATCCAAGTAAGTGGATTAGTCTTATCTTAGAAAATGTACTGAGAAAGGAGGAGGCAGACAAGGGTAAATTACATTACAGGAAAAGACAGAAAATCCTATTACAGTAGAGGGAAAGAAGGGAAAGAGGTGAGCATTGTTTGAACCTTGCTCTCATAAGATTTCGCTCAAGAAGGGAATAACAATCTTTTAGGTATGGGAATCTAACTTGCCCTATGGGCAGTAGGAGGGAAAAGGGGAAAGAAAGGGGAGGGGTGATGGAAAGGAGGGAAGAAGCTGTGGGGGTGAAGGGTAAGAGGGGGGAAGGGGATAACAGAAGGGAGGAGAGACTGAAGGATGCAGTGGTCAAAAGCAAAGTACTGGTGGGGGGAAAGGGAGAGAGGAGAAAGAAAAGCGTAAACTGGGGGAGGGGAAAGTGTGGAGAAAAAGACACAGATAATAATCATAAATGTGAAAGTTGAAACACTGTCCTTTTTTTTCTCTTCTGTTGAGTTTTGTTTTCTCTTTCTGATGGTTCCTCCTATTGGTTTTAATTTTTACTTACAACTTCACTAATGTGAAAATATCTTTAATAGGAGTGAAAATATCTTTAATAGGAATGTAAATGTATAGCCTATATCAGATTGTGCACTGTCTTGGGGAGGGTGGTGGAGAGGAAGGGGGAGAAAAATTTTAAACTCAAAAGCATATGGAAGTCATTGTTGATAAATCAAAATAAATTAATAAAATTTAAAAAATATAAAAATAAAATAAAAAAAGAATTACTTTCTTCAGTGAGCTTTTTTTTAACCTCCTTTTCCATTTGTTCAATTCTGCTTTTTAAGTAGTTCTTCTTTTCAGTAAATGTTTATGCCTATTTGCCACTTGAACAATTGTATTTCTTTAAGTTGTCATTTTCTATAGTATTTTTGTGCCTCTTCTACCATGCTATTGACTCTCTTTTAATAGTTTTCTTGGTTCATTATCATTTCTTTTCCCAGTTTTCCCTCTGCTTCTTTTATTTGATTCTGAAAAGCCTTTTTTGAACTATTTCAGGAATTATAGTTATGCTTGTGTGCAATTCACTTTTCTTTGGGGCTTTGCTTGTAGCTGTTTTGACATCATTATCTTTTTCTGAGTTTGTATCTTAGTCTTCTCTGTCACCATAGTAACTTCTTATGCTCAGGTTCTTCTTGTTGTTGTTTATTGCTCATTTTCCAACTAGTCTTCCATCCTGGAATTTGACCCAGAATTGTATATGGACAATACAATAAGGACCTGAACCCAGGGCCAGCAAAGGGTCCTTTCCAATCTCTTTCTAACCAGTTGTGTGGCTCCTTACATCTGTGGCTCAGAGCTCTAGAAGCTGTTCCTCCTGCTGATGTAGCCTCCTCCAAGGCCTGATGCTGGAGTTGCCTGGCTCAGCCTGCATTGCACCATGGGGCCCACTACCACATTAGTATGACAGACCTTTCCTGCTGACCTCCTAAGCAATTATTTCATCCCTACCTTTTTTTTTTTTGGCTCTGTCACTCCAGAATTCAATTTGAAGTGTTACTTTAAAGCCTTTTGGAGAAGAATTTGGGAGAGTCCAGATGAGTTTCTGCCTCTACTCTGCCATCTTGGCTCTGCCCCTCTAGTTAGTTTTTTAGACTCCAGAATTCTGTTAATCTTCAGAATCATGACTTGGGAAAAGAAGTGAGATCTATCCCTGATTCCATATACCCTAAGCCTACACCTCCAAATGCCCAAACTGATCTGAGTCTCTATCCCTCTCTCTGCTTTCCCATTTTCTCTGGAAAAGATAGAAGAGCATGAACTATGGCTGTTGGGGACTTAAATGCCCTCTGTATAAGTTCCCTTACTAGACTGACAGAAAAAATTCTACGGGGTTCATCCTTCAAGTAACATCATTCCAATTTTATAAATGAGGAAAGTGAGGTCTTAGGGAGGGAAAGTGACTTGGCTAAAGCACACAGCTAGTCATAGGATTTAGAGCTGAGAGAGATCTTCTGCTCCAGTACCTTTAGAGTACAGACAAGAAGACTGAGATACACATGGGGGAGTAAATTGTGTGAGATTACATAGGCTTAAATATCAGAGACAGGATTCAAACCCATGTCCTCTACTTTCAGGTCCAATGTTCTTAGCAATATTCTCCATGCTGTGGCTTTAGTGGACCAGATAAGAAGCTAGGTCATCTTTTAAGTTTGTGAAAGAGCAAGAAAAATTCCTTCCCATTGAATGTGGAGGCAGTGGAGGAAGGAAATTTATCTCCCCCTCTATTCTCCTTCTACATCCTCTGAAATGACTGGATTTATTTCTGTTCACCCCCTGGGAATTCCTCATTCTCCTGGTGGTGTGAAGGCTAAAAAATACCTGTGTTGCATTTTGATTTCCATCCTAAAATAATCTAGATGGGATAAGGGTGAGAAGGGGGCCTTAGAAACCTATAGAAGAATTGCTGTATTCTGTGCTTCCCATTTCTGCCCCTTTCTTCTCTGTGGAGCACAGAGTCAAACTAACTGGGCTGCGTAACACTAAGAACACATTAATAGAACACAGGGTAATTTATCCATTGAGTTATTCCAGCCTTATTTAAAGGGAAGGCAAAAAGAAGCTTACCCCTTGATGAATGCAATCCAAGGGAGGCCCTTTAAGTACACTGCTTATCCCCAGCTAAGGCAGAGAAATAGAGAAAGGTCAAAGGCAAAAAATGCTGCATTTGTTTCCAGAGAACTAACTGGTTGGTGCTAAAGATATGACTTGCTCCTATTAGCTGTTGTTGAGGATCCTACAGCAAGAACCCCAAAGGAAAAGAACCAAAATAATTGATCAGTCAATTTCATTTATTAAGCACCTCCTATGTGTCAGGTACTGTACTAAACACTAGAGATATAAACAGAGGAAAGGACAGTTATTCTCTGCCCTCAAGGAGCTTACAATCTAAAACAGAGTAACTTCATAAGATTTAAAGCTAGAAAGGGCCTTAGGGTTCATGTAATCTTAATCCTTCATTTTACATCCTTAGGAAACTAAGGCTGAGGGAAGCAGATAAATTAAGAGGGTAGCTTAGTAAATAGAGTGCTAGGCCTGGAGTCAGGAAGACCCAAGTTCAAATCTGTCCTCAGACACTTAGATGTATACACCTGGGCAGGTCAATTATTGTAAGGATCAAATAAGATAATAATTGTAGAGCACTTAGTACAGTTAGCTAATGTTACCATCATCATCATCAATCATCATCATCATCATCATCATCAACATTATAACTCGGGTCTTCTGACGGCAGATCCAACATTTTTCCCACTGTATCATACTGTTTTTGATAAGAGTTTAATTTGGAGATGTCCTCAAATTAATACCACCTACCTCCCAAGGTTGTTAAGGGAATCAAATGAGAGAATATTTGTACAGTATTTTGCAGATGCTAAAATGTTATGTAAACACTAGCTATCATCATTGTCTTCATCATCACCATCATTATTCCTGTTTATTATTATTTTTATTTATTATTAGTCTCTAGCATGGGACTGTAAGAAGGTGGGTTGTGATAGGATGAGGACAGACCCTGGCTCACAAGGTAAAGTTGGTAGAAGTAACTGTTTGCTCTGCCTATTGAAAGAATTAATTGGTCTTCATTCACATGCTAGTGTCTAGAAAGTCATAGCATTATTCAAACCTATGGAAGGAATGAGAGTTGTGATTCCCTCATATCCTCTCAGATCCAGGCCACCTCATAGGATCCCTGTGAAGGTAGACTTTTGGAAACCAAGAAGGGAGGGCACCAATGATATACTCTATGGAAAACAGGATGCTGAGTGGTGCTTTATGCAATCCTTTTCTATTAATCCAGTATGCATATTCATGACTTCTCCTTGGTTTAGAAAAATTCATTCCACTGTACTTGCTTGGGGAATCCAAGTTACCAGCTCATTTCAAAAGCTTCAGAGTTGGGGTCACTGACTTAGACCAACTTAGTGGGCCTCTGAAAATAAAATCACTCAGAAGCAATCTGGTGACTTTAGACTCATTCCCATGGTTTTTGCATGGCCTTCCTGTCACCCAGAAAAGTGAGACTGGGAGAAAGCCATAAAGTACATTCTGTTGTTTCGCACTGTACGTCACAGGCTTCCAGATGGGCAATCACACCGTGCCTCAAAGATTGTGGATGCTCAGTAAATATGAGATGGTGATGGTGATGGCAATGATTATATGTATGCAGTGCAATAACAGGGCCTCCTGCTGAGGCAGGGCTCCGAGGTGATATGGGGCAAGTCATTCCACATCCAGAAAAAAGCTGCCTGACATTACAAGCCCCAGAGGCCTGCCTTTTGTTTGTAAAATGACCATCAATGTTTGGATATAAAAAAGATATGGCTATAAAAAAGTCATTTGAATGCTGTCTCCTCTGAGTTGTCAAGAGCTCAAAGTTGAAAGTGATGTGCATATTCTGGAGAAAGGCTCCATGGAGGAGTGGATAGAAGCCTGGTCTTGGAATCAGAAAGATTTAGGTTTAGATGTTACCCAGGTCATATGCTTGTGTGACCATAAGCAAATTGTTTGACGTCTGTGTGCCCCAGGCCACTCTTTAAGACAAATGGCAAAGAATTCACTGATCTATATATGTTTCTATATGGCAAATTCTTTAGACTGATGAAATCCCAGACCCATATGGGAGCCCCCTCCTTTTCAAAGCAAAATCAGCAACATATTGAGAGGGCCTGAAGAAAGGAGGGGGAATAAACTGATATGATTTTTTCTAGAAAGTATGTGGGGTAATTATGAGTTCTTAACTAAATGCAAAGTAAAGATGAATCTAAAAAGATAATCTGATTGCAAAGAAAAAAAAATCAAAAGTTTTTGTACAAATTCAACATGTCCAATTCTGGCCTTGCCCCTCTCTCTGTTCCTGCCCCCCCCTCCTGAATCTAAACAAGCTTTCCAAACTCTAATTATATCTTGCTAACCATCCAAACACTGGACTTGACCCTCTATGTCCCTCATCTCTAACCATGTATCCCTAATCTCCCAAACTTTATCATACCTTACTCTACTTCTTCTAGTTCTGACAATGCCTCCAAATACTGCTCTCGTACCCCAGGCTTCCCACTAAGCATCGTCAAATGCTCCAAGTTTTTCAACCTTCGTATCTTGAGGTTCTAATGATTCCCTTACCCCAGACAAATGAGAAAATTGTGGCTGGAGGATTTTAAACAATTTGGTGAAGGAAAGAGATAATGGCAGAATTGATACAAGAACCGAGGTTTTCTTTTGGCCTCAAGAACACACTAACAAAAAATTTTGTCTGTCCCCTAAAAGCCCCTTAGTCTATGCACTCCAAATTCTGACTGTCTCTAAATGCCACTATGTTCTTTCAGATCTGCCCATTCCCCTAACCTTATCTGTGCTCAATCTTCAATTGTAGTTATGCTCTGATCATGTGGTCCCAATCCTTATGAATTTCTGTTAACTCTATTGACCACTCTTAACTCAATTAACCACTTTTGACCATGGTTTTAGAACTAGGTAGTCTTTCTTTTCCTTAAAATTTTTTTTTATTAAAAATTTAAACAAAAGCAAAGACAGTCAAATACACATATAAAATAAGAAATAGTCTATTACATAAAAATAATCTTCATTTATCAGCATAAAGGCTAATAAATTAATAAAGAAAATAAACCAGCAAAAACTGAATTTTCTTCATGACCTTATCTAAGTTTTTCTGAGGTCACTTCACTTTTTTTTTTTAACTTTATATGTGTTATAATCAACGTGTCAATACTTCTGGTCCAGCTAACTTGTTTTGTATTATTGTATATGTCTTTACACATTTTCTAATATTTATATTTCTCATTTTTATGACATTATATTATCTCATTATCTATGAGTAGGGGAAAAGAATTTTTCCCTATGATTTTCCTGATATAGGGAACTTCCAGATGAAGAAATTCTCTTTATTAACACACATTTG
This sequence comes from Phascolarctos cinereus, assembly GCF_003287225.1. Taxonomy (NCBI): domain Eukaryota; kingdom Metazoa; phylum Chordata; class Mammalia; order Diprotodontia; family Phascolarctidae; genus Phascolarctos; species Phascolarctos cinereus. Next base: position 273,444,691 of record NW_027556098.1, on the reverse strand, counting down.
CACCTTCTTTGCAATTTATCATCTTAGAGAGTTGACTAATTCCTGAGTGATTAAATGATTGGCTCATAGTCATGTAGCCAGTATGTCTTCAAACCAGAACTTGATCCTTGTTCTACGTGAATGCAAGACCAGCTTTCTATGTATTACATGGTGCTGTCCTAGTCCTTAGTCCTCATGAATAATTCACAAGTTATTCATCCATTTTCCAATCAGTAAACATCCAGTCTTTGTCATGTACTCAAACTTGTTGGCTGATTTTACTTTGAGGGAGATAGAAAGGGATAAGAGAAAGGAAATGGGAAAAAGATGCTCTGGAGTAGTTTCAATATGCTCCGAAGTAAGATGGCAAAACTGGAGACATCCAGAAGAAGAATGTCTTTCCCTCTTCACTGTCCTCTCTCAAGGACTGTGGAAAGAGGAATTATCTATGCAGAGCGAACCCTACCAAATGTTTCTATTAATTTAGAAGCACAGTCCCCTACGGGAGGATACAAGTAGCAAAATCACTCCTTTCTCTGGGGATAGGGTGAAGTTTAGAGCGCTTCTTGATGACTCAGTAAGTACAGTTGGTCATGAAATGGCAGAATTTATTGACTTTGACTTTTGTAGAACATGGAGAGGAACAATCAATCAGTAGGCATTAAGTGCCTACTACATTCCAATCATAGTGCTGGATTCTGGGGCTACAAAGACAAAAAGTAAGCCATTCATACCCACATGGAGCTTATGTTATATTAGAATATAAGTTGGGGACACCCTCACCTCCTACATTGGGTCCCCCCCCAGATGTCTGCCCCAGGATTAAGGTATTCTGTGTATCTTTATAAAGCGAAAACCTTAGCTCACAATTATCCACTGATATGGAGGCAGCTAGGTGGCATAGTTGATGGGCCTGGAGTCAGGAACACCTGAGTTCAAATCTGGCTTTAGACACTAGCTGTGTGACTCTAAGCAAGTTGCTTAACCCTGTTTGCCTCAGTTTCCTCTTCTGCAAAATAAGCTAGAGAAGAAAATGTGAAACTACTTCAGTCTTTTTGCCAAGAAAATCCCAAATGGGATCCTGAACAGTTGGATATGACTGAATACAATTGAACAACATCCACTGATTTTTATTTTTACTAATTGATTAGAAGATACATCAGTGGGCACTTGTAAGACATGGTTTTGACCTTATGCAGATACACAGAACACAGAGAATGTCAAAGAAAAAGAATTTAATGAAATAGCATAATAAGAAAAGTAGTAATAAAACATTTCCCCTATAAACCTGTGGTACACCTTGCACAAATGCATACACTGTCACTGGGAAGAATAGATATATGTAAGGAATATACATAGAAAGGCATACATGAGGAATACATGTGGCCAGAGAACACATTTGGAAGAGTGCATGTAAAAGAGTACATATACACACATGGCCACATATGTGGCCAAAGTACATGATGGAAGGTCTCTTCTGCTTCCAACACTGCCAGGCAGCCAAATGTTTTTTAGCATTGTCATTGCATTGCTTCACTGAGCCAGTTTCCTGTGGCTTTCTGTTCTCAGGTATGTAGTCTCTGCCAGACTTGTGGTCTTTGCTGGGTGTTGATCCCAGCTGTTCTCACATGGCTGGTAGTCATAATTCCTTTGCTAATACTATGGCTGTGGCAGACGACTTCCAGATATAGATCCTATGGACATAGGGTTTTGTAGCTTCCCCTCCTCCTTCTTCCAACTTGTGGCTTCAGATGGGATACTAACTGAGGTGTGACCTTCTCTAGTTTAGAGGAGTGGGTTCTGCTATTGCTATTTTAAATTAAGATTTTTCTGCTACAGTTCTTTTAGAAAACCAAAAGCCTAATATGTTCAATCATTGAATGAGGGACAAAAAAAAAAGGAAAGAAGGGGAAAAAAACCAAGAACTTTCAGTGACTTTTCCTATCAAAGTTCTCTGTTTTTCCAAGTCTTGCCTAGAAATGGGAGATCTTCTCCAGAAGAAGAATCTTTATTCAAGGTGTTAAGCTATTTGAAACAGAAAGTAGAACAATCCTGGTTAAGAAGTGCCTTCAGGCATAATCTTATTTTTTTGACCCTTAGTTTTTGATTACTAAGGACCATATAGCTGTTAGGGACCATCTCCTATTTGACTTTGGATTAGAAAGTCTAGGTAACTTCCTCCTTAATTTTAATTTGCTAAAATGCTTCATGTCAACAGCAATTTAGACTTTACTCTCCTGTAAATTCCCAAGGGCCTTGGGATTGGGAGAACCTTTTTTTCAATTCCAAAACTCATTTGCTCTTACATGCAAATGAGGGGGAAGGCAGAGAGCTAAACCGAGCTCAGGCAACAAAGTTATTGTCTTAATCTTTACTAACTCCATACTTTTCCAGGATTTGATCCCACCTTACATAATTTTAAGAAAAGAGTAGGCAATAAGCTCTCTAATTTATAGGAAGTCATGACTAGCATCAGGGACATATCCAAAGATTCTAGTCCGGATCTGCAATAGATGGTGCAAGAAGTAGTTCTGAAACTGAAAAAGCTTAGATCTCCTTCTGTTGTCACCAGTACACTTTCTCCATTTCTTTCCCTGGTACACTGAGACAGAAAATAATGATAGTCAAAGGATCTAGAAAAAGGAGTGGTACTTCTTGGAGACCAATCACTGTCCCTGTGAATGTTTCTGAGCAGTAAGTGCTACTTGTTTTCCATCAGTTTAACTTGCAGCCCCTCATGTAGGAATGCTTGGAGTGGAAAAATCTATTTATATTAAAGCTTGGAGAAGGCTTGAAGTACAGACTGTGTAGAGCATGCAACCGTAGCTTCGTATTTCTTCAGTTTTCTAACTTTCAATCTGCTAGAGACACAGAAAAGGCATAAGGAAAGGATTTCTTTAGTTTGCTTTTGGAATTGATGTTGCCAACTCCCCTGCCCCTGTGAAGAAATAAAGGATTAATTTGTCCCTGGAGGAAGTGTGCAGGATGATGGGTTCTCATGCTGGATCTCATCGACCGTGGTTGAATCCAGAAAAAATTTCTTGTTGCTCTTTGTTGAATGATATATAAAAGGCAAGGACAGGGGTGTGCCTGCCTTTGGAAGAGCTCTATGCCTTGGACTTTTGCCAAAAGGACTATCACAAAACTCACCTTATGCCTTGGATTTCTGCAATTATGATATAATGGAAAGAGCTCTGGACTTTGAGAAATATCTATTCAAGTACAAGCTCAATAACCAATAAAGGAGCATGCCCTTAGCCTTTTAGAGCCTCACTTTTATAGTATTATTTATAAATCACAGGCATGGAATCATGGGGATACTCAGTTAGAAAATATGCAAGACAGCGATGAGAGGAGACATCTTGACCAAACAAGGGGTAGAGATGATCATAAAAGAGAAAATGGCCATGGCTATTTATGTAAAATTCAAAAGTTTTCACATAAAGAAAATCAATACAGTTAAAAGGGAACAGTTAAGTAGGAAAAATCATTGCAGGAAATTTCTTAGCTAAAGGTTTCATACCCAATATATGGAGAGAATTGATAAAAATATATAAACACAAGTAGCTGCTCAGCAGATAAAATACAAAATATGTTATTTTCAAAAGAAGTAATATAGGCTATTGACAACATGTGAAAATTGCTCCAAATCACTAATAATAAGTGAAATGCAAATTAAAACAACTCTGAGGTTCTACCTCACGCAGTCATCAGAATGGCAAAAAAGGAAAATGACAATTGTTGGGGGAGGATTTGGGAGGAAAAGCACACTACTAAATTATTGGTGGAACTAAAATTTCCAAATTCTGGAAAGCAATGTGGAATCATGCCCACAAAAGTCACTAAACAGTTTATATCTTTTGACTGAGCAATTCCATAGCATATGTCTCCAAAAGTCAAAATTTATAATTATGAACTGACTTTCTTCAATTTATAACAGCCTTTTTTGTTGTTGTAGCAAAGACCTGGAAACAAAATGATTCCCATTAATTAAGAACAAATTCTGGTATATAGATATATATAATTGCAACATAAGAAATTAAGAAAGATTCAGAGGCCTGGGAAAACTTGTGTGAACTGATTAGGAAAGACCTAAGTAGAACAAGGAAAACAATCTGTAATTTGAATATAATAATGCAAATGAAACCAACTTTGAAATGTCTAAGAACTCTAATGATTGCAGTGACCAGTCAGGACTCCAGAAATCTAATGATGACAGATCTTTCTCCTGTCTTGGCAGAGATGCAATAGAAGAATAGAGATACAGAATACAACAGATTTTTAAGACACACATTAATTTGTTACAAAAGATGTCACTTTTTTGGGGGGGAAAGGAAAAGAATTATGGAGGGTATTGATAGTAATACAAGAAAAGAAAGAAAAGAATATAAATGAAATTACAATACTACTGAGAGTCAGATGCAGCAATTGAACACAGGCCTCCCTGACTCCAAGTCCTAGACTCCATCCAGGGGTGGGGAACTTGTGCATCCACTGATTCTATAGCATGCCACTTGTTATAAGGTCCAATAGCAAGGCACCTCTTTTGTCTAAGACAATGGGGAGGATTGGACAGAATGATAATGGCTATGTCAACAGAGACCATACTTGCAAAATGCTTTGAGGTTTGCAAGGCCCTGTCCTCACTCCAACTCTGTGAAGAAGGGAGTAAGATTTAGAAAGTAGTTCTTTGCCTGCGTTCACCTGGAATTTTGTGCATGTTATTCATCTAAAAATAGCTATCTTTATTCAAATAAATTTAAGTAAATACTAAACAGACATTTAATGCAAACAGACTCTACAACAACATTAAATATCAGCTTTTACTCCTTCTATAAAAGCTTTTTCAAACCTCAATATTATACTTAGATCCTGATTAGCCTGCCTTCTTTGTTACACTCTGAATTTAACTTGATTTCAAAACACTACCATGCTTCTGCTCTGGTCTGCTTTGGTGGTGAAGTCATTCATCTATAAATCCTTCAGGGCAGAGAAATATGTGTGTGTAATTATACAGTTATATTTCTATTATATAGATACACATGCATACATACACATTAAACGTGTATATGCATATGTGTATACATATGCCCATACATAAACATGAATTGATACATATGCATATACAATATATACACACATACACAGATGTACATATAGTTATAGATATAAACGAAAATACATACGCTTTGAAAGTTATCTTTCCCTCACAAAGATTTCAGAAAAGCTTAGGATCCTGAAGTTGAAAGCCACCTCAGGAATCATTCAGTAGAATCTCTTACCGCTACTCACTGCGTGAAGGTTCCCTGAGTTACCTGACAGGTGGAAATTGTCTCTATTTGAATGTTTCTAGTAAAAGGGAAGAAGTGACAGGAATTTCAAAATGCAGGTCACTCTCCTTTTAGATTGTTCTAATTTTAGAAAGTTCTCTTTTTATATTGATCCCAAATCTTCCTCCTGCTAACTTCTATCCATTGGTTCATGCTTCCCCCCTCTGGAGCTATTCAGACTATGGCTCTTCTCCCATGTGACAGTATTTCAAGTACATGAAGACAGCTATCATGGCTCAACAATGACTTCTCTTGTCCAAGTTAAACATGGCAGTTACTTCAAAAATTCCCCATCGAACATGTTTATTAGACTGCTCATCATCCTGGTTGCCTTGCTCTGAGTTACCTACATCTTGTCAATGTCCCTCTTAAACTATAGTGCTCAGTACCAGAAGTAGGCTTTCAGCTGTGGGCTATGGAATATACTCTAAAAGAACTAATGCTTCCTTTGTCTCTATTTTTCTTGGTTGCCTTGCTCTATCAATGCAAGCTAAGAATACATTAACTGTATGAGTAGCCACAATATCAACTTAATTCATTCCATAAGAACTATTGTCTACTCATAGCTTTCCATCTTATATTGATACAGTTGAATATTTGAATATTAATCCCTATTTATCATGTATTCACTTTAGCTCATATTTCTGTTCTGTCAAGATCTTTTTTGATAGCTAATATATAAAAGCATTGTACCTTACATCTAGTAAGTAGGTAGAATAGTGCTTTTTGTGTATTACCTCATCAGATTTGCATAATAACCCTGTAGCTAGGGATTATAGGTATCATTCTCCCTATTTTATAGATGAATAAACTGAGTCTCAAAGATGATAAGTGACTTGTATGTTGTCACATTGCCAGGCAATGTAGGAGGTGCTGTTTGAACCCATTCCTCTCTTGAAAATGAGTCCAAGCACGTTTTCAACTAGACCATGTAGTCCAATTTTGTCATCCAAGACACTGGGTATTATACCCAGCTTTGTGTCATGTGCAAGTTTAATAAATCTGCTTCCCATCACTTCATTCAAGTATTTCATAAGTTTTCTGAATAGGACAAGGTCAGTGACAGAACCTTTTAACTGAAAAACTCTCATGCTTTGGGTAAAATAATCCACATAGCTAGACATATGCCTAATCATATTATCTTTCACCCAACATTTTCCATCTTCCATAGGGATATCACAAAAAACAATGTAGTATGAAGAAAAAAAATATAAAATTTGAGTCAGTAGAACCTTGGTTCCAGAATAACTTTCCAATCTTTCTCATTAAATATCATTCTCCTTCATACATCCTATGATCCAGGCAAACTAACCTGTACCTTACTAATAGCATTCTACCTCCTATCTCCATAACTTTACAATAGCTGTCTGTCTCTTGTACCTGGAATGAATTCCCTAATACTTCCACCTCTGAGAATTCCTAGCTTCCTTCAAAGCACAGCTCAATTGCCACCTCCTATATCTATATTCACTGATCCTCCAGTTCCTGGGGCTTCCCCCAACAAATAAAAACAACAATAAACATGTATTTTATATATATATGTGTGTGTGTGTATGTGTGTGTGTGCGTGTGTGTGAAAAATGTTGTTTTCTCCATGGAATGTAGACTCTTTGAAGGCAGGGACTATATGACATTTTTTCTTGTCTTCCAATGCTTAGCCTAGTTCCTGGCACATATTGGTATACAAAAATATTTGTTGACTGAATGAATCATTGATTGCCTTGTAACTCTTCATAAATCTAACACTAATCTCAAATTATTTTTCTAGGACTCAACATTAAAATTATTGACCTATAATTTTTGGTGCCTACCAGTTTCCAATTTTTAAGCTTCAAGAATTTTAAATGTTAAACTTTTACCCAACTATAGTATATTCTGGTAACTCTTCTCTTCTCCACAAATACTGAAATATTACTGATAGGGTATCTTTGATCATATATGCAAGTTCTTTCAGTAACCTAGAAAGACTTAAAAAAAAATCTCTTTCAAGAAGTTAGGTAATTTCTTACTACACCCTCAGTGATCTGGGGCTTTAACTACTCATCAACCACGGTTTTTCTCATGGTCCTATTTGAAGATCATTCTCTTTGCAATATGAAACCTGAAACTTCCTCTTATGATGTCAAGATATTGGATTTCATTGCCATAAATACTTCTGTAGGTACAAAATATAGCCATTCAGCCTCTCATATGACTCTTGTCCAATATTACACAGAGTCTCTACAACATGCACAAAAGGTCTTCCTTCCATTGGTTACCTTAACATTTTTATAGACATCAGTGTGACATTCAAGCTCCCTCTCTGTTATACATCACTCTGCCTATAGGAAAGATTCACGTTCTTCCTTCCTTCTACATGGCTCTGGAATTTGAGGTCCTGAGTCCAAATCCTGTCTCTGGGAACTTGGACAACTCACGTAGCCTCCTGAGTTTCCTCACCTAAAATTCAATCAATCAGCAAATATTTATTAGAAGTACCTACTATGTGCGAGGCACTATGCTCTGCACTAGGTATAAAATCTTCCTATAAGTACTAGAATTCTAATAAGGAGACAACAAGTATACATATAAGTATATACAGATTAAATACAAAGTGAATAAATATAAATAAGTTGAATAAAATAGAGTTTAAAAGGAAGGGCAGCTAAGTGGCGCAGTGGATAGGGCACTGGCCCTGAAGTCAGGAGGACCTGAGTTCAAATCCGGCCTTAGACCAACATTTAACACTTACTAGCTGTGTGACCCTGGGCAAGTCACTTAACCCCAACTGCCTAAAAAGCAAAAAAAAAAAAAGAGCCATCTATTTCAAATCAAAACAACTCTGAGTTACCACATCACACCTATCAGATTGACAAAACAGGAAAATGATATATGTTGGAGAGGATGTGGGAAAATTGGAACACTAATACATTGTTGGTGGAGTTCTGAAATGATCCAACCATTTTGGAGAACAATTTGGAACTATGCCCAAAGGGATACAAAAATGTGCATACCCTTTGATCCAGCAATAGCACTTCTAGGGCTATATCCCAAAGAGATCAAACAAATGGGAAAAGGACTCATATGTACAAAAATATACATAGCAGCTCTTTTTGTGGTGGCAAAGAATTAGAAATTGAGAGGATGTCCATCAATTGGGGAATGGCTGAGCAAGTTGTGGTATATGAATGTAATGGAATACTATTGTGCTATAAGAAATGATGAACAGGCTGACTTCAGAAAAACCTGGAAACACTTATGTGGTCTAATGCTGAGTGAAGTGAGCAGAACCAAGAGGACTTTGTACACAATAACAGCCACGTTATGCAATGGCTAAGATTGTTAAACTGAACCTTTCTCAGCATTGTGAGGATATAAGACATTTCCAGAGGCCTCGGGATGGATAATTCTGTTCACATCCAAAGAAAGAACTCTGGAAGTTGAATCACTATCACTTATTTTTACCTTCTGTTGAGTTTTGTTTCATCTTTCTGATGGATCCTCGTATTGGTTTTAATTTTTACTTACAACTTCACTAATGTGAAAATATGTTTAGTGGGTATGTAAATGTAAAGCCTATATCAGATCGTGTGCCATCATGGGGAGGGTGGGGGAGAGGGAAAGGGAGAAAAATTTTGAACTCAAAAGCGTATGGAAAAAATAAAAAAAATTAAATAAAAAAATAAAAGGAAAGGCATTAGAATTTAGGGGAATCAGGAAAGTTGATACAAGGTCGTATTTGAATTTCTTCTTAAAGGAAGAGAGGACTTCTTGGAAGCGTGATGAGGAAGGAGTGCATTCCAGGCATTGGGGACAGTCAGTACAAAGGTATGGGACATAGAGTATTGTATGTGAGAAACAGAAAGAAGTCCAGTTTGGCTGGATTGCACAGTACAGTAGGGTCTTGTTGATGGTGGGGTTTGGGGAATGGCGGAGAGTAAAGTATAATAATACTTGAGAGGTAGTTTGGGGCAAGGTTAAAAAGGGCTTTGGCTTTCAAAGATTTATAAGCTAAACAAAGGAGTCTGTATTTGATCATAGAGCCAGTAGGGAACCCATGGAATTTATTTAGTGAGGAGAGTCATTTGGTCAGATCTGTATTTAAGGAAAATTGTTTTGACAGTAGCACTAGGGATGGAGTTGAGGAGGAGAGATTTAAGGCTTGGAGATGAATGAGGAGGCTTTGCTAATAATCTAGGTGAGAATCTGAGCTAAGATAGCTGTGCAGAGAGACAGGGTAGAACATTAGAGATGTTGTGAAGGTAGAAATGGTTGCAATCCTTAGAGAGTAGAAGAATGGTAACACTTTCAAAAGAAATTACAAAGTTTAGAAAAGGGGTGAGTTTTGGGGAAAGTTGAATTTTGTTTTGGATATGTTGAGCTTGAAATGTCTCTGGGATATCCAGCTTGAAATATCCATTAGGTAACTGGTGATATGTGATTGAAGCAGCCTGGGACTGGATATTTAGCTCTTAGAATTTATCTGCATAGAAATTTGATAGTTAAAGTGGGGTTTAAATCTTATCTCAGACATTTACTAGATGTGTGATGCCAGACAGGCCACTTAACCCCTCTCAGTCTCTGTTTCCTCATCTATAAAAGAGAGGGTTGAATTAGATCTCCAATGTCCCTTCTGATTTTAAATCTATAATCCTATGAAACTTATAAGAAGTAATGACAAGGGTAGGAGTCCTAGGATAGAACCTTTTGAAAACATCCAGGAATGTTTGCCTGATCTTGTTGATGAATCAGCAAAGACTAAAGAATGATTAAACATAAGGTGAGGAACCAGGAGAGAGTAGTGTCCCAAAAACCTTGAAGGGAAAGAACACACTGGAAGCGAGGTTGTCAATAGTAAAAAAAATGCAACTAATAGGTCAAGAAGCATGAAGCCTAAGGGGGAAAAACATTATTTGGCAATTAATGGATGGTTGGTAACTTTGGAGTGAGTAGTTTTATTTGGTTGGTGAGGTAGGAAGCCACTGTGAAAAGGGTCGAAAGAAGGTTAAGTTTAAATTTGGTCTCAATTACTGGCTGAGTAATGCTGGCTAGACCACTAAACCCCTCTCAGCTACTGTTTCCTCATCTATGAAAAAGAAGGTTGAATTAGACCCCTTCCAAGATCCCTTCCAACTCTAAATCTATAATTCTATGAAATCCATAAGATCAAATGAGGTCATCAACAGTATGACAAGAGGGAACAATAGGAATCCCAAGATAGTGCCCTGGAAAGAATTCAGTTAGGTTGCATGATGGGGATAATGAACCAGCAAAGAAGAACAGAGTAGTTATTCAGAAGGTGAGGAGTGAGTGAGGGGAGGAAAAGAAGCAAATATAGAAAGCTTTTCTAGGAGTTCGGCTGAGAAAAGGAGGAAAAATTTGGGATGATTTCTTGCATAGAGTCTAATCAGTCAGTCTGAGTGATTAAATAAACATTTGTTTAGTAGCTACTAGGAGCCAGATATTATGCTAAATGCTTCTGATACAAAGAAAAGTAAAAGACAGTCCCTGCTCCCAAGAAGCTCACAGTCTAATCAGGGAGACAAAATACAACAACTATATGCAAACAAGATATATACAGGAAAAATTGAAGAAAATCAACAAAGAAAAAACAATGGGACTAAGGGAGATCAGGAAAGGCTTCATATAGAAGGTGAGACTTTAGCTAAGACTTGAAGGAAGCCAGGGAAACCAGGAGGCAGAGATGAGGAAGGAGAGACATCTAAGATGAGGGACAACTAGGGAAAATGCCCAGAGTCAGAACATTTTCACTGCTCATGGAAGACTTGTTCATGGAAGAGCAAGAAAGACAGTATCACTGGATTACAGAGTACATGGGAGAGGAGGTAGAAGATGGAAGAAGACTTGAAAGGTAGTGGACGAGCAGATTATGAAGGACTTTGAACTCTGAACAGAGAATTCTATATTTGATCTTGGAGGTAATAGGAAGCCACTTGGAGTTCATGTAGAGGAATGAAATGATCAGAAGTGATCCACTTTAGGTGGCTCACTTTGACAGTTGGATGACAGTTTTATGTACTGGAGTGGGAAGGCCTTGTACAAAGCAGGCTAAACAGTAGGCTATGTTTTGTTTTGTTTTTAATGATAGGGGAAAATTGGGTATGTTTGTAGGCAGTACAGAAGAACCAGCAGATAGGGTGAAGTCAAAGACTAGAGACAGGAGGGAGGAATTAATAAAGTTGAAATGTTCTGGAGAAGATGGGAAAGGATGAGATTGAGCATACGTGTAGTCAGATAGGATACGGCAAAGAAAAGAGTCACCTTATTGTCAGAGATTAGGGGAGAGGATACAATTGGGGCTTATGAGATGAGGAGAAGAGGGAAAAAGTGGGCTCACTTAGAATTGCTTAAATTTTCTCAGCAAAGAAAGATGCTAGGGTCCTCAGTCCAAGAGAAGAGAGCCCCAGGCAAAGAAGACTTTTAGGGAAAAAAAGAAAGTTTGGAAAAGCATTGGTGGAGAGTAAGATAAAGAATCAATTAGAGTGAAATAAAATAATTGCTTTGCACTAGTGAGACTCCGTTTGAATTTAGGTAACATAAATTGATAATATACACACTCAGTATGGTTATATGGCTACCTCCAGCTTCATTTAGCAGCATAAGTACAGGGGCAGAGAAAGCAGCTGGTAGGAGTAATCAGGCTAATGTTTATCAATAGATGAACAGTAATGAAACAAAGGAGCAAGAGATTCAAGAGTAGAGATGTACAGAATTGAACTGAGCAACTGTAGGGTCAAGATTTAAGAGGGAGGGAAGAGATTTTAGCATTAATGATCTGAGAAAATACCAAGTTTAGGGATTGTAGGTCTCAGTGAGGGAGACCAAGTTTAGGAGAGGGGACGCAAAAGGGACAATAGAAAAGCAGATTATTGTCATCTAGAGGAATAATAATCATATTCTAATTAAGGAAATAGAGTATTTGTGGGCAATAATGAGATCTGATGTGTGAACAGTCCTATATGGTGCTAAGGTGGAGTGAAAGGATTGGTCATGGGATTGCAGGTGACTGAGGAATTGGGAGGATAGGGAGTTTGAAGGAACAATAGCATGGATATTGAAGACCTTTAATATAAGGGAAGAATTTGGAGAGGGAAGGAAGACAAGGAAACCTGTGTTGAATTCCTTGAATCAACAATATTCATTAAAAACCTAACTATGTTCCAGGCACTGTGCACTGAGGATGTAAAGAAGAGGGGGAGGTGCCTGGAATTCCCTGCTCTTAAGAAGCTCACAATCTAAAAGGGAAGACAACATGTCAACAACTATGTATACATCCCATATATACACACATATGTATGCATGTTTATATGTATATACGTGTATGTACATGTGTATACAAATGTATATGTATGTAATAAATTGAAGATAATCAACAAAGGAAAAGTATTAGCATTAAAGGCTCCTTGTAGCAGGTAGGATTTTATATAGGCCTAGAATGAAGTCAGAGAAGAGGGAGAGAATTCCAGGTATGGGGAACAAACAGCAAAAAGGCAGGGAGTCAGGAGATGATGTGTCTTGTTGGAGGAACAGCAAAGAGGCTAATGTCATTGTATCACATGATACTTAGGGGGAGGGGAAATAACTCAGAGGCTTTGATGATATCTAAAGTTCCTTATGATGCTATGTCGGTAGTATGGTACACTATGAGTGTGGCTTCAGGGTTGAGAGAGAGCTCTTGGTTCAAATCCCACCTCTGATGCTTATTAATTATATGACCATGGGTTGTTAGTCTTCTTAGATTTCAGTTTCCTCAGTTGTTAAATCGTGGGTTAGACTAGATGACCTCTGAATTCTTTTTATGCTCTAGATTTATGATTGTGTGTGTGTGTGTGATTTCTTACATGTGAGTCACTGTTGGCAGTATAGTAGTATGGTACTTCCTACTTTCACCAGTTATCTCACTGTTGCTCTCAGGGTCACCTCCAGGTATGACTGCTCTGAAATCACATTTTCCTATAGTGGGCAGACATAGAACATCACCAGGAGGATATTAATATGAAATAAGATGGGCTTATGAAGCAGAAAACAGCTTTGAATCATTGATAACCATTTCTGTGAAGAAAAAAAAATGGAGTAGGGTCAACTAGTGTCTTGCTCCCAGATGCAGTCAACTCCTCGGCTTTGTTTCTTTTCAATCACATAACCATTTTCTGTTACTTTACTATCTGGTCAAAGAGTGCAAGAGGACCCTCTTCACTCACACCCCAACTCAAACCTTTAGCCCCCTGATTCAATGTGCAAGCAGCATTGAGGTTGCTTATCTAACAGCTTTTTGTTAGGTTGCCCATAGCAACAGCTATAGATACTGGCTGCTTATAGCAAATTTAAAGTGACTATATCCTTCAACACATAATAGAATATTTTGAACAGAAGGTAGTTGCAGCATAGGGACTCGAAACAGCTTTCAATTTTATTCTAATGAAGTGCATAGGGATCCCAGATTAAGCCCAGGTCATACTATTGAGTAAAATGTAGAAGTGTTTTCCCCACAACAAATTTTCAGCAATGTTTAAATTTGTGAATATATATGTGTGTATACATACATATTTATACACACACATCTATTTACCTCTATATGTGTGTGTATACACATATTTATCTATATGTATATATGTGTGTATACACACATGTATACACCTACAAGGTATATATTTATATACATATACACACATATACATACATACATACATGCATACATGCATACATATATATGATTGTTGAAATTATCTAAGGCTTATGAAAAGATCTAGTGCAGCCAGGCAGCAATTCATCCTAAAGCTTATTCTGAAATGATTTTTCTAGATGGCAGCTGGGTGGCAAGGTATATAGTTATTTTTGTAGTTAGGAAGATAGGAGTTAAAATCCTACCTCTGACACTAGTTCGATTAACCTCTGGCAGCTTCAGTTACACAATCTGTAAAACGAGGATAATCATAGTAACTACCTCACAGGAATGTTATTAGAATTAAACCAAATTAGACAATATGATTAAAGTGCTTTGCAAACCTTAAACAACTATAAATAAATATAAATGCTGCTATTATTATCCCTGTTTTACAGATGAGGAAACTGAGACAGATAGAAGTTAAGTGACTTGCCCAGGGTCACTCAGCTAGTAAGTGTTGGAGATAAGATTTGAACATAGACTTTTACTGACTCTAGGTCTAGTGGCTTTTACTGAATCTAGGTTTAGCCCTCCATGCACTGTGCTATCTAGCTGTTTGAAGAGGTAGGCTGGAAAGGCAGGAAGAGATCAGATGGTGAAGTACTTCGAATACCAAATAGAATGGTTTCAGATTTGATCCAAAAGGTAATAGAAAGCCACGGAAGTTTTTTGAATAGGAGGGATGACATAGGTGTGAACATTAGGAAAATCATTTTGATGGCTGTGTGTAGGATGTAGCAGATAGGGGAGAGGCTTGAGAAAGCTAGAATAATCAGGATTCTATTGCAATAATCCAGACACAAAGGATTGAACTAGGATAAAGGTCATGGGAATAAAGAGATAGGAGTATAATTGAAAAATGGTCTCAGGATATGAACAGGCAGTTCTCAGGAGAAGAAATCCAGGCTATCTTTAGTCATATGAAAAGCTGGTCCAAATCACTGCTAATTAGAGAAATGCAAATGAAAATCATTCTGAGATTCTACCTCACACCCATCAGATTGTCAAAGATGGCAAAGAAGGAAAATGATACATGTCAGAGGGGCTCCCCAGGCATATTGAAGCACCCTTGATGGACTTGTCAATTAGTACGAACATTCTGGAAAGCAACTTTGTAATTACACACAAAAAGTTGTTAAACCTTGCATATATTCTTTGACCTAGCTAGAACCATGCTACACTTCTACCACAAAGAGATCAAATAACTAGGAAAAGGTCATATATGTGTGAAAAAAAGTATTTATAGCAGCTTTTTTTGTGTTGGAAAAAAAACCCTGGAAATTAACAGGATGGCCAACAATTGAGGAACAGCCAATAAGTTATGATATATGAATGTGATAGGGTACTCTTATGCTGAAAGAAATGAGGAAATAGATAATTTCAAAGAGATATAGAAAGATATGGATAGAAGCAGCTAGGCGGTAGAGTGGATAGGGCATCAGGTCTGGAGTCAGGAAATCCTGAGTTCAAATCCAGCGTCAGATTCTTGCTAGCTACATGACTCTAGGTAAGTCACTAATTATGTTTGCCTCAGTCTCCTCATCTATAAAATAGAGATTATAATAAACTTTTTGTGAGGATTAAATGAACTATAATTATAAAGTGCTTAGCAGAATACCTGACACATAGTATGTATTATATAAAAGTTACATTTTGTTATTCTTATTATTATATAAATTGATACAGAGTGAAGTGAGAACTAGAAGAATAACTCATACTGATATTAATATTATAAAAATGAACAATTTTGAATGCTTTTATAAACCAATAAAGAATAAAATGAGCAGAACCAAGAAAACAATTTATACTGTAATGTTATTAAAAACAAACTTTGAAGTCTATAAGAATCATAATAAATACAATGACCATTCATGATTCCAGAGGATCAGTGATTTAACCTACTATCCACTTCCTGACAAAGAGGTGATGGATTTAGTGTAGAATGAAATATACATATTTCTTGGACAAAGTCAATGAGAGAATTTATTTTGCTTGACTATGCATATTTATTATAAGGAATTTATCACTTTTAATGCCATGGGTGTGGGAGAGAAAATGAATTTATGTTAATCATTATTATATTATTATTTTTTATTTGGATAGATTGGGGGAATTATAGGTGTGGAATATGTATAAACTTTCAGATGAGGTCACTATATTGTTAATTTTGCTTATTTAATTTTGTTGTAAGAGCTCTTTTATGGAGTTGGGGTAACATGGAAATGTCTAAAATGTATAAACAAAGCATATCAATACAATTTACAATTTATTGAAGTCTGAATTTTTATAAACTGATTGGATATATGAGGTGTAGTCGAGGTTGGAGTTGAAAATGGCTGTTTGCAAAACTTAAAGACTGGAAAGATGTTGATACCCTCAACAGAAATAAGAAAGTTTGGGAAAGGATGAATTTTTTGGGAAAGATAATAAGCCATGTTTTGGACATGTTGAGTTCGAAATGCCTGTAGGATATCCGGCTCAAAATTTCCAATGGGCATACATAGCCTCTGTGTAGATGCTTGGTTGAAATTCCTTCCAGGGTTTACATATCACCCTAGGTTTGGGCAGAGAGGCCAACCCTCAAGAAAGCTTGTTGCTGTGTTCTCTTTCTTCTGCCAGCATGTGAGTTGCCAGAGAAGTTATGCCAACTGTGGGTGCCAGTATTCCCAAGGGCTCTTGGCATTGTGCCTTTTCTCTAAGTGGCCCTGATGACAGCAGACTGCCCTCTCCCAAGTCATCCCAAGAATATTGTGGCATAATGAGGCAAGTGAGAGAAGTGATTAGAACAAATGACACTGCAGTCCCCCTAAGGTGGACAGACAAAGGGGAGGTATCAGCTCCTCTCAAATGCAGCCCAATTTTGAATAATATAGCTGCTTACCCAATAGCAGCCTGAACGCAAGCCTTTGGCAGCTAGTCACCCTCCAGTGCCTCTGGGATGGGGTCACCAAGGGCTGGAACACACTTTCTGAATTGAAGCAGTGGACTGTGAAATAGGAATTACTGACAGCTCTTAAGTATATCAAGAGAACAGCCCTATTCCTTAATACAGAGCCACTAATAGACATCCAGAAACCTATAAAACAGACAATTCCTCTATATCATCCTAGTTAAATCAATGTAGTTATATTACCCTCATCATTTTCCCTTTAACGTTTATTACATTTTGCCACAGTAATTTATTTTTTCATATCCATCAGCCGATTAAAGACTTTATTCTGAAGATACACACATCCTTGTGACCTAGTTGAAACTGACCTGAACTGTTAAGTAAAAGCAATTTGGTGAAGGAGGTTATATTCTCTCTCTCTCTCTCTCTCTCTCTCTCTCTCTCTCTCTCTCTCTCTCTCTCTCTCTCTCTCTCTCTCTCTCTCTCTCTCTCTCTCTCTCTCTCTCTCTCTCTCCCCCCCGTCTCCCCCACTCCTTTATCCCCCCTAAACAGTTTTCTGAGAAATTATTGCATAGAAACTCACTGAGTACCATCTGCATGTGATTTGTGTTGTGTGAGCATCTACTTTCTGCAAACTTCTTTTCCAGGAAATCTGACAATTTCCTGACTTTTCCAAATTTGTTGAAGTAGATCCTTGCTCTCTTAAAATCACCTCTCTGCCTTTCTCTTCTTCTTCTTTCTCCTCCTTTCCTCTCTCTTTCTTGTCTCTCTTCTCTTCCTCTGTTTCCCCTTTTAAGCCCCCTTCTCCCATCTATTTTTCCTTCCAGGAGCTCTTTCATTCCAACTTTCCCTTCTCTCCCTAATTCCTCATTTCTTCTCTTTCCCTTTTTTACTTCTTCCAATTTTCTTCTCCTTCATCCTTTTCTCCTTTTTTTCTCTTTGCCTTCTCTCTTCTCTTATCTCCCTTCATTTTTCTCTGTTCTTTTGCCTGTCCTATCACTTTATTATGAAACTGTAGTAAAAACAACCAGTGAATGGCCTCCAAACAATAGCATACAGGAAAGATTTTAGGGTTCTACCTTCAAAATACCAAAAACCTTTGCTGGCCAATGGGAATCTTTCACAAGGAGTTCTACCTAAGAAAAAGGATACCCCAATAAGAAGGTAATTTTAAAAGAGGTCTCCTATTAAAAGGGATGGGGTTGGCTCAATAGTAATAAGCTCTCAGGAATATCAAACAATCAATTAATTCACTAATCAGTGAACACAAATTTATTAAGGACTTACTATGTGCTAGCTAGGCACTGTGCTATTAAAGAAACAACTAGGAGTAGCTCCTAGGAACATCTCATACAAAGTGTGATTTGAAGGGCATTGATATGGCCACCAACTCTCCAGGTTTCCCCATTATCCTGTCAAAGATTCCTTGGGTTCTTGCATTATTAATGTTTGGTTGAAGCAATGGAGATATACATACAAGATATAAAGAGAGAAATTTGGAGGCCATAGTGGAAAACTATTAGATAAAAAGCAAGCAGTACTTGTACTCTGGTATCTGGTGGGAATTAGGGTGGACAGAGGGAAGAGTTGACACCAGAACAGAGGAAGGGAACATTGATCAGAAATAGAGTACCACAACAATGAACCTTGTCTGCTTTATTAAATTTGTCTTCCTGCTCTGAGGACGATGCAGAACATACAGATCCCATGGCTCTTTGACTTCAGAGATCTGTACTTAAAAGCAAGCTAAACTATTTCAGTGGGCTTCTATGAATTTTTGCAGGCAAACAAAATTGAATTCTTGACATGCCAGCCCCTGGTAGGGGAGAACCCTTATTTCAGGTTGCTGCATGAACTGTATTTAGTTTCACCATTTTGGATTGACAATCAGTAAAACAATTGGTAAACATTTATTAAATGCCTACTATATGCTAGAAACTGTGATAAGCAGTGGGTATACAAAAAAGGGCAAAATACAGTCTCTGCCCTCAAGGAACTCACAATCTAATAGGGAAGAAATCATAAATAAATACATACAAAGTAAGCCATATACAGAATAATTAGGAAATAATTAGGGAAAGCACTGTAATTAAGAGGGGTTAGGGAAGGCTTCATTTAGAAAGTGGGGTTTTAGTTGGTACTAAAGGAAGCCAGGGAGGCCAGTATTTGGTGAAGAGAAGGGAGAGCATTCCAGACATAAAGGAGAACCAGAGAAAACGCCCGGAGCTGAGAGATGTAATGTTGTATTCATAGAGCAGCCAGGGGACCAGTGTCCCCTACTAGAATCACTTACTTTATTGCACTTAGCACCACCATTCGCTTTCTTCCCTTTTTTTACTACAGAATACTTCTCAATAGGATGCCTCCTTCACACTGTTCTATGAAATTCCCTTCTCCCCAAAGTAAATACATTGACTGGGAATGTTTGTTCTCAATTTCCTGTGTCATTTACTTATGTTCCAACTGGCACATGTGTGTTGTATAAACATCGCTTTCGTCATGGGCTCTGCACGGAGGTAGCCCTTTGAATTAATTTACAAACAGTAATTAATTTGTGCCAAAGCTTCGCAGAAGTGGTATGGGAATTTTTTAATCCTTTCTTGACACATGGGAACCAGAGAGCTGAAAGTATTTTTGAAGTAATCACATTATAGATTAGCATCTTGGGATCATGGTGAGATTTAAGATGTCTGTATGTTATCCCTTGGCCTCCAGATCTTGAGGCCTTGCCTATATTGCATATTTGTGCAAGAAAACCTCTTCATTTCATTCTACTTATAGAGAAATCCTACCCAAAGCTAAAGGATCTCAAAGTTGAGATAGAAAGTCTATGGAAGCCAATACAACCCTCCCATCCATTACCCTCATTTCAAAGCTTAATGATTATTATACTTCCTTGTCTCAGCCTCCTGAGATTCATCCCTGCTGTGATTTCTTGTCATTCTTCTGGAATATTTTCTCTGAAAAAGTATTTTATTTGATAGAACATAATATCATCTTAAAGCTTCTTGTCTAAAAGTATTTTCTATGTATATATCAAAATCAAAGATTCCTTAAAAATATAAAATAATGACAATCATTTAATTATTAAGATTAAATAAGGAATAAAATAGGGAGATGTATGCTCACCCCTGTATTGGGGCACAGAGAACAAATAGAAGCGAAATTCCCTCCATGTGGTGAGATCCTCAAATGCATCTGTTTGTGGATGAAATTATAGTGATTGCTTCAAATGTCCTAAATGACAGCTATCATTGTATATACATATATGCACATACTCACATATATGCCCATACATCAATATGTACATGTACACACATAAACATTCACATGTGTATCTGTATATGTATGTATGTGTCTATCTATATTTGAAACAATTGTGGAGTGGGGCAGTAGATAGAGACTGGACCTGGAATCATGAACAGCTTAGTTAAAGTCCCACTTTAGACATGTTCTAGCCATGTAATGCAGGACAAGTCACAAACTCCATTTGGATCAGTTTCCTCATCTGCAAAATGGGAATAATAACAGCATCTACTTGCAAGAGTTTTTAGGATAAAATGAGATAATGTTGGTAAAGAATTTTTAAAATCTAAAGTACCCTATGATTTCTGTTTACTGCTATTATTATTAATTGTTGTTGTTGTTATTAAAAAGTAATCAACCTAACTATTCACACAGGAAAAGTGAGTGGATGAGAGCAATAACTATCTTAATTTTCTACTGTAACCCTGGCACTTAGCACAGCGGTTTGCACATAGTAAGACCTTAATAAATGCTCTTTCATTCATTCATTCATTTATATATGACACTTGAAGATACATACTGAATACTGATTAATGGTATTAGCATAGTTACTATATTATGATATATTGTGAAAAATCAATGAAATTTGTCCATCCCCATGTATATCATGAACGGATAACACAAATCATCAACTGGATGGACCAAGAGTTAAACAGAAGAAAATATATTGGATTTGTAACTCTTTTCATGACCCCAGCCTTCTCCCTAAAACAAATATCCACCAACTAATATTTATATTCTTTTAAATTATGAAACAATATGGTATAGTGAATAGAAAGCTGGCTTCAAAGTCAGGAAGACTTTGGTTGAAATCTTCTCCTTGACACGTACTGGTTGTTTGACCCTGGACAAATCATTTAATCTCTAAGTGCTTCTAAGATGACAAATGACAGTGAAGGTGCTCACTTGTATTGGTAGAGACAATTCCTCACCATGACCTCTACATTGATGAAATTATAGCTCTGATTAGACAGCAACAACAACATCCAAAATGAATCTAGTTATGCTGTATGGCTGTGATCCATGGAACACCACGGCCACCAAATAATTGAAATTTAGGCCATCTGTGAGATGAGGGAGAGATAATGTGGTGGGTATGAGCAAATTATAATACATTATGTAAAAGGAATAACACAGGAGAAATGGATGTTTAAAGGATATCATTACCAACATGTATGACTAGAAAAAAACAAACAAACAAATAAACAAAAAGATTAAGCCAGAAACTTAGGAAGAGCAAGAGATTACTGAGAAACATTCTGCATGCTCCACTGATATCTATAAAATCAAAAGACTTTTTAAAGGTTTTTATCTTGTTGGGTTGATCCCAACATCTTAGGTTAGTTATACGGGAATCTGGAGAAGAAAGGTAGATTGAAATCACTATCACTAAAGTAAGCACACACTAATGGAATCCAAATTCTATTGGAAAATCAGAATATTGGAGACATCATAGCTAAAGTCAGATGAAGGATAATGTCAACATTAACTGACTTATGTTTACATAATGAGTGGATACAGGCAGAAATGATTCCAGCATTAAGCAAACTTTAACACACACACATGTGCAATCCACACACATACAATTCATTGAATATCAAGCTATTAAGCATAGCATTAATATTACCTAATTAATATGCTTAATGTCAATATTTCAGGTCATTCCAACATTACCAGTTTATGCATTAACTTTAATATACCCATAAGCAAACATATGCTAACACCTTAATCACTATTCAGTATGTATCTTCATGTGCCATACATGTGTCATACATTCATTAATGAATGAATGAAAAACCATTAAGTTCTTCCTACATGTAAATTACTGTGCTAAGTGCCAGGGATGCAATAGAAAGGTAAGAAAGTCTTCAATCTTACATTCTCATAGGGGAACACAATAATTACAGGAGAATCTTACAGCAAATCAGAAGGAAAGGTACCATAGTCCTTAGCACATAGTGGCCAATCAGATAGCATATCTTTCATATTAATTCCACTAATAAAAACAAAATAGATCTCTACTACTGAACCACTGACAGTTCCAAGAACTTTGGTGTCTAGAACTTCCTTTGCTGAGTCTTTAGCAACTACAGCTGTTGTGGAGACATTAGACAGATATCATTTCCACAAGGCTTGATTGGCAGAATTATGGCTACAAGGTCTGGGGTGGAAGCAGGTGCTCTGATGGCTACTGCTATGATATCTTCTGCTCTTGGGATCAAGGTCTCAGTATTTAGTATACTACAAATATACCAAATAGTATATGGAATTTTATCTGCCTGTGTGAAAATATGTCTGTATATCGATGATAATTTAGACCAGGAGTTCATCACTTAGCGTCTTTGGTCATAAATTTCAGGGGTTCTGTGAACTTTTATGGGGAAAAATATGTATTTATTTACTAATCTCTAATTGAAATTTTGTATTTTTTTCCATTATTTTATTTTTTTTCTGAAAAAAATAGTCCTTAGATTTCACCAGATTGCATCAATTGGCATCTGTGACAACACAAAAAAAATGAACAACTCCTGGTTTATACTAATGACTTACAATCGTGGTTTTAATTTGGCTTATGTAATGACAAGACCTATCAGTAAGAGAGTTGTCATGCACTGAGTGAAAATGGGATGGGAGGGGTGACTAGTTCCCTTTTTCCATCATGAATAGGGGTCACTTTTAGTGAGAAGGTGAATCAGCCAAATTATTCATTGCATCTGGAACTCATTCAGTACCTCCTATTAATTGTTATATTGTTTGCTTGCTGTCGTGGAAACTCAAATCTTGCTTTCACTGCAAGCTTCTGCTTTTTTATCCTCCCCTTTCATTTCTTTCTTTCTTTTTTTTTTTTTTGATAGCTCACCTGCTACAACTCTAGCTCTTCTTATCAATTCTAGGCTTGACCTCTATATTCTACCTCAGATGCTTTTCTAGTAGTAGTAGTAGTAGTAGTAGTAGTAGTAGTAGTAGTAGTAGTAGTAGCAGCACCAGTAATAATTGCAGTAGTAGTAATATTTTATTCAATTCAAAGATAGCTATTTTATCTATCTGTGTAATAGTCCATAGGATATTAAATGTTAAAGAATAATAGCAGGAAATTAACTTGTTCCAGAACTAGTCTATCTGAACCCCATAAACAAAAATGAAAAGAAATGATAACCAATAAACTTTATTAGGACCAGACAACTATAAAAAATGAAACTGTTGTCCAAAATCACCTGAACATGACATTGATTCATGACATTGATTCAAACATGGGGTTGGGTATGGCAAAATACCCAATATTAGCAATATGCTAAGCTATAAGAAACAGAAAAGCTATCAAAGTATAGACACTTGGCCAAAGAGATCAAAATCATGAGGAGATTAGATTATATCTCTGTTTCTGTCTCTATCTATCTATCTATCCATCTATCTAATTATTCACATTGTCCTGTTTGCTAATGCAGTTGTATCAAAGATAAATTCAGTAAGTTTGCAGAAAGTGACCTTACATTCTAATATTTTTATTTATCTACAAAAAGCAGCTATTTTATCCACCTGTGCAATAGTCCATGAAACACTGCACAGAAAGGAATAAATGACAAGATAACCACTTGTCCCAGATCCATTCTTTCTGAATCCCATCAAAACAGATGAGAATAGTACAACAATACCAATGATGGTGGTGATGATGATGATGATGATGACTGCAGTGATGATGATGATTATGGTAACAACTCACAGACATAGAGTGCTTTAATATTTACAAAGATTCTTCCCTCACAATAACTTTTTTTTCATCATATAACCTCCTTGGTACTGGGTAAAGCAGCATTGTATGACAGAAACAGCATTAATGTATATACAGAGGAACTAGATTGAAGTCCTAGCTCTCATATATGTATAAGTATGTGTATAACTTTAAGCAGGTTGCTTAACTTTTCTGAGCCTCAGTTTTCTCATCTGTGAAATGGGTATAAAGATACTTGCATTATGTAATTGTTTAAGAAGAATCACTCTTGGCTTCATGATCAGCAAACTTCTCCAATGATAGATCCAGAATGGACCTGATGCATCCTTACTAGGACACTGCAGAGAGAAACAATGGAATAGAACTACATTTTCATGACTCATGAGGAAAGAGGTTGATCCAGAATTGCATGGGCAGCTCTGTCTTCCTGAAAGGCAACCATCAGGACAGCTTAATGTTGGCCAAACTGGTGGTTTTCTGTCTAGCTTGGTCAGTGACTTAACTTGTGCCCTCAATACAGTCACTTCAACTTCCTGGGACTTAGCTTCACTATCTATAGAATGGAGGACAGCATAAAAGCATTTTCCCACTGGAACAAGAGTATTTCAGTGTCCAATGAATGAATAGTTATCTAGGGTCACCGAAAATGTGACTTTCCCATTCCTGAATTCTGTTTTAGAGATAGAAGTAAATAAGTTCTATTGATGTTCATGGTACTTTCCTTATGAAGATTTATGGTTTAATGATTCCATTGGCTGTCCTAGGCCAGCCAGGCTTTCAATTGCAGGAATACTTGGGGAAGGCAGGGGCCAGAAGAAAATTATTTCAATGACTTTCAGGCTCCTGACAAATTTGGTCTGAGAGATTCCTAGCAGTACAACAGGAACTGGAGCTTTAACGTAACTCGTTGTGGGCAGCTATGGGTAATGTATGTGTTCCTTAAATTTTGTGACTGCTTCTAGCTGCCACAGCATGAAGTACTCAAGAAATGCAGCCCATGAAATAAATGAATAAATACAATAGAGAAAACATGCAGTATTGACACAATATTCTATCAGCCTAGACTGGCCCTGTTCAAAATACTGCGATGCTAGGCATTAAGGATATTACTTATGTAATAATACACGCATTCTTAAAGCCCAAATCTCAGCAAATGTAATAGGCTGTCAGACTTCAGTGAGGACGTGTTGTGAAATCACTGCACAAGGCTGAGGCACAGCCTTAGCTCAGGCAGCCCAGGCTTCATTTTTATTCTACTGAGTCTGGAGCAGCTGATCTACTGTCAGGGAAGTATTGCATTTTTTCTTTTCATTTTTAGTGTTTCCTTTTTTGTTAGTAAGGGAATAAAAAGATTAAAAAATGCCAACTTGTCTAAGGGGCTATTAAACAGAAACCCAAGTAAATACCATTGCCTCAGAAACTTGGCTTTCTAGCTGTTAGGCCATGTCCAACTTTTTTCTCAGCCCACTGTTTTGGCAGGACCTTCTGTCTCCATTTCAGGGACAAGGAAATAAACTAATAAAATGCTTTATAGCCATGAGAAGGCTGAATGAGAAATACTAGGACCTCAAGAATTGGAAACT